>NC_133388.1:91220606-91535893 GCF_047511655.1 Castor canadensis
CTTGTGTCAAGGTTACTGAGGACTTTGACAGTTGCCCCAACCAAAGGTTGGTTGTCCAGTCTCCACCCTGCTCAAGCCTCCACCCTTCTCCTCTCAGCAGCCTGGTGGTCCAGGAGGCTGCAGGTCAGTTTCTTCTGCCAGCTCCTCTTGTCCAGGCCTGTCAGTTCTTGAGTGTTTCTTTGCCCTCCTTTTCAGGTGTCTGGCTATGCCTAGGCATTCAATCTTGTGGCTTTAAAAAGAATCCATACACTGACGATCTCTGCTTGCCATGTAAACGAGTTACAGACATCTGCTCATGAATTTGTCACAAATGGTGTCCTTGGTTTCCTGCCACTCTTACTGCTGATGTCCTACCTCTACCCACACCTCAGGAAGCAGATCCATCATTCATCCTGCTCCAGGGCACATCACCTGGAATCCATAGCTGAATCCTATTGAGCCTACCTCTATCCATGTCACAGCCACTATTGTCACCCTTGTCAAAACCTCCATCTCTTCAGACTCCCACAATGACCATCTAACTCATCTTCCTTCCCACTCTGTTCTCTACACTGCCACAGACAGCCAGTTATCCCATTGAACAAAAGCAAAATAATAGTCTTCCCATCTTGAAAACATCCAATTTTCCTCCTCACACTTAGAACCAAGTCCAAATTCTTGCCCTTCTATGTTCTGGCCCTGGTCTCACTGCTCCAAATACCCCCAAATGCCTTGTCTCTTGCTCCTAGAATAAAATTCCCTGAGTTACTTGTAGGACTTCCTCTTTACTCCTGCTTTCAAATGTCACCTGTTTAGAGACACCTGCCTTGACGACAACTCCTCCCAAACACCCTCACTGCTTTTCTTCTCAGCACTTATCACCACTGGGTATTAATTACATACAGTTGTTTCTTTTTTCCTTCTGTTTTCCAGCTGGCACAACACTATCCTTTCCCTGTATAGAAAAGCAATTCTCCCAGGAGGGCAAACATTTCTTCTGCTCACGACTGTCACTCCAGCACTTAGTGCTGTGTGTGACGTGTGGCAGTGATTAATAGCAAGTGGATGTCACATACTACCCACACCTGCTGGCTTCCAGAGGCCACAAGAAAAGAATATTTATTTCTATTCTGTAGACTCAGACAGGACTCTCCCCCAGCATAGGGGTGATGGCCAAGAGTGCATATTACGATGGAAAAGCCTGCGTCGGTTTTTCTTTTCTCTCCAGACTCTGTTCTAGCACTTTACTTGTATTTGCCAATTTTCATATTAGAGGCATACACCACTCTTACCTCACTTCACATATGAGGAAATCGAGGCACACAGAGATAAGCAGCTGGCCCTAGTGAGTGAGAACTGAACCCGGGCTTTCTAACAGCAGTGTCAGGGGCTCCTGCTGTGCCCAGTGCTCTGAAGATGCTCTCCGCGTTGCAGGTCCCTTGCTAGCTGTGAGGTCCGCTCTGGGAGTTAGGCCTGGAGCCTCGCTTTTGGAGCAGCATTCTGTTTTTCCAAGAATTCAAAGGCTTCTTGCGAGAGTGCTGCTACTTTTAAGTATTTCCATTGTGAAAGACTCGGATACACGAGAAGTTCCAAAACAGCACTAAAATCTTTACGAAACTGCCAAAAAACGTGTGGCAGCGGTGGGATTCGAACCCACGCCCCCGAAGAGACTGGAGCCTTAATCCAGCGCCTTAGACCGCTCGGCCACGCTACCGGTTAGGCAGCAGAGGCAGCACACGCCCTACGCTCCTCTTTCTGCGCCCCACGGCCACGTGATGACACTTCGGTTGGTTCTTTGTCTCGCCTCCCCTCATTGCCCTCCCGAGTCTCCTTTTCGGCCACGGTATTTGCGGTTGGGGGAGAGACGCCTCGGGGTCTCGGGCGTCCCCTCCCGAACCGCCTGGGCCCGGCTGGCGGGTCCCCGGGAAGACGGAAGACCTCCGCAGCTGGTCCCTCGGACTGCGGAGACTGCCATCCTCGGGTCCCGCAGCAGCTCTGGCTCCCTCGGAAACGAAAATATGCATCAGAATTGTCGCTGGTGCCCGACATTCGTCCTAAAAATACTCGGCAACTTCCGGGCCTTCGCCCTCCTCATCTGGGGGAGAGCGCAGTGGCTCGTTCCCTCCGCTAGGCGTCGCCCCACACCCATGCTTGGTAAAAGAAAACTTTGAACCCAACCATGGACGTGGCTGCAACTTTCCTTACAGAAATTGTAAAATCCGGCCTATTTGTGTGGTTGGCTCGTTGGTCTAGGGGTATGATTCTCGCTTAGGGTGCGAGAGGTCCCGGGTTCAAATCCCGGACGAGCCCTTTTTTGTCTCGAGCTGATTGTTTTCCCAATATACCCAAAGATTTAAGGTATCATTACATAAAGGTATCATAAGGTATCATCACATAAAAGTATCATCACATAAAACACCACTTTACACTCCACTGTTTCAGATTTATACACTTCATCTTTAGCCCAGTGCCTAATTCCAGATGTTATCACCCAACATTTATATAGTATTTCTTCTAAAAAATCACAGTAATACAATCGACACCCCAGAAATTGTTCATTCAGGACTTAGAGAGGTGTTTTCTATATCAATGTTTTCACACAGCCCTCAGTTTTCCTCTGCTGTTAGCACAGGGCACATCTTGGAGTGCTGGGGCCTCCCTGGGGAGACAACTGGGAGGAGTCTTGTCACAGAGAGCCTGGGCTCCCATCTCACTCAGGCCCTGTTGTGTGGGGTGAGGATGAAGAAGCTGGGTAGTATAGCCTCTTAGGAAAGAACTTCTCCATGGGATTTTCAAACCTTACTAGGCTCACCTGTCAACCTTTTAAGATATTCACTACTGAGTCCAACCTCAGTCCAGTTAAGCTGGAATTTCTGAGGATGAAGCCTTGGGCATGGTTCTTTCTGCAGTGTTCCCCAGGGGTACTTGTGGGTGGCCTGGGAACTTCACATACCTCCAAGTTGCTCTACAGACACTGGAGGGCCTTCCCCGTGTCTCAGTAACCACGCATTGTACCTCAGGCCGCCTTGGCCAGAGCCCTTCCACCTCCACTTTGTCTTCCACAGCTAAGCTTACTTCTGGGCTCAACCATGCGCCCAACTTCGTTTCTCTGACCTGCCCTTCTTCCCCAAGCCATCTTAAGAGTGGAAAGTCAGGAGAGACAGCCCAGTGGTTCAGCCCACTTGTTTGAGGAGTTGGTGGAAGTGTGTGTGTGTGTGTGTGTGTGTGTGCGCGCGTATGTGTGTGAGAGTGTGTACATATGTGTGCAGGGGTTTTCATTCTCATACGGATCGCACTTGTCACACCAGCTCCTCCCTACCTGCTGTGTGTACAATCCTATTCAGTCAGCTATATCCTGGCTCCCTGATAAGCAAGGGCTATAGAGGCCACAGGTATTTTAAACTCACTTATAACCATACTGTGATGCACCTAACTTCCAGGAAACTCTTCAGATATTTGGAAGAACTGTAAAATAGACAATTTTGGACTCCTCCCTTACTCCTCTCTCAGCCCCAGTTCACTCCCTTAATGAGGGATGTTCCATCCCTTCTGGATGTTTTCAGAATCCAAACACTTGTCACACCTCCACCACCAGCACAGTGTCCACACCAGCACCATTCCTCACCTGTGCCGTAGTCGTGGCCCTTTGGTAGGTCTCCCTGCAGTGTCCTTGTGCCCTGTCAGTCTGTTTTCAACACAGCAGCTAGAATACTGTTCACACCAAAGACAGAGCTTGTCCTGCCTCTCCTTAAAGCCCTCTGTGCATCTCCATTCATTCCACATAAAATCAGAATTCCTTGCATGACTTATGAAAACACCAGCCTGAGTTTGCTGCCTCTCAGACTTGCTTTGCTTCCCTGACTTCATCTCCCTGTGCCCACTCCTGCCTCTGCTGCCCCCAGAACAACCCATCCCAGCGCCATTGTGCCTGCTCTTCTCTGCCTAGAGTCTTATCTGCCCCGTTCCTATGGTGCTCAGCCCTACCTCTTGAGATCACCCTTCAGAAAAACATTTCTGACTACTACTCCCCTTGGTCTCTACGCCTCTCTCTAATTTTTTTCACTGCATACCTGACTTCTGCTGCTGGGTTTTTTGTTCGTTTGTTTGTTTTTCTTACATTAATTCTCCATCCCACCACTCTTGTGAAGTAGTACGAGTTGTATTTAAGTTGATGTCTCAGAGACTGGCAGTGTTCTTAGCACCTGTATTTGCTCAATGAGTTATATAAATGTTGTTTAAATAAGACAGTCAGATGCTTTGAGGGATCCTGTGACACTAGGGGAGCTAAGGGTCATGGTAGGACTGGGGGCTTACTTTTAGCGGGCTCCTGTAAGGAATGTTCCATCTTTGGGGAAAGGCAGCTGGGACACTCCTGAAAGCATTCTCTAGAGTTTTCCTTCTGCCTTAAAGAGGTGTTAAAAGGTTCTCTGATTGGACAGAAAGGAGGCACAGTAGGCTCTCAGGGACCGCAAATGATCAGTGCCATTGACTTGTGCTGCACCCCGACCCCAGGCTGAGTGCCTTAGAACAGGGCTGCACCAGGTCCTATGGCTCTGGCAGACTCTGACCCCAACAGTGTTCAGGGTCGCATTGCAGAGCTGCTCAAGCTGGGCCACTCTAGGAGAGAGCATAAGAGGAGGATGGAAGTCCATGACAGGGAGACCAGAGAGAAAGAGGAAAACCAAGGTAGGGGAAGGGCCTGTATAAGTCAACAGGACCTTGTCACCCCCACTTAACTAGATTTTGTGACAGAAGATCAGTTATTATGTAGTCCCAAGGGAACACTGCTGGCACGTGGGGATGGTGGAGGGAGGAATAGGCAAATACAGAATGAGAATCTTAATGGCGGTCCCAAAACATGCCTGACTAGGGCGAGTGTCAGCTCCAGGTGCAAAGTCAAACTGGACTCTGCCCCCTTGTGGACAAAGATGCGCTGTCACAGGTCTTCTGTGGACGGTCTTGAAGGGCTGTTTGTAAATGAGGGTCCCTTTCGGGTACCCATCACTTTCTGCGGATCCTCTCCAGGCAAGAGGTAAGGGCTGCACTTACGATGGCAAGAGCTGTGTTGTTCTCCAGGGAAATGTCCATGCAACGAAGCTGAAGTACTTATGGGATGTGAATTGCATCCATGGATAGGGAGGGGCACAGAGCTAACAGCAAAATTCCTGAGCGGCCTTTAGCTAGTGAAGCGAGGGTTCAGAGGAGAAGGAATGAATTTAAAGCCTTACTGTTCACAGTAGCTAAGTTATGGGGACAGCACGAGTGCTGACGAATGGATAAAGGTATGTGGTACAATGGAGCTTTTTTCCCCAGCCATGAAGAATGAAATTGTCATTTCCAATAAAATACACAGAATTGGAGATTATGTTAAGAACAATAAGGCAGACTCAGAAAGACAAATACTGCATGTTTTCTCTGTAGATTTAACAACAACAACAAAAAAGACCTGAAAATAGGAGATCAGTTGTTAAGAGGAGCAGCAGGAGAAGGAGGGAGGACCAGAGAGGGAAACTTTGATCATGTGAACATGATCAAAGCACATCACATACAGTGTGACAACATCACAACAAAACCCATACTCTGCCTTGAGCAGATTCTGTTTTGTTTTGGTTTTTGGCAGCACCGGAGTTTGAACTCAGGGCTTGCTATGCAGGCGCTCTTACCACTTGAGCCACCCCACTGGCCCTAAGTCTGTGAGTAGTAAGTAAAAGTGAGTAGTACATAGAGGTGGATCAACAGTTTTCCTTTCGTTGTGTTAGGTCCCTGGCATTCTTGGGGTGGGCAGAAGGACCCGAGGCTACACCTTAAAACCAGACCCCCTGATTTATGACCACTTGTTTCTCCCTGCCTGCTTGTTTCTCAGCTTGCAAAACACCTCAGGAACTTCCAGTTACTCAAATAGCCAGGCATGTCGACCTGTTCCATCTGGTGATCTCAGATAATCAGAGACCAGAGACTCTCTCTCCCTCCCCCATGGCTCAGCCCCTCCTATAAAGCCCACTACCCAATTCACCCAAGCCACTGTGCTCTGAACCCAAAAAGAGTGATGGCCCTGTGGTCTGGACCAATAAACCTTTCCTTTCCACATGTGGCGTGGTCTTTATTCGGCATCTGGTGCCAAAACCTGGGAGAGGTTAACAGGACGCTCTGGCCTGGGGCTGCTCCCTTAGCCTTCGTGTCCTTCCCTTTCCTGGACCCAGACTGCTGAATTGACCCCACGTGCCTCCGGACTGTGGATTTTGGACCTTACTGCCTTGCTGGCTTTCCCATCCATCATTAGCCTCCTGCTGGGGCTACCTGCTCTGCCTGGTCTGGAAGTCGTAGTGCTATGCCAGGTACGCCTCTCTCCTGCCCACTGGGGTGCCCACTGCTTAGCCCGGGGACGCCTGACTAACCAGTTGGGACATTTTCCGTTGGACAGCAACCCAGGCCGAGGACACCCGCCCTTGGGAACCTGTCTGGGTGACACTCCCACTCTCACTCCCTCTCTCCTGCTCTCCCTCCCTGTTTTCCTTTCCTCCGCCTAGGGCGAGAGGAGCCCCTCCAGCTTACTATGATCAAACAGCAACCCGATGATTCTGCTCTCCTTGCCTGAGTCACGTAAAGGGAGGCTAGATCTTGACCTAGGTCTATATTGGCCTGAAGAGTAAACTCACCAAGGCACCTGCCTCTCTCTCGCTCTCCCCCCTCCCTCCCTCTCTCTCCTTCTACATTATGGGGACTTCCCACTCTACACTAGACACGTCCACTGGAATGCCTTCTCCCCACCCTCCCCCTTGGTCTCCAAGATGATATATAACCAAAGCGACTGATTTTCAGTCACTTCTAGGTCTTAACAATTTCTGCCATTGCAACAGCAAGTGATCTGAAATTCCATTCGTCCAAGCTTTCCTTTCTCTCTGCTCTCAATCCTCCCTGCTCCATCTTGTAACGCTGTTCAAATCCTCCTTGCCAGTGATGAAACCTCCTCAAAGTCTGTGTCTCTCCCTCCAACTGAACTCTTTTACTTGTGACCTCACGGGCTCTGTCTGCCCACCTCCAAACTCTGACCACCAGTCCTCTACATCAATCTCTTCTCCCACCCCATCCTCCCATGACTCAGATCCCCCTTCTGAATTCTTTTTTTTTTTGTCATTTTTTTTAGTCATTCAATAAATACTTATTAAGCATTTACTCCTTCATGGTAATTAACTGGATACTGAGCATACAAAATGAAAAAGTCAAGGAGATTTTTTATTAGGGATTCTTGAATCTCTTGCCTTCATTTGCTATTTTATATCTGTAGCTTACCAAATGTGTTGAAGGACTCTCAAAGGTAAAGAAACAAATCCAGTTCTTTTCAACCAAGAATATTTTCTAGACATCTATTTTACTTTTTTAAAATTTCTTACAGTACTGGGATTTGAACTCAGGGTGTCACACTTGGCAGGTGCTCTATCACTTGAGCCAATCCACCAGCCCTTTTCTTGTGATGAGTATTTTCGAGATAGGGTATTGCAAACTTTTTGCCCAGAGTTGGCTTCAAACTGTGCTCCTGCCAGGCACTGGTGCTTCAAGCCTGTAATTCTACCTACTCAAGAGGATCGCTGTTTGAAGCCAGCCCAGGCAAATAGTTTGTGAGGCCCTATCTCAAAAAAAGCCCATCACAAAAAAGGGCTGGTGGAGTGGCTCAAGGTGCAGGCCCTAAGAAACAGCTCCCACTTTCCCCATTGCTCATTTCACTGCAGCCTGGGAGGCAGAGACTACACTCGGCTCTTTTGGGTGTAGCCACACAATTGCCATCTTAATGATGACTTCATTTAGATTGAGCTCAGTACCTTAGTACGTCCAAGCAGAGTGGCACCTTCTTGTGAGTCACATTCTTCCTTTATTCTTTTCTACAACTCCCCTCCCCTTTTAGAGATGAGGGAGCATACTGAGAACTGACACACTTTCTCATGGTCACATGGAGTTGATGCCAGAAATGAGACCAAATCTGACATCTTGTACTCTTTCATCCACTCCTGAAACATCTGGTGATCTGAGAAGCACCAGGCACTGTGCACACTGCTCCAGTCTTGCAGTCATGGGCGAAGGCAGGCAAGTCCTTTCAGCACCACACAGCAAACAGGAAGCACAGAGGGGAGCATCTTCTTCTTCCTTTTCCTTCCTTCCTTCCTTCCTTCTTTCTTTCTTTCTTTCTTTCTTTCTTTCTTTCTTTCCTTCCTTCCTTCCTTCTTTTCTTTTCTTAGCATCTTCTTCTTCCTTTCCTTTCCTTCTTTCTTCTTTCCTTCTTTCTTCCTCTCTCTCTCTCTCTCTCTTTCTCTCTCTCTCTGCAGTACTAGGGGGTTGAACTCAGAGCATTGTGCTTGCAAAGTAGGTGCTCTACCCCTCGAGCCACACCTCCAGTCCATTTGCTCTGGTTATTTTGGAGATGGGGGTCTTGTGAACTGTTTGCCTGGGCTGGCCTCAAAACCTTCAAATTGACTGTGATCTCCCTAATCTTGGCCTCCCAAGTAGCTAGGATACAGGCGTGAGCCACTGGTGCCCAATGGAGGAGAGTCTCTTATGGATGCCCAAGAAGGAGATGAGGCAGTGTTAGGGTACGAGGCCAGCCACCTTCTGAGAGGACAAAGGACACTTGAGACAAAGGAAGTCACAAGGCGAGGTTTATTTTCTAGCTAGCTAGGGTCCGAGCATCCGCCTGACGCAGCAGGTTTCAACAAGGACCCTGAATGCAAAGTTTAAGCAGGTCTTATACTCTTTAAAGCATAAATCATTGTCACATAGGAATTCCTCATGCCCCTGGGGTCACATTTTCCTGATCTTGCCCACATCCTGGTGGTGGGGTAAGATTATTTATTGGGAACTGGAGAAACACCAGAGATTTACTTATCAGGTTACAAGGAATGTGTTTCCCATAAATTAGGGGCTAGTAGTGGAATAGAAACCTAAGTTATAGATTAGAACAGCAGGGGAGTCCTGTTTTGGAAAGTTTATTTACAAGTGGAAACAAAGAAAGGCAGGAATGGGTGCTTATCTCTGCATGGTGCCTTTCATCTTGGTCCTGAACTTTTGCATGGCTCTAATGGGCAATTCCTCACAGCTCTGTCTGAGGTTACAGCTTTTAATTGACAGTTTACCATGTTTTACAACCCTGTTTCAAGGCTATCTTCCTCTTCACGAGGTTACCCAAGGGTCATGCCAGTTATAGCTGATTTTTAGGCTAGGTGGGCTGCAAATTAAAGTACCTCAACAGTGGTAACGCATGTGCAGGAATTTCAGGTGTTCAGGGTGCTTGAGCCTGCTCTGAGAATGACAGCACAGACAGACTCTAACAGCAGAGGTCAGAAAGATTTTATTTGTAGAGAATTTAGTTGGAGAAAAGAGAAGAGAAAGACTGCATATTGGGGAATGCAGGGGGACCTGGAAACTGGTGATCCCATGGGCTAGGGTGGGGGGCTAGAGTAGGGGTTTTATAGCCTATTTTTGCATTGCCTGATGGCGGAGATGCCTTTCAGATGCAAACAGGTGTTTCCTAGGGAGCAGTGTCTCCTTGACCTCCCGCGGTCTGTCCTTCAGTGGGATAGATAGATGAAGCGACAGAGAAATTATATTATTTTTAATAAATACTAAAAGGGCCAGGCTCAGACATTGGAACTAGGAAGCAAAAACTGAAAAGCCAGAGCAGCACCTCCTTTTAGATGTTAAGTTACAAGAGTAGAGTGACATAAAGACAGTCCTCTGTATCTGCCATCTCCTTTGAGATGTTAACAAGCTGCAAGGCTCCTTGAGTGGGTAGAGGGACAGAAAAATGAAAGTCATTCCTAGCAAAAGGAAACCCTAAAACACCAATTGTCCCTGGGCCTTGGTGACATCTCCATGTTTTAGCACCTGTCTTAGCCACCAGATCCATCGTATTAGGGTTGCTAGACAACCTGCATGTATCCTGCAGCTCAGAAAATAGCAGAGTCCACATAGGAACCACCATTTTGAGTTTTTTTTTAAACTCCCATTTCCTGTGTGGGGAACAGGAAGTGCCCCCCATTCCCACTTCTCCCCACTTTATCCTGTTAAACTAAAATGAATCTTTGCTTAAAACCCTCACTTTGTGAGACTCTCCTTGCTGTGCAGCACCTTGAAATGCTTTCCATTTGTGGATCTTGTGATTTTTTTGCATGAAAACTGGGAAGTGGGTGCCCTCATCTGCCATCTGATAACACAGAGCAGCTTAATGTAAACAAGGGGCCTGGGGCTGTGCTGCACTTGGAAACATTGCTGGACCTGTGCGCTTGCACTGGTGCCTGAGGACTCGCATGAACTGCTGCAGAGCTCTGAGCGGGCAGCCGCCTTCCAAGTCTGAAAGAAGCTCGTTCTCATCTCCTGGCCCAGACCTGAGCAAGGGAGGAAGGCAAGCAAGTCCCAACACAAAGGGCTTCCAACAACTCAGTCCTAACCCAAGTGCTAAAGGTGGCTCCTGGCTGATAAAAAACAGGAAGAGAGGCTTCAAAAGTGGGAGCTGCGCCTAGGGTGGTCATCCAGATGCAGAGGCTGCAGGTTGGGATGCTGAGGGTCCCCACACTCAGGGTGGGTTTTGTTTTGGTTCAATTCTGTAGCAATGAATATGCTGATATCAGTTTGGGGATCATTTTTGGGGGGAGATGTTCCACTGATTACAAAAGCAGATGCTGAGGCCTCAGCTCAGAGACTTCAATTCTCCAAGTGAGGGTAACACTCAGGTTTTTGTCATTCTGATTTATTTCACTTAAAAAACCATGGTCTGTATTTTCTTTTTGATGTGAGGAGCCAGAAGTCCCAGTTTTAGGCCTGGCGGTGGGGTGGCTATCCTCCTCCCTGTTGTACTCCACAGACCTCTACCATTCCCATTCTTTATATGGGCAGTCGATGCTTTTCAGTTTTATGGGAATCGTTCTGAAAATGCATCTTCAAGAAGCGGGGCGGGGGAGAGTGGCATCAGCCCTTCTTCTGGCATGAGCGCATCTCCCTGGAAACTGGGTGGTTACACTAAGAGGGGCAGTGGGAAGAGGAGGTAAGAGGCAGAGGGTGACAGGGGAATAAGTAAGCTCAGGATGGCTAATGACAGGGCAATGCAGAGGGACCCCTGCAAAGAGCACGCTGATGGATGCTAGGAGCAGCAGATACTGGACCAAGGCTAAGATTATTTTGTTCTCTGTAATTAAAAGTTTTCAGAAAGTCTGTTTAAACCACGTATTCTTCTGCCAAGGTGCACTGAAGAACAAAGGGCAGGGCCTATGTCCAGGTTTTGGGAGGAGGGGGGAGCAGGCCACAGATGGCTGCAGCACCAGGAAAAGCCAGGATGAACTTCTGCTTCTCCCTCTTCAGTCTTCTACAGCAAGGTGGGGCCCGTCCTCTTACACCGAGGCTAAGATGTTCCAGAAAAAATTTACAAATTGACTTGAGCATAAACCTGGAGGAGATCATGTTTTGTGAAATAAGCCAGGCACAGAAAGACAAACACCAAATGATCTCACTTGTAAAGGGAATCTAAAGAAGGAGAAGAGTGAAGTGGTTCACTCTCGTAATCCTAGCTGTTCACACGGCACAGCACAGGAGAATCAAGTGTGAAGACCAGCTCAAGCAAAAGGTTATTGAGACCCCATCTTAATCAGTAATCTGGGCATGGAGGTTCATATCTGTGGCCCTAACTACACAGAAACATAGGTAGAAGGCTGGCCCAGGGCAAAAGTGAGAACCTGTCTGAAAAATAACTAAAGCACAAAAGGGCTGGGAGTGTGGCTCAAGTGTTAGGGCACATGCCTATCGAGCATAAGGCCCTTAGCACAATGAAAAAGAAAAAGAGAGACAGGATATACAGAAGAAAAGCATCTAGAAGACTGGGTGGGGGTGGGGACCCTGAGGGAGGAACGTGATCACGTCTAGTGCACAGCATGGCAGCCATCCTTAAGACAATGAATGCTGTACTTCAAAATCACTAAAAGAATAAATTTTAAGTGTTCTCACTACAAAAAAGGTATACCTCTGTGATGACGGATGTGCTGATTAACGGCTATAACCATGCCACAATGTGTACTATATCAAAACGGCACACTGAGCCCCATAAATACATATCATTTGTCAATGTTTTTGGTAGTACTGGAGTTTTGAACTCAGGGCCTCACACTTGTAAGCACTCTATCACTTGAGCCACACCCCCAGTCCTTTTATTATTATTATTATTATTAGCCCCAGTCCTTTTATTATTATTATTATTATTATTATTAGCCCCAGTCCTTTTTGCTCTTACTTATTTTTCAGATATGGCCTAACACTTTTGCACAGGCTGGCCTTTCATAAATGAAAACATGCTTCATTTCCCTTGTGGTTGAGATTACAAGTGAATACCACCATGCCTGGCTTTTTGTTTGAGACAGGGTCTCACTAATGTTTTGCCTGAGCTGGCCTACTGTTTCTGCCTCCCAAATACCTGGGATTACAGGTGTGAGCCACTGCACTGGCTCTTTGTCAACTTTTTAAAAATAGCTAAGTAGACAATCTGGTAGGTTCAGCTACATAATGTAGTTGAATTGATTCTTAGACATTTTCTGGAAAAGTATTTGATATTTTCAGAAAGGGGAGAGGTTTTTTTTTTTTTGTCTTTTCTTTTTTGGTGCTGGGATCGAACCCAGGGCCTCACGCATGCTAGGCAAGCGCTGTACCACCGAGCTACATCCCAGCCCGATATTTTCAGAAAGGTACCCTTGAATAATTCTGAATGACTGTGTGAATAGAACCTGGAGTCTCACCTTGAACGCCCTCATCTCCCATCAGCTCCAGGTGAGTGGAGCACCTGAAGATGCAAAGCTGTGGGCAGCCTCCCCCAGCAGGACCGGGGATGGAGTGGATCCCCAGGGACCACAGTAGTGATGTCAGATTCTGACACGATGTCGGCATTGGGTGCAAAGGAGGACGGGAAGCCTGTGGGCTAGGCCCACTCCGGCTACCCTATCCTAAGTCGCAAGGCCCTGTTTTCTAAAACACTAACCTGCTTGGTTATGTTTATCTTTCGTGTCCATCCGCCTTCACAGATGTCAACTCCATGAGAGCAGGACTTTCAAGTTTTAAGTAAATATTTGCAAATACCTACAAAAACAGAGGGAAAGATAATGCATCCCATCCCACTTGCTTCCTAAAGGCGACACTGGGGTCTGGGGCTGGGGCTGAGTGGGGTGGCAAGGTCCTGGGTTCCACAGCTGAGGTCCACATGGCCATGAAATTCACCACATTGCGGTGCTCCCGCCTCATTTCTTGGATCACAGGTCTTCCACTCACCTGTCTGCCACCTGGGCTGAGGTGACCCAAGCTTCATGGAGCTTCAGGCTGGGACTCCTCAGATCTCCCTCTGTGCCCGTGAGGTCAATCTGGTAGCCTTGACAGAGTCAGACCTGACAAAGAGCAATTGAAGGCACCCAGAATAAATGTCCCCCAAGGGCCATGGCCCATATGGAGGCTGAGTGACCTAGTCTCAGAAGTCAGAAAAGATCACTTGTGCCACACTGATCAGTGGGAACAGGCCCTGAAGCCCACTCCCGTTCACAGGAAGGACCTAGACTCTGCTGCTTGATGGAGGAGTGGTAAGTTCTGGAACAGAACATGGGATGGGAATATTTTGTAGTCATTCTTCTTGGAAAATACAGTCTGCCATATTACCTCAATGAGAGCCAGCACTGGGAATCAACAGCAGCAGCCTGCAGGGTAGCCAGCTACCTCTGCAGCAGTAAGTCACTTCTTAACTGTTTCCTGTGGGACAGAGGAGACAGCTGGGGCCGGCCACCTCCTTCTCTCAGTGTGAACTTCCTATGCAGCTGAGGGCACCCAGAGCGGGTGTTCACTTCTGCTGTCACCTTGAGGACATGCTGCCCAGAACCAGATAGTATCAGAGCCAGTAGGTCTCCAGAATGCTGTCATGGCGTCTGACAAAATGAGTAATTAAGGGAATCACTAATGGTGTTTTCCATCCTGACACCAAAGGTGGCTTTTCGAAGCAGTCTGTCTCCTCTAGTCTCCTTCTGTGAGTTGACCTAAGGCCCAGCAAACCAAGGGTGGCAGATTTTCAACAAACACAATAATCCGGAAACAGTCCAGTTTCTCCTTTCCTCCATGCTATATTAGTGGGAGCAAAACACAAAAGCCCCCTTCCCTATCTCCCTCTGGCCCTTCTCTTCAGGAACACAGCCTTGAATTGGTCATATTCCCTTCTCTTCTACTCAATTTTATTTATTATTTTTCTCTTTTATTCTTCATCCCTTCACTTCTCTCATCCTCACAGGTTTCTTGAAATAACAAGGTCTGATATTTAGATGGATAATTTTTTTTCAGACAGTGTCTTTTGTAGCCCAGGCTGATCCTGAGTGAAATCCTCCTGCCTTGGCCTCCCAACATGGTTAAAGATTTTTCCTTTTTTTTTTTTGGGTGGGACTAGGGTTTGAACTCAGGGCCTCACACTTGCTAGGCAGGTGCTCTACCACTTGAGCCATTTCACCAGCCCTTTTTTGTGTTGAGTATTTTCGAAATAGGGTCCTTGAGAACTGTGGTCTGGGGTTTGCTTCAAGATCCTTCTGATCTCTGCTTCCTGAGTAGCTGGGATTACAGGTGTGAGCTGCAGAGGTGGCTCTATTGATTTTTTTTAAATCAGTGCAGGGATCAACTCCAAGGCAGGTGCCCTACCACTGAGCTACACTGCCAGTGACTGTACCCATTGTTAGCTTCACCAACCAAATGCTTCCAGCGTACTCTAGTATTTCCGCACCAATTTTCCTATCCAGGAATAGTTTTTCACCAGCACTTGATATTACTTGATTCTGTAGTTTTTGATAATCTGGTGTTTATATGCGGACATTTCCTTGTTATTTTAGTCTCCATTCCCTCAATTGCTAATGAAGTTGAGCATTGCTTGTTACCCTTTTTGGCTTCATCTTCTGAAACTGGCTTTTCATAGTTGGGTTTGGGGTTTCCTGCCTTTTCATTGCTGAAGTAGAAGTTTCTCATGTCTGGATGCTAATCCTTAGCTGGCTTTAGAGGTTACAATATTTTCCTGAAAGGTGCCAGCACTAGTTGACATGGACTCAGCCTCAGCTGTTTCTGGGGTACACCCTGGAACACAGGAGCAGTTTCATTTGCCTCAGTGCCAATACTCTGTGTAACGAACAGCATGTGAACTCAGGACAGCACCTGCAGCTGAGTTACCTGGAGGTCCTGGCTGGAAAAAATGAGCATTACAGTGTGTACTCACATTTCTCTTTATACTATGGTGGTGGTTCTGTGACATCATATGCAAACCAAATTTTGTTAATTGGAAGGTTTATCAGAAATGGATCATACATTTATGTCTTTATGGCACTGTGCAACCCATATCCACAGTAGGACAGTTTGGACTACCAGAATGAAAGTTTTTGGAAAATAAATAATCACCTCCTCGTTCTTCATTTTCATGGTCTGAAATCATGATTTTGTTGTTGTACAGAAAGAAGTGCATATTATTTTTTCTTTCTCTTTTTTTTTTTTTTTTTTGAGATGGGTTCTTGCTATTTTGCCCAGGCTGGCTTCAAACTCACAATCTGCCTGTCTCAGCATCCTGAGTGCTGGGATTACAGGTGAAGACCACCACACATGCCAAGAGATGCAATTTTTAAGGCCTTTTCCAGAAATTTCTGCTCTTCCTAAGCCATTTTTTCACTCCATGATGATTTTCTTCTTGCCAATTAGAAAGATACAGATATGTTTGTGAACACATGTATGCATGTGATATGTGCTACTGTAATAAGTTAAAATAATAAATTGGCAAATTATCACTGATTACGGAGTAAAAAGAAAAAAAGACATCATATGTACAAAGGAGACTGTATCTGTTCCTTCAAAGGAGAGGTTGTGGGTGTAATAGAGTGCTTGCCTAGAGAGACAGAGACAGAGAGAGGAAGATTTCAGAGTAAGACTTAGTAAAATGAACTCTATTTTTCCATTCCTATATCATTTGGCCAGAAGATAATAGCAACAAAAACAATTTCTATTATCTCAATACCTTGAGCTATTGTGTGGTACTAACGCCAATCATCCACTGATTTCCCAAGAATCTCACAGTCAAGGGCTTCCCAAATTTTGCTGGGTAGTAGAATCACATGGGGACCCTTTACTAATTCGCAAACCCAGGCCACATTTAACACCAGCTAAAGCAGGACATCTTAGGGTGGGAGCCACATTTTTTAACTCCCCAGGGTTCCCAATGTTCAGCATGATTCAGGAATCATTGCCATACTCCTCAGAAGCCCATTATGTCTTCTCTTTTCTCTTCGTTCTTTCTTTTTTGCAGTACTGGGGCTTGAACTCAGAGCCTTCACCTTGAGCCACTCCACCAGCCCTTTTTGTGATGGTTTTTTTTGAGACAGGGTCTCAGGAACTGTTTGTCTGAGCTGGCTTTGAACCGTGATCCTCCTGATCTCTGCCTCCTGAGTAGCTAGGATTACAGGCGTGAGCTCCTGGTGCCCAGCTCAGAAAATTGTTTTGTCCTATTCTAGACACCATGTGAGAAGGACGCCTGTTGAAACACATGCTGAAACTGTTCAGCATGGAGAGGGACAGATTTGTTTTACTCTTGTAATTTTTACATCTCTACATTAACCCATCTGTAATTCTTCTTCTTCTTTTTTTTAATCAATGAAATGAAAATAATAGTTCATTGCTGGACACCAGTGGCTCCCACCTGAAATCCTACTACTCAGGAGGCAGACATCAGGAAAATTGCACTTTGAAGCCAGTCCCCCACAAATAGTTTGAGACTCTATCTTGAAAAAAAACAAAACAAAAACCATCGTAAAACAGGGCTGGTGGAGTGGCTCAGGTATTAAGAGTGCCTGCCTAGCAAGTATGAGGCCCTGAGTTCAAATACCAGTGCTATAAAAAAAAAAAAAGCTTCTCCTCCCTCTGTAGCTATCTTAAATAAACAAAAATGTCTCTTTTCAAAAACAGAACAGTAAGATAAAGCAGGTCCTGTCTAGGGGTTGGTATACCAGTGGGAGGGGGAGGATACAAGGAAGGGTGTAGGAGGGTGAATATGGTGGGAATATTATGTACACATATATTTAAATGGAAAAATGAGACCTGCTGAGACTATTCCAGGAATGGGGGTAGAGGGGATAAAGGAGAATGAAGGAGGGGTGAACTCAGCTATTATATATTGTAAGAACTTTTGAATATGTCACAGTGTACCTCCAGTATAATAATAAAAAATAAGTCAAAAGGGAAAATAGTTTTTTCACAGTTTTGTAGTAAGCACTCTTTGAAAACACAGAAAATGGAGAATACTGTGGTGGGGCACATCAGAACTTCACTAAATGTCTTGAGAAGTCCGTGGCTGTTTAATGGGGACCTATCCAGGACCTGCTTTGCGCTCATCTCCCTCTGAAGGTAAGTTCTCTTCCTCCCCAGTGGCACCAACCCTTGCTCTACAGGTCCCTCCCTCTCCGCTCCGTCTGAGGTCATTTGCCCTCCCCACAAGCAACTGGCTCCCTGTCAGTTATTGTCAGGAAACAGCAAGGCACAAGGGATTTTCTCAGATCTGTAATCCGAAGGTCATGTTACCTGTGAGAGCACCTGCAAGAACAAAAGGTGAGAGGACCTAGCACAGGCCCCAGCAGGAATGGGGGAGGACTGAGGGAGAACAGATGAGTAGACAGTACGAAAAGCATGTGGAATTGGGGGGAATTAGGGCTGAGAAAATTGTGCAAAAGGAAGTCATTCTGTGATAACAAAATAATGTGGCATAAGTAGTGTTGAGATACTTCTGTCTGTTCAACTCTGTGTTAAGCATTTTGAAAGCTTTGGGAGAAACAGGAGATATACTTACTATCAAGATGCAAGATAGAGAAAAAGCAAATGCAGTGGGATTAATTAGAGAACAGCTAAATACTAAACTCTGAGACCTATAGTCAGAAGCACTTTCTTGAAGAGCTCTACCTCCAGCTGGATCTTACAAGGTCAATTCGATTTTAATCAGCAGAGAGAAGGAAATGAAACATCCTAAAAGGGTGGGGAGTGGCGAGGGATTGGAGCAGGAGCAATCTGACTCTTTGCTCCTTTCTGTTTTCTTTACTGAACAGGAGTTAAAGCCAGAGACGTGAAGGGAATCTTGCCTCTGATGGTCCTAATGGTGATCATTTTCTTGCTACTTCTGTTCTGGGAAAATGAGCTGAATGACAATGAGGTGATGACATCTTTAGAACACTTGCATGTTGACTACCCTCAGAACAATGTTGCTGTAAGGTACTGTAACTATATGATCCTACAGAGAGGTGTCAGGGAACCTGACCACACATGCAAAAAGAAGCATGTCTTCATTCATGAGAGGCCTCAAAAAATCAATAGTATTTGCACGTCTCCCAAGCGGATGGCTTGCCAAAACCACTCCACCATTTTCTGCTTCCAGAGTGAGACAAGGTTCAAATTGACAGTCTGTCAGCTTGTTGATGGTACCGGATACCCGGCCTGCAGGTACCACAATTCCCTCACAGCAGGGTTCATTCTTGTCACTTGTGATGGCTTGGGACCGGTTAATTTCCAGGGATATATTGAATAACTTGAAATCTGTGCCTGAGTCTTCAATCCTGTCTTCTCCTTTCTCACCTGCCCTGGGGTTGCTTGTCCCTGAGGCAAGCTGAGCCATGGACATGGGGAACGCTTGGAGTAAAATGGGTATTTGATTTCTCCTTACAGAATGGCTGAGAGGCAATCACTTTATTCCATTTCAATAAAAGTCTTTACTGAATTAAACCATAAACTCTGCATGTGTTTTAATTTTTTTATACTTGTCTTTGAGTCGTTTGATAAGAGCCAAGAGTACATCCAAGGCAGAATTTGGGATTAAGATAAAGTGATCAAGATAGTCACCAAAGGTGCAAACTTAAAAGGGACATCAGCCTCTCCCAGTAACCTAGATCATCAACATTAAGTCAATATTCTAAATGATCAAAATTAATGCAAATATCCTGCATTCACAAAATTTCTACATTTTAAAGATCCAACCTGACAAGATTGGGATTAGGGTGAAACGAGTTGCATGGGTCAGATTCTGTTACTTAAAAACCTAAACTTTGTGCATCAAGGACTATATTAGGTTAAATTTATTTTTTAATGTTATAATTTTTTTTATCTTGATTGCTGAGTTTTTTGGTACAGCCTTAAATGTTGTTCCTGAAATGGAAAATTAGTCATTTCACCCTGATCCCAGCCCTCATTCTAGGTGTGGTCACCTTAGGGTCTTTCCTAAAGATGGAATACACAACATTCATTGCATGTGTTCCATTCAGCAGCCCTCTGTGCCTGGGGCGCAGAGGGAGCCTGAGTGGTCAGAAACAATTTTCCTTAAAGATGGTGGATAAGGATTTCCAGGAAGGGATGATGATGCTCAGAGTTCAGTGTTTCTCCTCTGTGAAACTCTGGAGGGAACAGAGAAGACTTAAAGTCAGACAACTGACTCCTTTCTCCTTTTAGTGACTGCAACTGAACTCATCTAATTTCCCCACGGTCAGCTGGGACCTAATAACTTTACAGTCACAGGTAAAAGGCAGACAAGGAAAGTCACCTATTCTGGAAATTACCCCAAATCCTGTTTTCTGATCATTAATTTCCTCATCTGTACAGCGTGGGGCTTTAACTAGGTACTTTTTGAGTTTCATTCCAAGTCAGTCACTCCACAATTCTATTTCTTAGGAAGTGTAGAAACTGGCTTGCTGGTGGGGAGGTTAGCATTGGGGAAATAATAAGAAATAAGGGGTAATTGGCTGATAGAGTCAGTAATTCTGAGTAGTGGAGTTCAGTGCTATGTGTGAGAAGCCAAGACTCACAGAGAGTGGACCAGAGCAGGCGTGAAGATCCCAAGCTGTAAAGGTACCTTCTGTCCTGGTTATTTCAGCTGAGAGATTTCAAAAGCTGTGCTGACTATTTGGACATAATTCAAGGACATATCAAAAAAAGGAGCTACACCTACATTCGCTGTTATCTCTGTCTTTTAGAAGCATCAAGTTCTAACTGATTGATTAGGTTTGTGGGGGAAGAGGGTGACAATCATGAGAAAAGGACACTTTATCCTTGTAAGTAAGCAAGGCTCACCTCTCATGACTCTTCGATCTGGAGTGGCCCTTTTCCAGCTGAGTTTCATTATCCATTTCTTTGTGGGAACCCTATTGTCATTGTTGAGTATCAGCAAGTGAGCACTGCCCTCAGTACCTGAACAGAAACTGAGCAGGAGCAAGTGGTCCCTAGCATACAACTTGTGTCTTGGTGGCGTTATTTCCTGGGCAAAACGTTGAAGCAGGTGAAATGTATCCTTTAGGCCTTGCTTGTATTTTCTAAATTCTGATTCCTTTCCTGCCCCTTGCCTTAGGCTTTGTTGGCCTTTCCTTCCTTCTCAGTTCCTTTTCTTCCTTCCTATCCACAAAGTCGCCTCTAAATTAAAAACAAATCTTGCAGACTTGAAGTGCACTCACAGACTGCCCCACGGAATCTGTCCTCAGACTCTTTTGATTCAATAGCGATCAAAATCAAATGAACTGTGATATTTTAAATGTTTGCAGTTTGGGGCTTACATTCTTTTTAGCAAGCATCTAACAATTTGAAGTCAAACCTAGGCAGCTGTGAATTCTGCTCACTTGAGACACGTTTCAGAAAGACTGGGAAGACTGGGAACTTTGAACTGTTCTTGTTTGGTTTTCTCTTTATTGGCTTTCAGTTTTCTTATTATCAGTGCACTACTGATGTCAATGGCAAAGAATAGAGAAGCTTAGGAAAGAAATTAATTCCTTATTAATTCTTCTTCCTTCCTCCCTCCTACATGTACCAAGTCTGTGTGAAAGGAATTGTCTCAAGAAACACTCGGGGATATGTCCTCTTAATTCTTACTAGTCTATCAATAATACATCAACCCAATTATTAATGCTATATATTCTTGATGCTAGGTCTTTGTGCTAATTTTACACATAGGACATTTTAAAATCAAATACAATTTAAAAAGTCCACGTGCACTAACAAGCACCATAAGAAATGAGTGTTGCCGGGTTTGGTGGACTCAGGAGGCTGAGGCAGGAGGATCTTGAGATCAAGCCCAGCTTGGGCTACACATTGAGAGTCTGTCAAAAAAGAAAAGAAAAAAGGTGAGGGAAAAGAAGTTTAGAGAAATGAGAAATGGATTTGGTAGACATAAGTGATGAGAAAACATGTCAAAGTAGGGACAGGAACTGAATTCAATTTTGAAGGACTTCAAGAGACAGAAAAAAAAGGAGCACAAGGGAAGAGATGGCCTAGAGAGGGTCACACTTGATTAACCAGAGCAGGTGCGTGGAACAAAATAAAGGGAGATAAGCCTTGAAACCAAAATTGAGATTAGAGGAGGGAAAAGATCAGCTAGTGGGCTCAGGGTATTAAACTGCTCCTGCAGGCAATCAGAGATGTTTCTTTTCTTTTCTTTTTGGCAATCAGAACTATTTCAAAAATTCTGAGATAGTATCATTGCAAATGATGCTTTGAAGGAAATTAAGGAGCAACGAATGGCGATGAGAAAGGAAGGAAGGCTGATATTGCAGGAGATATATACAAGAAAAGGAAGCTTGTAAAGGTAGAAAGGAAAAGAGGAAACAGGATCATTCTTCAGTGAGAAATAACCATCTTTTTGGGGATACTCATTATGAACTTTCCAGCATTAACCTCAATAAAGGATTTTCTACACTAGTCAGGCCATGTATTCTTGACAAATATTGTTGAGAAGCTAGTGTGTGTATACTTCAGTGTGAAATGCTGTATAAGACTAACAATTCCCAGAAACTTGTGTTCCAGGCTCAAGCAGTTGTCAGCCCTTAGTAAGGAGGGAGGAAAAGGAGACTAATGTGTAACTAACTAGAATACCGAAAAAACATATTTAAAAATCATAAAATGAAGCGCAACATAATCTGTGCTACAGGGTTCCAGAAAAGAAGAATCACTCAGAGTTTCAGCATAAATAGGGAAGATTTCACAGAAGAGGAAGGGGAGGAGCTTCCTGGATCACTGGGATTCTGACTCCCTAATGGACACTTTGTCCAGTTCTCCTTGTGTGTCCTTGGCTCCACATTGTCTCCTACATTAATCTCTTACAAATCTCTCTACCCCTTTCTTGCCCCTCCTTCCCTCAGTTAGACCCAATAGCAGAAACTCCCAGAAGACAAACACAGTTTCACTGCTAGCCCACAGCAAGCTGAAATCCTTCTCCACAGGACTGACTTGTCAAAGGAACTGGTAAAGACAGAAATCTCATCACTGAGAATAGGGTGGGAAAAGAAATGAGAGATGAGGAAACAACAGTGTGTTTCAAGTCTCTCTCTCTCTCTCTCTCTGTCTCTCTCTCTCTGTCTCGGAGCTATAGGAACCAGAATAATAGTGAGGAATGTGTTGGGTGAGGTGATTGTGACCCACCTCAGAGAAATAAATAAATAAATAGATAACTTGGTTCCAGCACTTTAAACTGATCATAGTTGCTTTTCTCAGATGGGTAAACTGAGATTAAATGAGGTAGAGTGAATTGTTTGTAAGTGCAGAAGCAGGGGTTTTTGCATGGGTGATTTTAACTCCACAGCTGGCTGTCTTTTCGCTGTGTTATGCTTCCATTAACACATGTGGAAGTCTTACATCTAGATGTCACTCCTGGGAATACGCACCATAAGAAAAAGAAAACAGTCTGCTTAACATCCTCCTTGTTTTTATCTTTTACTTTTTATCTGTAGTGCAGAAGAAATTGCACTGTGTCTGAGATGGAGAACTTCTCTCTCCTACTGCTTGGCCTGGGACTAGTTCTTGCAGGAGCTTCGGAAAGCATAAAGGAGATAATTAAAGACAACCTTGCAAAGGAAGAGCTGCAATATGTCATGTCAGAAAGTGGCCAAGTCAACCAGACCATGGAGGTATTAATGAACTTGACCCTGTTAGATAAAAATATCAGCTTCAACATGTCCAAGGATGTTATGCCTTCCTCCCTTCTGACACTCAGAAGACTACATTATAACATCCCCAAGGGAAACAGACCGGGTAATGGCAAAGTGTGTTGCAATGATATGACAGTTTGGAGAAAAGTTTTAGAAGTCAATGAGTCATGCAGAGTGAGCAATAGCTTCTTCTGTGGCTCCATGGGAGTGATCCATGGGGTTTACAATGCCCCCAGCTGCAAGTGTGGACAGAGTCCTGCCATAAGCTGCTGTGAGAGCCCAGAACTAGAGAATGCTATGTACCAGCTCACTACAGGCAAACAGTTCCCTAGGTGCCAATACCACAGTGTTACCTCACTAAAGAAGATGTTGACAGTGCTGACAGGTCACTCTCTGATGAGCTGGTTAGTTAGTGGCTCTAAGTTGTAGATTTCTCAGGGTTTTGAGACTAGGGTCAGTGTAAAGAAGGACCTGTTCACGTGTTTATGCTCATTGTTGTTTCTTTTGTTATTTACGCCCACCCTTTAGTAGTCCAGAATCTCTCTCTCACTCTCTCAAACACACACACACTCACACACACTCACACCTGCTCTTCCTCTGAATTCCATCCTAGCTCATCAATAAAACCAAATAGCTGAATCCATCTAACTGGGCAAAATTAAGGACAGAAACTCCAAACCAATATGGGTAATCACGTTAATTGTACTGCTAATGAGACTATTCAGAAAAATAGTGAAGAAGTGTGAGAGACATACTGCTGTTCTTCAGAGAAGTGTGAGCATCGATGTGTGAGCACCACCACCCACCTGTGGGCTGCCTTCCTCCAATAGATGCCAGAAGAAAAAAGACCCTTTGGCTTAGCTGCTACTCTCAGTGTCAACAGCCACAGCACTCCTTTACCCTTCCTTTATCATGCCTGTCTCACAAGATGCTGCAAAGAGAAGAAATAAAGCTCTTGCAATTTTTACTCAAACAAACTCTTGCTACTCTGGGCCTGTGGGAGAGGGATGGTAAGCCATGGAGAAATACAAATGTTACAAAGATGGGAATTGGAAGTCTATACCAAGTTCCAGGCAGGATTGGATCTCCATCTTAATGTTTTCTCATGTTGTAGTAAATTTTTTCACCACTAGTTATTTGTGAGTCTTCATGGTTAACACTGCATAAATCCTAGACAGTTACCTTGCTCATGAATGTACGCATGTATGTTTCTGTTTCCTCCTCTTACATCTTCCCTCCATCCTGAAACTACTCCTTTTTAATGTTCTAATTTAAAATAAATGCATGTAAACAAGTGTCACTCTAATATTTTTCTTGTTGTACATAACTCCTTATGTGTCAATTTTCCCAGTGGTTTTCACATTTGGTATGGAATTCTCATTGTGTTGGAACTACAAAACTGACAATCAACCAATATGCAGCATTACAACATTTCTGTGTCTTTTAGCTTGGTTCTTGTCAGGGTGGTGGCTGCTTAAATAATCATTCACCATGGGTTTGGCTCAGCCACTGCCCTTCCTTTCCCTCCTCTCACCCATTTCAGTCCTCTCCATCACACAAAAAAGAGTTCAGTGTCCCTGGATCTGCCTTTTAGCTACACCTCCTGTAGCTAAAAGGAAAAGTAAGAAGGGAAGAAATGAGGGGATGCAGAAGGCAGATCCAATTATACAAATGGTCACGGAAGGGGGGGAGTTGGACAGCAAAAAGAAGTTGAGAATGGAATGACAGAGAGGACTGCACGTGAGATGCCAAGTGTGGCTATTCAGCATAAGAGAAATACTCTGCTCGTCTCCACTCACTCAATTGCCCAATGGAAAGTGCAGTACATTTCTTTTTCAGCAACAGTTCTATGGTGAAAGTGAGTGCCTGAACTCAAGCAACCAAAGTGGTACTGAGGAAGAGGGCCTTTGCAGCACCACAGATGATCCTCAGACAGTTTAGGAGGGAGGGTTGTCCCCACAGTCAGATGCCTCACAGGCATTCAGTTTCTTATCTATACAATGTAGATGTTAGACATCTTGGTCCCTGGGCTTTGGTGTGCCTCAGGACCAAAGTGGCAGAGTTTCCAGTTGCCCATCCAAACCAACCCTCTTCATGCTCAATGCACTCAGCTTCACTTCCTTTTCCAGGCTCTTGAGCAGAAAGGACATGGACCCCTTCCAAACCCAGGTCTTACCACATTGGACTGGCCTCCCCTGTGATTTCATTCTTCTCAATACCTAGATTCCCCAAATGGACATTAGTGCGTACCAACTGTAATCACGAAGATGATGGTTATATCCTAGGAATGTCTAAACAGGAAAATGGAAGGAACCCATGCCCCCCAATAACTGTTAAGCAGAGTTATTTTGCCAATCTGGGATGTTCATTTTGGGGCTGTTATAAGAGAGAAAGAGAAACATGTGTATTTGAAATCCTATACTCTGAGCTTTCAATCCATAAGCTTGGCATTTACCTTAACAATTTAATTATTAAATACAATTCCCTGGACCACAGAAATTTGGGCTGGAGAGCTCAGAGGCAGGACTTCAGCACGTGGCTCTTTTCAAGCTGTTAGGTTGCTGATGTGTCGCAAAGTTTGAGCACTACTCGACTGGAGTAGTGCCTAGAGATGAGCCTTCTAATTCTAGCCCTTGTGAGGTTTTAAAAAGGTTCTGCTTATATCCTCAGAGCTTTTGGAGACAGCACTGAGGTGAATAACACAATTCAGCCAGGAGTGGCTACTTCTTAAGCAGTCTTCCAAAATGGCAAGGTAGTCTTTTTATCTGGAAAGTCTCTCACCATAGAATACATCAGGAAGCAAGTGCAAGGATGCTCTAAGAACTACTTATGTTCCAAAACAGTGGCTGAGAAGTGTAAAGAGAAACCACGCATAGAAAATGCATCCTTTTCACTCCTCTGACCAGAGAACTGGTAGGTTTGGGATGTGATGACATTTAAATCCTAATTTCAACATGTTTGCAAAGTCTGCTAAATTTTTTCAAGATCACATACAATAAGCATCACAAGGATGTTTACTGGCAATAACTACAACAATTGTAATAACAAAAATTGAGCTCTTAGGATGTACCTTAGACCTGTAAGATACATGTGTTTTCTTGACTTTATTATCACTTTAGTGATGAAGAGGCAGAAGCACAAAGACTTCAGGAAATATACAAGCTCACACCTTAGTCCTCCTCCCCAAAGCAGACTAGAACATTCTGATTCCATAGGTCACACTTATGACCACTGATCTTTATTTGATATAAAAGCCCAAGTTGATCATAACTACCAGAAAGATAATTCGAGAATGCTCCAGACTAAACTCTACCTCACAAGATTGTTTTAAAGATTTAATGATAGCTGCTATTATTTTTATTGTTATTATGATTATATCAGGCACTGAGATAAGTATGTGCTTACAATATATCTCAGATTTACCCCTCCATTGCTCTCCCTCTTTCCCATCCCACCCCTTCTTAGAACAATTTCAACAGGTTTTATTCTTCTGTTTTCATATATGCATATCATATTAGCCCTCCTTCACCCTTTCCTTACGCCCTCCCTACTCCCACTGGTACACACTCCTGGAAAAGGACTGTTTTACCCTCTTGTCCTTCATTTTTTTTTTTTCTAAAGTGTATATTGATAGTCCAAGGGGGTTTTGCCTTGGCACTTTGGGCCTGTACATATAGTGCTTTAATCAAATCAACTCCCCCATTACTTACTCTTTCTTTCTTTCTTTTTAATTATCATATTATCATACTGGAGATACATTGTGACATTTACAAAAGTGTTACAATATATCATAGTTAAATTTACCCCCTCCATCATTCTCCTTTATCCTTCCCCCAAAAAACTGTTTTCTGTGTTGCTGTTTTTCTGGAGAGTAATTGACACTAAGGATCAGAGCCAGGTCCTCTGCACATTTGGCTTCCTTACCCCCTGTTGACATTGCCCCTCCTATTACACATTCCTTAAGAGACTCAATCCAGCCTTGTCTGGCTCTGATGGTCTTGGAGGTCAGGACCTCAGTGCAGGGCCTGAGCAGCCCTAGGGCCTGTTCTTCAGCGTCAGAGCCCTGGGCATGAGAGAGCTCTGGGCTGTGTATGCTCTCTGCCTGTTCTTCCCCTCCTAGGCTGTTTTAGGACTCCGTGTTCTGGAGGAGAATATGGGCTGAGTTCTCCCCCCTGTCACATTAAGTGCCCCTTCTGAAGCCCTCTTGAGTACTGCAAGCCGGGTGGGGGGTAGAAGAGTGGGGAGTGGCTGGAAGGTGGGCTCCTCCCGAACAAGCCACTAACAAGCCACTACAGCACTCTCACTTCCCCTTTTCTTACCTGTTTCCTTTCTCTCCTCCCTCCTCTCCTCAGTTAGTTTCCACATTCTCTCCTCTTGAATAGACTGCCATTTGCACCTTGCCAGAGCTTCTGAACTCTGGTTTCTTCTTAGGCTTTGCACCACTGGACTTTGTGTGTTCTTGTCTGCAAGGTGCCCCTTCATGACTGATCACTGTGTGGTGTGATAACACCTGTGAGCTTCAGTTAACATGTGACAAATTATACTGATTTAATTTGAACAGGTCAAAACTCTGATCATGCATTTAAAAAGTATTTGTAGTTTTAGTCCTCCTATCAAACAGTCACTTGCCCCTAAATTGTAAAATCTGAAAGGTCCTCTCAGTAGGCCAAGAGTGATTGAATAGGCAGTTGGCTGTGTGGAGAGAATTGTACTAAGATTACTGTGAAATGGCCTGTTACCAGGGCTGATAACCAAGTGACAAGCAATTGTGCCAGCCACTAGTGTCCTCACTATATAGGGAATTGCATATAGAGCAGAGTATAACATCTGATGAGAGGAATTTACCTCTGTGGTCTGAAGTAATCAGATTAAGCTCCTGTGTAAGAAGAATTAAAATTTTGAACTTGAAGGATGGTCTAGATCCTATCAGAAGGAGAAAAAGAAACTGGAAACAGGACGAGTTGATGGAAACATGGCTGCAGACAGATAGGAGGAAGCTTTGAGGACTAGGATAAATCATATGCATGGCTTTTGCCCTATAAGACTATGGCAGGCCCACAAAGATGTTGAGGTCCTAATCCCCAGAACTAGAAAGCATTGCAAAGTATGACAAGAGCAATTG
This sequence comes from Castor canadensis, assembly GCF_047511655.1. Lineage (NCBI taxonomy): Eukaryota > Metazoa > Chordata > Mammalia > Rodentia > Castoridae > Castor > Castor canadensis. The sequence continues at coordinate 91,248,666 of NC_133388.1, forward strand.
CGCAGATGTGGTTAAGAAACGTGCATCTGTAGATTACCAAGATAACCGAACTGGTTCTAAATGCAAGAGGCGCAGGACAAGGCAGTGTGACAGAGTAAGCTGGGACACCATCATGTGGGCCTTGCACATAGAGGAAGGAGCCAGAAGCCAAGGATTGCAGCTCTAGGAACTGGAAAAGGTAAAAACGAGACTCTCCTAAGGCTATGGAGGGAGCAAAATGCATCTAAGTCCTTGATTTTGACCCAGCGAAATCGATGTGGGACTCCTGACTTCCAGAACTGCAAGAGAATACATGTGTGTTGTTTTAAGCCACGAAGTTTGTGGTATTTGTTATAGCAGCAACAGCAATAGGAAACCAATACAAGGATACTGAGAGACAATTTGAAGATTTGCACAAATTATACAGAAAAAGAAGTAGTATTTGAAGATTAATTGAACAATGATAGACAAATTAGATTGAAGGAGAGAGATAAAGTTTCATAGTAGTCTGAGTGACTATAACATGTCACCCTAGGTGCGATGATGATAGAAAGGGGAATAGCAGCAGTAGAAAAAGAAGGAAGAGATTATTATGAGAACGTTTCTGTATCATTTCCTAATTGATCATCTTGCCTAAGTAACATTTGTCCTTTTTTCCCTATTGTACATTTAGTTTTATGTTTCCTTACTTTTCCTTTCTGTACTCGTTGGAAGCAAGTTACCTCATTCTGGGTGAGAGACTTATGCTCTGCCTGCTCGAGGCATTGTGTCTCCACAAATTATTTGGAGTAGTCTGTATGGGAGATTTGTCATTCCTCACCATGTATTTATTTATTCAAGCATTGTTTGTATTAGTATGTACTCATGGATATTTTATTTTCTTTGTACTTTGTATTATAATAAGCTTATTTGTTTTGGCAATCAGGAGTTCTTTGAGTTCTTTCCAGTTAGCTCTGTTATCACCACATTTTCTGCACTCTTGCAGGAAGGTTATGTCATATGTTTATAATGCAGTTAGATCGTAGGACTGCCTTCCACCCTGGGTCCTCTTACCCTCAAGATTAATTTTTAAAATTAACATACATTAAAGTTCACTCTGCTGAGTTTTGACAAATAGGTGCTGTTATGTAACCACCCTACAGTGCAAAACAGATTAATTTATGGTCTTAAAAATATCCTCTGCACTTCATCTAGTCAGTCATGATATCTTTTCTATCTCCATACTTTTGACTTATTCCTAATGGAAAATGGAATCATACACTCTTTAGCCTTCTCAGACTGGCTTCTTTCACTTAGCAACATCCCTTAATACTCATGTATGAATTAATAGCTGTTTACTTTTAATGACAGCATAGTATGGATTAATGAAATTTGTGTATCCATTCACCTATTGAAGAATCTCCTGATTTCATAGAGTTTTATAACAAGTTTTTATGTGGATATGACCTTTAAAATTAAATGAGAAAATGTCCAGGGCTGAGTGCAATGGCTCAGGCCTGTAATCCCAGCTATTTGGAGGCAGAGATCAGAACATTGCTGTTCCAGGCCATCCCAGGCAAAATTTTGTGACACACCATCTCAACCAATGGCTGGGTACAACTGCATGCACCGATCATTCCAGCTTCGTAGGGAAGCGAAGACAGGAAACTCATGGTCTAGGTGTAAAGGGAGACACTATCTCAAAACAACCACTGCAAAACAGGGCTGGTGGCATGGCTCAAACAGTAGAGCGCCTGCATAGCAGGTGAAAGGCCCGGAGTCCAACCCCAGTTACCCCCCAGGCCCCCACCAAAATCACCAAACTCTACTGTGCACACTTGACGCGTTTTCTTTATCCACTCGGAGGTCGCTGGACACCTAGCTGAGTCCATAACTTAGTGCTGCGATAAAAATGAGTGTGCAGTGTCTCCATGGTATGCTGACTTCGATTGCTTCAGGTATGTACCCAAGACTGGCACAGCGGGATCACAAGCAGTTCTACTTGCAGATTTTCGAGGACCCTCTGTGCTGATTTCCATAGTGGCTACGCTAATTTACATTCTCCCTAACAGTGTATGAGGGCTCCTCCCCCACCGCGTGTCCTCTCCGGAATTTGTTTGCTTTCTTGACGATCGCCATTCTGACTTGGGTGACGCACAATCTCAGCATAGCTTCGATTTGCATTCCTTTGTAGCTAAGGATGTCAAACATTTTTTCATGCATTTACTGGCTATATGCACTTCTTTTGAGAACTGTCTGTTCAATCTATTTGCCCTTTTGATTATATTATTTGTTCTTTTTGGTGTTTAATTTTTTGAGTTCTTTATATATTCTTTTTTCCTTTTTTGGCCACACTGGGGTTTGAATTCAGGGACTTGTGAGCCATGTGAGCCCTTACAGATAGTTAAGTTCCTATTGGATCACAGCTGGTAAAGATTCCCTCCCGTTCTGTAGATTGTCTCTTTACTCTAGTAATGTTTCCTTTGCAGAAGCTTTTGAATTTAATGTAATCCCATTCGACAGTTCTTGCTATTAGAGTCCTATTCAGAAAATCATCGCCTATGCCTGTATTTTCAAGTATTTTCCGTTTTACCCTAATAGTTCCAAAATTCCAGGTCTTACACTAAGTTTTTTGACCCCTTTTGCATTGACTTTTTCTTTTTTCTCCTTTTGGTGGTACTGGGGTTTGAACTCAGGGCCTCACACTTGCTAGGCAGGTGCTCTACCACTTGAGCCACATCCCCAGTCCTTGAGCTGACTCTGGCATAGAGTGAAAGACAGGGATCTAGCTTCGTCCTGCTACATATGGGTATCCAGTTTTCCCAGCACCACTTGTTGAAAAGGTTGTCTTTCACAGAACCATCTCTTTGTTTCACTGATTCTTTGTATGGTTCTTTTAGTCTATTTCATTCGTTTTAACCCTGATATTTATTTACTATTGCTTTTCAACTGCTGCTTTTGGATTTGGCTTGTTCTTATTTTCCTAAGACCTTGTGGGGCATCATTTAGACATTTGAGGTCTCTCTGATTTTTTTAATGTAGGCACTCATAGGTGTAAACGTCCCTCTTAAAACTGCATTAGCTGTTTCTCAAAAGTTCTGGTAAGTTGTTTTTTACATCCTAATTAATTTTAGGAAATTTTAAATTTCCTCCCTGATTTAGTCAATGACCCATTTAACACTCAGAAGTGTGTTGTTTGGTCTCTGTGTATTTGTAGAGTTTATGTAGTTTCTCTGTTGAATTTTAGTTATTCCATTAGGATGTGCTAAGATATGAGAAACTATTTCAATTTTACACATAGGCGAAGTTCTCACACACGTGTGTGTCTAAGTTTTAAAACATAAATTGAATCACAATGTACATTTAATTCGGAGAGTTACTTTCCCATAAAAATATGTGTTGATGTTCTTTCCATGTGAAGGGAAAGATCTATTGACTCATTTAAAAAACATTTTATTTTAAAATTAATTATAAAATGATAAGAATGTATAAAATTGTACCACAATTGTCCATTTCCCACCTCCCCCTATGGAAACTATGCTATAGAATCGGATGGCAATACTGTCAGCCATCAACCATTCAAATCTCATCAGTTTTTACATACATTATGTAAAGTTGTATCTTTTTAAAATTTCAACTTTTTATTTGGGATTATTGTTGATTCTCATGCATCCATAAAAAATAATCCATAGTGATCCGTGTTCCTTTTATCCAGTTTCCCCCAGTGGGGAAACACATAATGCAAAACTATCATGCTTTATCAAAACTAGGATGTTGACCTTGGTATGGTCAAGAACATACAGAATATTTCATATACAGAAAGTATCCTTATCCGTCATGTTGTCTTCTTAGGCACACCCAGCCCCTCCACCCCCACTATCTTCCTGACTCCTGAAAACCACTAATATATTCTCCATGTCTATAATCTTATCATTTCAAGAATGTTATAGAAGTGGAGTTATATAGCATGTAATTGCTGGGAATTGGCGATTTCCACTCAACAGTTCTCTGGACATTCATCCAGGCAGTTTTACATGTTGGCAACTCATTCCTTCTATTGCTGAACAGAATTCCATGGTATGAATGCACCCCATGAACCATTCACCCACTGAGAGAAATCTGGTTTGTTTCTAGATTTTAGCTATTACACCTGACGCTGTGTGCATGTGTGTGTGTGTTAAACATCAATTTTGCTTCTCTCAGATAAATGCCTGGGAGAGCAATTGTTGGCCACATGGTAATTTACTGCCAGATTGTTTTCCACAGTGACCATGTCATGTTATATTCCCATCAACAGTGTATGAATGATCTAATTTCTCCACATGCTTACCATCATTTGGCATTGGTACCGTTTTTAATTTGAACCTTCTCATAAGTGTGTGGTGATATCTTATTGTAGTTTTTTTTTTTGCAGAACTGGGATTTGAACTCAGGGCCTCACACTTGTTAAGCAGGCACTCTATGACTGGAGCCACTCCACTAGCCCTCTCATTATAGTTTAAATCTGTGTTTTCTTAATGGCTAATGTCAAATCATTTCATGTTTTTGTCATCCAGATATCTTCCTCTATGAAATGGCTCCTTGGGTCTTTGGTCTGTTTCCAGTGTTATTTTATTTGAAAGCTATGCTTTTCTTTCTATTAGAGCAGTGATGTCTCATAAACAGTTGATATAGTCAATCCATTACTAGGTAATTCTCAGAGGAATTTTAAACTTAATGTACTGAAAATTTCTACAGTTAATTTGAAATTTTCACATTTACAAAGAAACTTCTGGACAAGAGAACCTTTCAAAAGTGAATTGTCTGGTGTTGCCATTAGGCCCAATGTTCTTTTATTTAAATCAACTATGACATTCACAAATTATTTCAAACTCAGGAAAATGCAGTTATTAACATGTATTCAGTCAATTAAATTTTTTTTTGCAAAGTATTTCTGTTACACACTTAAGTACAACTGAGTTGATGAAGACTTTTGCTTACACAGAAAATGAAGACTTTTGTTTTGTATTAAAATTACATTTCTATTGGGCCTGGGGGTGTAGCTCAATAGAAAAGCATTTGCCCAACATGCAAGAGGACCTAGTTTTGACCACCAGCACTGAAAAAACAATCCTTAAAATTAACACTTATGTGTGCTCAGTTAGTTATAAGAACACCTTTACCTGAAAGTAAGAAAAATTCAGTCTATAAGTGAGATCATGTCCCTAGGGGTGAAGGAAAGCATAAATATTAAGGCTGGCTACTAGCAATAGGAAAAATCTTAATTTAAGCAATAACATCATGTATTTCATCCTTAGGGATTCCTTATATGGGGAATGTATATCTTCTGTACATCATAGAGACCGTTCAAGAAGCCATCTTGGTAGAACACTTTATTAAATTATACATTGACCTTCTGTTTTTATTGCTATCAAAGACTGAAAAAGAAAGGGAGAACCTACTAATTTCTATAGCATAAGAAGCTATCATACCTTTGGTTCTTAGTGGTTCAAGTGGAACCAGATGTTAATGGCATCTGTGTCAAATTTAATTTTTTTAGATATCTGAAAAGTGGGGAGAACATTATGCTCAACATTAAGGTCACTTATGTCACCAAAGGAGAAACTGTGGTGACACCAGTTAACACACACATGCAAAGACCTGAACTTTCTGCTTTAGGAGGGCAAATCCAGATCCCTGGATTCTTCTGCTTCAGTAAGAAAAGTGGAGGGCACCCAGAAGAATTGAGGTAAGTACCCCCCAGAGGTGAAGTTTTGGTGCAGGCATGTTGGATTTAGAAAATAAATTAAAGACTTTTCTGACACCTCAGTTTGAGAAACAAATTCACACTGTAGATGTTTATAAAGTATTTTTTTTTCTTCAAGTTATTGTTGGCCTTTCTTTAAACCCTGTATTTGGCATCTTTTGACATTAGAGACAATCATTTTGTTATTTGGTTTTATTGAGATTTTCTGTATACTCATGTATTTGGATATGTAATTCAGTCTATGTGTCTTAATAATTTTCTTTATGCTGGTGCTCTTATCTTATTTAGTGAAGACATCCCTTTTTGACTCCATAATTCTTAAAAATATTCTACTATAGTTTAATTTAATAGCCTTAATTTTTAAAGATATTACTTTGATCTCTAGTCCATCATAAACCAAGAAGAATGTGTGAGTGTGTGTTGGGGGAGGGGATATATAGTATGAATACTGGGATCTATGTTATTTAGATAACAGGGCCTGTTGTCTCACCAGATTTAGTTTCCTTTTCTGAAACAATTTCAACAAGGTATATCCTACTTTAACATATTTCATTCTATTCCTGATCTCTAAAAAAGATCAAATTAAAGCCAATGACTATATCTCTGTGTATATTTTCAAAACTCACACTAACATTACAGAAAAAAATAGCAACTACCTAACAGTTTATTAAAACCTATGTGGAATTGTAAAATAATAAAAGCAAAACAAGGCACAAATAAAGGTAAATTTGTAGGGCTGGAGGAGTAGCTCATTGGCAGAGTGCACTGGGTTCAATCTTCAGCACAGCAAAGAAATTTTTTTGATGTTACAAAAATCTGTAACTAGTTGTGAAGAGGTTTCTGTGGTCCTAAAGCTGGCTTGCCTCCTTAAGATGTCAAAGTTACTCCACAATTCTGCTCTTACGGTTGGTTTCTTTTTTTAAGTATTGAGTAACTTTAGTTTTATGTTTGTTCTGTGTGCCTGTCAGCTCTGATACCCACATCTTTCTGGTGGCCCTAAGTGAAGAAATGTCAAATTGAGCAAAAGATATGATATATCAGTGAAATTAGTGATCTTCTCATTTTACCACAAAAGGTAAAAGCTTTTTCCACAGATTTGTAATCTGTCTTTGCTCAACCACTCAAACGGAGGAATTGATTTTCCTGATGCTGCTGAAAAGTGGAAATTCACTGATATGAAATTGTGGGGCTCTGGGGAATTGGTCCTTAATGTGTAAGAACCTGTCTAACTCAGAACATAAAAGTTCATTTTTCAATGAGATTTTCTTGTTACTTTCTTGAATTTGAAAAACTGATCACTTTAAAACTAAGAATAAGAAAGTAGCCAGAAAATGAATCATTCAAAAATAACACTTTATTAAGATTTTATTTTCTCTTTTCTCTCCCATGTAATCTATATTTTCATTAGTTGGGATCATAAGGCAGATAGAGTTTAGCACTTTGATCTTACCCCTGTCACTTGTAAGGTACTTTTGCACTTAGTCCTTTATTTTGTGCAGTAGGGAACAGCCCTCTGTCAGCAATTGAAGTTCTACTGGGACTTTTTAAAAGATTTCTTTCTTTATTAGCAATATTAACTGTACAAAGGGGTTTCTTTATGAAATTTCCATATATACATATAATGTACTTTGATCAAATTCACCCCTTCTATGTGCTGGGATTTTCATCATGAGGTTTTGCCTTTATTTCTCCAAGAACATGTATTTTAGGATGATCAGTCAGAAGTCCTCATATCCTCTATTTATTCATGTGACAGAAGCAAGCAAGGCCAATTGGAAATTATTTTCCATGTTTGATGAAGGTGGGAGAGGCTCACACTTCTCACTTACCCTACATATAAGGCTACAAGGTCACAATGACTGACTCTGCATTGCATGGAGAGACCCTGCACCAGAACAAAGTTCGTGGACAGAGAACAGTGGAGTGGGAGAGTGTGAGAACAAGTCCAGTGAAGAACTTAATTCTTCTTCCTGCTGTCCCTCTTGGACACCCATCTTCTGTGAGTCAGTATAGTCCTTCTTGTGTTTAAAGTGATGTGTTTAGGATTTCTGTCCCTGTCAATCAGACCTGTTACTCCTATGGTAGTAGATCACAAAATGCTTTGTATTCCTCTGAAATTTCCTTGATCAATACATTTATAAATCCTGGAATGTAGTCTATTCAAAGGGAATATAATTCTATGAATATAGGATAGTTTCACAAATACTAGCTCTTATGGTCATGTTTGTCATTTCTATGAACATACAACATTCAGCTTAGCATTTTCCAAAATTTTTGGTAATTATATTTTTAAATTTAAATTTTTTATTCTTTTCAGTAAAAATTTCTGTCTATTTCATCATACTTTCACAAATATTGACTTTGTAAGAATTATAATTGTTACCAATTTGAAAGATACCAATTTGATTGTTACCAATTTGAAAGGAAAAGTTAAGCTTTTCCTTTCTTGACTGAGGTTACATAATTATTTTATTATTATTATTATTTATTTTATTATTACTGGGGTTTGAACTCAGGGTCTCATGCTTGTTAGGCAGGTGCTAAGCTTGAGCCACAGCGCCAACCCTTACTATATGATTATTGTATGTTGATGCAGCAATACAAGATTTGTTTTTTAAAATTCGGCCTTTTTCTTTCTGAAAATTGACTTTCTCCTTTTTAAAATACCTTATTTGATTTGACCATAAAGTGATACGTGTCTGATGAAAAAGATCAGAAGATACAGAAGACAAAGGCCTTCCTTCCCAAGTACCACTTAAACACCCATTCAAAACACACCCATCTACCTACAGAGCCCACGACTCCTCCCAGCTTTTTCCTTTGCTATAAACACTTTTGTATGTGTTAGATACAGACCTGGCTGGGCTTGGGGCCTGCATTTTAGGAAGAGAGGCTGTGAGAAGAGCACACAAGGGGTTTTAAGCCTGTGCCCAAACCTAAGCAGCCATGACCTCCAAGCCAGATTAAAAGAAAAGAGGAAAAGCAGGGGCTTGACCAGACATCTGTGCAAGCGTGTTCATAGCAGCAATATACACAACAGCCAGAAGGTGGAAGCAATTCTATCTTTCTCCCCAAATTCAGTCTTTTTACAGAAACATTTACTCAAGTCCTAACACTTTTTTCATTATTTTAAGGTGTTTTTTTGTTTGTTTGAGAAAGGGTCTATGTAGTCAAGGCTCACTTTGAACTCATGGTCCTCCTGCGACAGCCTTCTGAGTGATGGGATTAGAGGTGTGTACCATCATTCCAGGCCAAAATAATAATAATAATAATAATCCCTCCAGTGTCTTACCATACATAAAAATAAACTCCAGGTGGTCAATGGTAGCTCACACTTGTAATCCTAGCTACTCTGGAGGCAAAGATCAGGAGGATCTCAGTTGGAATCCAGCCAGGGCAAATGGTTTGAGAGACCCTGTCTTGAAAAACCCCAACACAAAAAAGGGCTGGAGGCAAGGCTCAAGTGGTAGAGCACCTGCATAGCACACAGGAAGCCCTGAGTTCAAATCCCAGCACCACCAAAAAGAAAAATGTCAAGATGGATAAAAAAATGCTTTCTAAAAAAAAATCTCTAAAGTAGTATGAGTATAATGTAAATCCATATACCTTGAGATGAGAAAGAATCTTGAGAAGCATGAAATCAAAGATTGAATTCATAAAGGATTAAGAAACTTAAGGGAATAGAAAATGAATAGGTGTCACAGACAGACCCAGTGTGTCCTCAGTAGGTGCAAGGGCTGGGCCACGGGAGCCTTTACCCTGCTGGTTCTGTGTATGCCGACTTTGTTCTCTCCAGCTCACAGCAGTGCAGAAGCTCCATGTTCTCATTGTGGGAATGTGTGCAGAGCTCTCTGGCTGTCACAATGGGTCACTCTCCAGAGGAGACTCCCTTGGGGACACTGTGAGAGTGTGAAAGCCGTATGGAGGAATGAGTTATGAATGTTGTCACACCAAGAGTGCCACTCTACATTTTCCATTTTAGAGTGGTTCTTGTCATCTGTGTTGTCTCTGCAGTCCTGTGCCTGACTTTCCAATGTGTGCCACAAACATTCACCTTTCTTTATCTCTACAATTTTTGGCCTTTCCTGTTCACAAGATTAGAATCCAAACTTAAAATCTGCCACATGTCTCTACCTCCATCTCTATCACATGTAGGCCAGGATTTCTAGTTTACAACTTGAGAGAATCTTGCAGGTTGGAGGAGATGCTAACAACAATACAAATTAAACAATGTTCTTATTCTCTGGTTGTCTGGATGTATAAAATAATGTATATAAAGTCCTTAGTATAGTACCTGACATAGAAATGCTCATTACATTATCTATGTCACCATTATTTTTATTTTAAGGTGACCCCAACAATAATTTGTGTGATGTCAAAGTTTGTTCTTTCTACTTCCAGGACAATCCCCTCACCAAAGGTCAGTGTCTTCAGTAGCAGGATCTCCAAAACGCAAGGACTGAACAAGGTAAAGACAGGCCTGAAGCCTGCCCCCTGGTAGACCTAAGGTGCTTGTGTTTCCCTGAGAGGAAGGCCTCCTTAGAGAATCTATGAGAAACAGTCCAACTTGGAATGAGAATAGAAAAATAATTAACAGGTCCAGAAATTCTCTATGAAAGACAACACTTTGTACTAAAGAATAGACTCCTCTGGCATTGATTTTAGCCAGTGGGAAGAATTCGGGGCATACATTAGTACGGCTCAGGCTCCCATAATGAAAATCTTTTAAAAATCATTGACTGTAATTACCAGACAACATAATAATAAGCATCACTAATAGAGACCTAATTAATATTTTCTTTTTAAGTTGTTTTGTAATGGATGCCATCTGTGAGAATTACATTTCTAGACAAAGACACTTGCTCCAAACTTTTAAAGTACTGCATTGGGGAAAATATTGTGAGTGAATAGGCATAGGAGACACAGAGAAAGAGAAGTAATACAATGACTGTGAAATCTCTAGCAGTGAGGTCACACAGGATGGAGAGAGTTTAGGGGAGCAAAAATCCATGAAGTCTACCTAAGAGAAAAATGAATGAAAAAAGCAGAAGATTAGCCACGCACCATAGTGGAAGATCTGTGTGGAACAGTGACACGGGGCAGGGGTGGCTGCAACAAGGGCAAAGCAGTTCCAGGGATTAAATCTGGGGCAGAAGCAGTTTAGGAAGAGCTCAGCATCATGCTTCCTTAGCCTGTCTGCACCCAGCTCGACCCCAAGGTCAAGCATCTATGGCCAGATGTGAGCAAGATGAGTGTGAAAGTCACATGTTTCTTCACCAGAGCAGGATGTCAGAAAGGGGAGAGTGGGTCACTTATGATTCATTCCTATGCATTGACTGACCTCACTGTAGTCTTGATCTCTTTTCTCCTTCTTTCCTACTTTCCCCCCCTCATTTCCTCCTGCTCTCCTCTGGCTCTCTCCCTCTCTTTCCCCTTCCCCTTCCTTATCCACTGTCTTCAGGACTAACACAGACCTGGTAAAGTTATTTTGTAGTCAATAATTCAGAGGTATTTAAATAAGTTCTGAACTGTCATTTATAATGATTTTCAATGATCCAAAGTCTTAGAGTGTAGAGCAAGAATGGGCGGCAGAAATAGGCCCTGCATGAGCACATTATCACATCCTTCTTTATTGCTTTTGACTCCACAGCGAAAGGATGAGGACTCTGGTCACCAAGTACCTGCTTCCTCTGTTGTTGCTGCTGCTGCTGCCAGTGCAGCCTCAAACCCATTGGAAGGAGAGATTCCCAGGAGCAACTGAAGACTTTTTAGATTATTTGGAAGATATTTATAGTTCAGGGCCTACCAGACCACCTACCAAAGCCAAATTCATAGAAAAGGTCATTGCTAATAAGCAGAGAAAAATAACCGATGGGGATTATTGTAATGATGAAATTAAGTACAAAAATGTTCACTATAAGCTTGGTTGTGTGCAAAGCCACTACTTCATCAATACAACATATGAAGTTTTGCAGAACGTCTGCACCACTCACCCTGAGGTGCCATGCAAGAATGGAATTAGAAGGTGTAGGGCAAGCAGCTTCTTAATAAAGGCAGTATATTGTATGTTAACATCAGGAACAAGGATGCCAGAATGCTACTATGACAGTTTTGAAAGGAACGGTTATGTCCTTATGACTTGTCGATGGCACAATGAAACCCGAGAATTTCTTCCTGACCATATACAAGATGTAATACAACCCTAATAGCAGAAAAACATCACTGTCCAGGAATCTATCTTCACCCTACTGTCCTAGTAGTTTTCTCTAAGAAATTAAACGAGGATATCACCTTCAGTCAAAATCAAAATTGAAGTTTTGATTCCATTCCACCTCCTCCCTCCCTTCTTGCCCCAACACCACTCAAAGGCAACATGGGCTAGGTTCACAGATAGTGCTGGGTCAGGTGGTTCCACACAGGTCACAGAATTCAGTGTGTTTGAACATGATGTGACATGACTGCCTACAGTGAAAGGACAACCAGCACCAGCAGGAACAGGGAAGAGCTACCTGAAGTGTGCTCCAGAGTCGTATTCCTGTGATTCTCTCTAGTTTAGCAGGAAGAATAAAGTGCTTCAGTCTATTGCATTGGCTGTGGTGTGCTTATGGGGTTGGGGGGAGGAGGGCAGTCTAGGTTTGGAACTTGTGACCAAGTATCACACAAGGAGAACCCAAACTCCTTTGAAGCATTTGCATAATATATCTTTCCAGTGCCACAGCTGTAGCTGCCCCAGAGTCCTGTTCTTTCCCTGCAGCATGACAACATTAGACCATGAAGGAGTAGACCCAGGTAGGGGACATCTCAGAATAAAGGACTTTAAATAGTTAAGAAAGCAAATTCCCCAAAGTACTTCTCAATTGCCCAGTGCTATATGTGTGAATTTCTACATTTCTGCTTCTGCTTAAGACATCAGTCTTCACAAAACTACAGACAATTTTTTTTTGGTGGTACTGGGGTCTGCACTCATGGCCTACACCTCAATCCACTCCACCAGCCCTTTTTTGTGATTTTTTTTTTTGAGATAACATCTTGTGAAGTGTTTGCATGGGCTGACTTTACATGGTGATCCTCCTGATCTCTGCCTCCTAAATAGCTAGGATTACAGGCGTGAGCTGTGCTGCCCGACTCAGACAATTCTTAACACACTGGCATAGTCACAGTCGTCCAATTCCTTTTGTTTTCTTCAGTCCTGGGGGTTGAACTCAGGGATTTGCACATCCTAGGCAGTAGCTCTACCACTTGAGCCATACTTCCCTGACCCTTATCTTCCAAGGGATGTTGCTACATTTGAGCACAAACTACCTCAGAAAAAAGTTGGAGAGTCAGTCTGACAAAAGAAATCTACCTGTCCAGTTTAAGTAACAATTTTCTTCTTTAAAAACACTCCTTGAAATTTTCATTCTTATTCCTGAAACCTTTCTGAAAATGGGAAAAGTTTACGCAGGAGTCCCTTAAAACAATGTAACAGTAATTTTTTTTGAGATAGTGTCTCACCGTGCAGCCCAGTCTGGGTAACATTAATTTATATGAGCTAAAAGATAAAAGTTAGGGAAAATAGACAAATTGCTCTGTTCCCTAGACAACTTAAACCTAATCAGTGTTTTTCATGGAAATTCCTGCCATGCATAATGTCCCTGAGTGAGTGAAAGGGAAAGAATTTAACCCGATACGGAGGACACAGTGCGTCTATTCTTTATTCTGCCACGTATTCTCTAACGAGGTGAGGACTAGAATGGGATCAGAGCTAATAACTAACCCCGCTCTGCTCCTCCTTGATGAAAATTGGTAAGTCAAACCTAGCACTACTTATTTGTGTCCCCACTAAGTACAATTGGCTGGCAAAACATGAGGCTGTACTCACCCTGCGCCTAGTCACTAAAGGTGACTAGTCAGTCTGGTGCCAGTACAATTGCCATTGATACTGCCCTGGTAATGGATGAATTTTTCCAGTGGTTCCTTCAGCCCTGCACTCAAGACACAGTCCCTGGACGGTGTCGTTGTTCAATCATGGAAAACGATTTTGTATCTCAGTCAGAGCCTTGGAATTAAGAATCTGATCCCCTTAGTCACTGCTGGTGGGAAAACAAATTAGCCCAGCCTTGATGGAACCAGTATGAGGGCCATTATAAAAAATTAAAAATAGAATTTCCATATGATGTAGTCATACCACTTCTGTTTATAAACCCAAAATAATCCAAGTCAGAACACAAGAGCGATATCTGCACACCCATGTTTGCTATGGCACTGCTCACAGCAGCAGCCAGCCTCAGCACCCACCAATGGAAGAATGGACTAAGAAAATGCGATAGAGATACATATTATACAATGGAACTTTATTCAGCCATAAAAAAATGAGACTGTGTTGTTTGCAGGAAAGTAATTAGAACCAGAGATTGTCTTCACATAAAATAGGTAAAATAAGGCAGTCCCACAAAGATAAACATTGCATATTTTCTTTCATATATGAAATATGAGGGAAAAAGAAAGACATGAAAGTAAAAAGGTGATCATGAAAGATGTAGATGGGGAAATACGAAGGGAAATAAGACAGTAACAAAGCAAGTGCACATGAGCAAAGAACATTCTGTGCATCCATGGGTAAGTCATAATGAATCCCCTCACTTTGCACAATTCATATATACTAATAAATAAAATTAAATTGAATAAAAAAGAGTCTGTTCTTGGGGCTTCCTGAAACCCATACCACTAACACCCCATAAACAAAGGGGCATGTAATTTCCCAAAAGGAAATTGAGATCATCCAGAGGAGGTGCCAAAGAGCTCAAAAATTTATAGATATCCCTGTTAGGCTATAAGTGAAAGTTTTGGGAAATTTTCTGTTTTGAAGACTTAACTACACACCAGTGATATGAAACAGCTGGGGATAGCCCAGAAATAACATTCTAGAAAGTGATGCAAAGATTTTATCAAATGAGGCTGGGTGTGGTGGTACACGACTGTAATCCCAGCTATTCAGGAGGTGGAGGTAGGAGGATCACTATTCCAGGCCAGCCCCAAGCAAAAGTGTGAGACCAAAGAAAAAAGGCATGAGGACCTGAGTTCAAACCTCAATACTGCCAAAAAGAAAAGAAAAAAAAAAAAAAAGAGGAGGCATGGCTCAAGTGGTAGAGTGCCTGCCTGCCGAGGAAGCACACACACACACACACACACAGGTTGTATCTAGTGATTAATAATTAACACTAATAATACCTATCACTAGTGTGGCAAGCACTTGTAGTGACATTCGGGAGTTAGCTTCCTGACCCTCCACAACAGCCTCACCTGATTCCTGTGATAGGATGGAGCCTGGCGTTGGTCATCGGGTAGCACATGCTTCTTGGGTTACTGATTTAAAAGTTTTGTCTCTTCTTGTGACCAGCAGGGACATAAAAGAACAGCCAGCAACCGACTCATCTTGTGGGCTCCATCACCATTACTTGCAGCGCTGGGATTTGGTTTGCCTGCCTACCGGGACCTTGTAAAGCAGGCTATGTGGTGTCCTGAAATCATGCGCAGGTTCTTTTTTCCCTCCAGCCTTTTTAAGGTGTAATTGAAAAATAAACTTTCATGTATTTGCAGTGCACGACGAGTGCTTTGGTACACGCATGTGCTGTGAGATGATTACCACGACCAAACTATTCAGTATATCGAGCACCTGTCGTAGAATAGTGTGGACATTTTAACAATATTAATTCTTCCAAACCATGAACACAGGGTATCTTTCCATTTCTTTGTGTCATCTTTAATTTCTTTTCTTTTTTTTGGTGGGGCTGGGATTTGAACTCAGGGCTTTGTGCTTGCAAAGCAGGTGCTCTACAGCTTAGGCTTGCTCCCATCCACTTTTTTCTCTGATTATGTTGAAGATGGAGTCTCGTGAACTATTTGCTTGGACTGGACTCAAACTCTTTCATTTCTGTTACCAGTGTTTTACTGGTAAAACACTCTTACTTTTTCACCATTTTTATATATTTATTTATTTGAGACTTGTTCCCACATGTGGAGGAAAGGGAGCCCTTACACACGGTTGATGATACGGTAAATTAATACAGCTATTTTGGAAAAGTTTGAAGGTTTCTCAGAAAGCTAAAAATGCAATTATCATTTGATCCAGCAATTCCATTACTGGGTATATACCCAAAGAAAATTAGTATGCCAAAAGGATGTCTACACTCTCAAGTTCATAGCAGCACTACTCATATTGGCGAAGACGTGGAAACAAGGTACCTGTCCACCGAAGGGCGAGTGGGCTGTCAAATGCGGTGTGCACACATAGGGAATACTATTTGGCTTTTAAAAAGCAGAACATCCCGTCATTTACAGCAATATGTGAACTACGGCAAGTCACGTTAAGTGAAACAAGCCGATCTCTCACTTATGAGGACTCTTAAAAAAAATAAAATTCATAGAATTAAGAGAATAGAATGGTGGTTGTCAGAGGCTAGAGGGTGGATGGACGGGGGAAGGGAAAAATGATCAAAGGGTGCAAAATTACAGCTAGATAGAAATAACAAATTCTAAAGTCCTATTGCACAGCAAAGTGACTATGGTTCATAATACTAATGTGTCTATCAAAATAGATGAAAGACTTTGAATATCCTTTTGTGAAGAGATGATAAATATTTGAAGTGATGGGTGTGCTAGCTACCTTGTTTGATTATTCCACAATGTGTACATATATTGAAATATCACTTTGTGCTCCATACAGATGTACAATTATTCTGTGAGTATTACAATAAAACAGATGTCTGCCTACTCTCCTAGCAATGTCCCTAGCAATGTGGCAGTGCTTAGCAGTCACCATGCTACCCACAATTGCCCTCTAGAGCCATCCACCTGCACTGCTGAAACATCGTGCCCTGGGACCACCTGTCCTCACTTCCTTCCTTCTGACTACTCTGCTGCCTCTTGGAAACCACCCTTCCCTCTCTATTTCCGTGAGTCTTCGTGTAAGTGAGGTCATGCAGTATGTGTCTTTCTGTACCTGGCTTATTTCACTTATCACAATGCCTTCCACGTTCATCCATCTTCTCAAACTATCCAGATCTTTCTTCTTACAATATTCCGTGGCGTATATACACCACTTTTGCCATATCTAACCATGTGCTCATGGACACCTTGGTTGACCCCATCTTGGCTGTTGTGACTAATGTCGCAAAGAACATGAGAATGCAGAGCTCTCTGAAGAAAGAGTGTTCTGAATTCGTGTCCCTTGGTAGACATTCAGAACTGGGATTGCTGGATCATACAGTAGTTCTATTTTAATTTGTCAAGGACACACCATACTATTTTCCCATAATGGCTTTACCAGTTTACATTCCCACTAATAAGATACAATGAGTTCCTTTTCTCCACATACTCACCAATATATGTCATCCTTTTTTTTTTTTGGTGGTACTGGGATTTGAACTCAGGGCCGCAAACTTGCTATATAGGTGCTCTACCATGTAAACTATGCTCCAGTCCTTTTGTTGTTATTGTTTTAGGTTATTTTTCAGACAGGGTCTTACAGTTTTTGTCTAGGCTAGACTGCAATCCTCCCACTTGTGCTTCCTCTGTAGCTGGAACCACAGGTGAGCACTATCATGCCTGGCTTGTTGATCGAGATGGGGGTCTTACTAACTTTTTGCCTTGGGTTAGCCTTGCCAATGAGCCTCCTGATCTCTACATCTGGAGTAGCTGCGATTACAGGTGAACCTGACTCCTTTGTGCTTTGGTAATAGTCATCCTAACAAGTGTGAAGAGATATCTCATTGTGCTTTTAATTTGCATTTCCCTAATTTTTGTTACATATTTGTTGATCATTTGTGTATCTTTTTTGGAGAAATCCTTTTCCAACCCATAATATAGTTGTTTGGTTTCTTACTATTGAGTTAGTTTTGGATATTAACCACTTACAGATTTATGGCTTACAAGTGCATTCTGCCACTCAGTAAGTTGTCTCTTCATTTTGTTGATTGTTTCCTTTGTCGTGTGGAGATTTTTAGTTTGATGCAATCTCATTTACTTAGTTTTTCTTTTGACACTTATGCATTTGGGGTCATACCCAGAACAATGGCAAGATTTTTTTCTAATATTTTCTTCAAGTAGTTATATAGTTTCAAGTCTGACATTTAAGTCTCTAATCAATTCTGAGTTGTTTTTTTATAAGGTTTTGATATCTAACTTTACCAAGACCATGCATTGATGGTACTGTCCTTTCCCCTTTGTGTGTTATTGCACTTCTGCTGAAGATCAGTTGACTGTACACGCATGGATTGCTGTCTGGGCTCTCTGTTCTATTCTGTGGCTCTAAACATCCATCTTATGTCAACACCATGCTGTTTTGGTTACTAAAGACTTATAGTGATTTGAAATTATAGAGTGTGATTTCTCCAGCTATGCTCTTTTTGGTCAAGATTGCTGTGGCTATTTGGGGTCTTTTGTGGTTCTGCATAAATTTTAGGTTTGTTTCCTCTATTTTCATTTTTGAAAAGTCATTGGAACTTTGATAGAGACTGTATTGAATCTGTAGATTCCATTGGATTTTGTGGGCATTTTAACAATATTTACTCTTCTAGCTAGTGAACGTGAGATATCTTTTCATTTATTTGTATCTTTTTAAATTTTTTCCACCTAAGTTTTACATTTTCTGCATATAGAGTTTTCAACTCCTTTGCTAAATTTAAAGTTTTCTTTTTTTGAGGTTCACATAAATGGGATTGTCTTCTCAATTTCTTTTGGGGTGGATCATTGTTAGTGTATAAAAACATTATTGATTTTTGTACATTTATTTTATATTCTGGAACATTAACAAATTATAGTATTAGTTCTAAAAGTTTTTTGGTGATGTCTTTAGTTTTTGTCAGATATAAGATCATGTCATTTACAGTGAAAATTTGATTTCTTCCTTTCCAATATGGATGCCTTTTATTTCATTGTTGAGATGTAAGCTGTGAGCTTATCATTTATGGCTTTCATTGTAGGGGAAGTGCATTACTTTTATAACTAATTCGTTGAGAATTTTTATCATGAAAGGGTGTTGAATTGTATTAAATGCTTTTTATTCACATGCTGAGATGATAATATGATTTTTATAATTTCTTATATTAATGTAATAGATCACATTTATTGGTTTGCCTATGTTGAACTATCCTTGACTACAAGGATAAATCAAACTTCATCATGTGTATGATCCTTTAAATATGTTGTTGAGCCTGGTGCCAGTAGCTCATGCCTGTAATCCCAGCTACTCAGGAGGCAGAGATCAGGAGGATCGCAGTTTGAAGCCAGCCAGGGCAAATAGTTCATGAGACCCTATCTTGAAAAACACTACACAAAAAATAGGGCTGGTGGAGT
This sequence comes from Castor canadensis, assembly GCF_047511655.1. Lineage (NCBI taxonomy): Eukaryota > Metazoa > Chordata > Mammalia > Rodentia > Castoridae > Castor > Castor canadensis. The sequence goes on from NC_133388.1 coordinate 91,267,705, forward strand.
GGCTCAAGATGAAGGCCCTGAGTTTAAGCCCAGTACTGCAAAAAAAAAAAAAAAAAAGTCTGTTGTTGAACTCATTTTGCTGGTATTTCACTGAGGAATTTGGGTCTATGTTCTTCAAGTATATCGACCTATAGTTTTCTTTTTTAATAATGTCTCTGGCTTTGGTATTGGGGTAATGTTGTCTGAGATGAATTAGTACCAGTTCTTGTTTAAATATTTATTAGAATTCACTCAGTAAAACCCTCAGATCCTTGGCTCTTTTTTTATAGGAAACTTTTTATTATTTTTTTATTTATGCAATCTCTTTACTCACTATAGGACCGTTCAAATTTTCTTACTTTGTGAGTTAGTCTTGGCAGCTGTCTTACAATCCTCCATGCATTGAGCAGACTGTGAGTGAACTTGCGAAACCAGTCCTTTTCTTTCAACTAAAAGTAAAGGCATCAAGAAATCTAGTCCCTTAGAAAAATAATCATTCAAGTTAAAAGTCTACCAGATCCCAGTTAACTGGAGGGTATGATAAGCCATTGCACCAAAAATTTGGTGAGAAATGCATAATAAGGATTTAATTGCCCCCGACCCTTTGGGTGCAAAGTTGAATTATGATTTCTTATGAATTCAACTGAAGGTGTGGCTCAGATAGTAGAGTACTTGCCTGGCAATCATAAGGCCCTGAGTTCAAACCCCAGAACTGCCAATAAAATAAAATAAAATAAAAAGATTTCTTATTAATTCAGAGAAAATAGAAATGCTTATTATAATATTAAAATATTCAGAGTGGTCACAATATCTCACATTATATTGTCTGTGTAATATAAATAGTTCAGAGTGTTTGGTGTACTTCCATTGTTGATCACCATAAGTCTGTGTCACGAGTAAGAGAGAAAGGACTGGGAATGTGGCTTATCGGTAAAGGACTTGCATGATGCTCTGTGCTCAATCTCAGCACCAGGAAAAAAGGAAATTAAAACACATCAAGGTGACATATTCTCTGTCCATTTTCTACCCTAAGATAGGCATAGCCACTTGTCTGGCCTTATGGCAAATTAGGGTCAGCAATGACATCAGACCTTTTACCCAAATGTTTCTTTTCTTTTTTGTCCTTAAGATGGATTTTTCTCAAGTCGGTGCCTGTGGTTCATGCCTGTAATCCTAGCTATGTGGGAGGCTGAGATGGGGATTTTTGAGGTTCAAGGCTAGCCGAGGTGCATAGTTGGTGAATCCCCAGCCCAAAATAACCAGAGCAAAATGAGCTGGAGATGTGGCTCAAGTGTAGAGTGCCTGCTTTGCAAATAAGCACAAAGCCCTGAGTTCAAATTCCAGCACTGCAGAAAACAAAAAGATGGATCTTTCTTACATGTTTGAGACACAAGGAACTTGACATTTTAAAAATAAACTTTTATGAGGACAATGAGAAATAGCTTGTCACTTATCACATTTTGTGCAGTCATTCTGAATTTGCATTCAATATGAGAATAAACATTGCACCACAGTTTTCATGGTTGAAAGATTACAAAAAACTACTCACCAATATCCAGTTCTCCTACAGAGATCAAAGGAGTTACCTCTAGTGACTTTCAAAGGAGATACCTTGAGCAACCTACAGCTTCAGGAATGTCTCTAATCATATCAAAAGAAGCAAATAGGCTTTATCCAAATTAAAGTTTGAATTTGGGAACACCTTCCCATAAGACTAGATCTGAGATTTTGTGTGTTTTCTCTCCACTAGATTGTAAATTTCAAGAGAACCAGGACACTCACAGTGATGATAAGTATACACATTTGTGCCCACCTAGTCCTAGTTCAAAATATCAAGAATCTGAAAATATTCAATTGTCAAGGTTGCCTTTCTTGACATATTAAAATACATTTATATTAAGTAGTACAAACAACTTGCCACTTCACTGTGCATTAGTATTATAGAATCTGAGCCTTTACCTGTTATATGCACATGAGTTTGGATTTCTCTCATTCCTATTCTACTCTCATTGACTGGTGCCTGCTCCTTAGTAACACTCTTAAGTATTTTTAAATGAACAAATGCCCTAATGTACAAAGAATCTTCAATACTTAAAAATTTTAATGAATTGTTTTTGTACCCAACACTCTACAACAGACTTTGTTCATTGTCCAGGTGAACATAAGGAAGAGCAGCATTTTGGGGTTGCCATTGTCAGTACTGGTTCAGGAGCCTGTGCAAAAAATACCAAAATAGAGGGTACTTCGACTAAGGAAGGATGACCATTAAGAATATAAAAGGGAAGAGCTTCAAAAGGAGAACAAAAGTTAAAGAAAGAGGGAATCCCTCCACAGAGAAATAAGATATGAGATGAAAACAAGAGCTAAAAAAAAACTAACAAGAAAAGATCAAAAGTGGATATTTTAAGGGGCAGCATTAGTAGATCGGAGCTAAGGCAGCAGTGAATTGTTCAGTATCTGTGTGTCCCTCCCCCCCGGCCCACCCTATTTCCTGTACCTTAATGTACTGAAGATGTGGGGGTGACAGGGATATCTCTGGAGAAGGCAGAGGGAGAAAATTCTAAACCTATGTTCCAATGGCACACATGTCCACTCATCAATCTTCAGTAATTAATTAAATATTCAATAGGATATAATTGCCATAATCTGTTTGGAAAACTCCCTTTACATTGGATGAGGCAATTTTCATCCCAGAACTACATCTCCCATCATGTGGGAGGTACTTAAGATATTGGCTGCAAATCCAACCTATGCTATTATATCTTCAGGCAAACGGATGTTAAAGCCTATTAGTAACACATTTCTTGAAATTCTAACCCCAGCATTTTGAAGAAGTCTATATTTTTAAAAATTCTGCTGTGGACAGGAGCATAAAAATTTTTTCCACTTGGTTTTCTAAATGCTATCTTGTTAGCAATCAACCTTTTGGGAACAATATCGCCCAGTAGAAATAACTGCAAGCCACAGGAGTTTTCTAATAGCTACTTCATTGCTAATGAGATTTTACAACAGCCAAATACTTTGTAACAGTGTAACATTTGTATTTAATTGTATTAGTAGGGCTCTTTCTTGGCTACTGTGTAATAATCTCTTATGTTTTTGTTATGTAGGGCTGATAGGACAACTGGATTAAGCATCTTTTTTAAAGGGCTACCTTGAAGAAAAATCAGCCTTAGAGGTGACCTTGATATGCAGCAAATCAATCACAACATGTGATAAATCAAATAAAACATCAAATAAAAAAATTCAACATCAAATAAAAAAATTCAACAAATAAGTGAAGACTGAGAGTATTAGTCTTATAGCCTTCTTTAGTAATTAGGATGTAACAAAATGTGGTGTAATAATGATTTCCCAGTCACCTCTCAAGCAGCTGGAATTACAGGTGTAAACCACAACACCTGGTTAAATAATACAAACAGAAGGATTTCTCCCTTACACAACAATCCAGGGAGAGTCCATTTGTCCATGATGAGAAGGTAGCTCTGCTCTATGTGATCATTGAGGGACCAAAATGAATTAATGGATAAAGAAAATGTGTATTCATACTGCATTATTATTCAGCCTCAAAAAATAAGGAAATGCTAAACCATAGATGAACCTAGGGGATATTGTGCTAAGTGAAGTAAGCCAGGCACAGATAAATATCACATGATCTCACTTACACATGGTATCAAAAAGTTGAATTCGTTGAAGTACAGAATATAATGGTAGTTACCAGGGCCTGAAGCTGCCGTGGTGATGGGGAGATGTTAGTCAAATGAAACAAAATTTCAGTTAGGCAGGAAGAATAAGTTCAAAAGTTCAAAAGACCTATTGTACCACAGGATGGTCATAATTAATAGCAATGTATTGTATTTCTGAAGGTCGCTAAGAGAGCAGATTTTTATATTCTCACCACAAAAATGATAAATATGTGAAATAATGTGTATGCTAATTAGCTCAATTCAGCTACTCCATAATGTATACATAGTTCAAAACATGTTGTACATGATAAATATATACAATTTTAATTTGCCAACTTAAAATAATTAATTACAAAAAATATTAGAGTATCTATGTTAATTTCAGATAAAGCAGACTTCAAAGCAAAGGAAATTATCAGGGATAAAGAGGATCACTGCATAACAATAAAAGGGTAACTTGTCCAAGAAGATATGATAACCCTTGATGAGCAAATAGCAAAATACAGAGCATAAAAATACACAAGGTACAAGCTGGTTAACTGGGGTGGAAGTGTGGTAGTTTTGCAGCTCAGTGGTAGAGGACTTGTCTAGCATGCACAAGGCCCTGGGTTCAATCCCCAGCACTGCACGGAAGGGAGGAAGGGAGGAAGGAAGGAAGGGAGGGAGGAAGGGAGGAAGGGAGGAGGAAGGAAGGAAGGAAGGAAGGAAGGAAGGAAGGAAGGAAGGAAGGAAGGAAGGCCAGTATCTTCAACAAACCCCAGTATATTCAACAAAACCCAAGACAAGAAACAAAAAAAATCACTGATAAGACTTGCAAAGAGAAACAGATGAACTCACTACTACACTTGGATACTTCAACATCTCTTTATCATAAATAAGTCTGTAAAGTAGAAAATCTGTTAGGCCCAGTTAAACTCAACAACACCATCATTCACTGAATATAATTGACATCTGTAGGTTACTTTATTCAACAACAGTAGAATACACATTCCTCTCAGCTTGTACAAAACAATCACCAACACCCATGATATATGGGGTCCCCAAACATGACTTTACAAAAAATAGAGATCAAGCAATACCTGCTCCCAGACAAAAATAGAATTAAATAAAAATTAGTAGAATTAAACAAAACCAATGACAGAAAGAAGTTAGGTAAGCACTCTGTGACTTGAGTCACATCTCCAACCCTTTCCATTGTATTATTTTTGGGATAGGTTCTCTCTAACTTTGCTGGCTGGCCTTTAATTTACAATCCTCCTGCCTTCACCTCCCAAGTAGCTAGGATTGCAAGTGTGTACCACCACCCTAGCTAAATAATATACTTTTAAATAACATGTAATTCAAAGAGACAATATTAAGATAAAATTTTAAAATATTTTAAACTAGGGCTGGCAGAGTGACTCAAGTGGTAGAGTGCCTACCTGGTAAGCATGAAGCCCTGAGTTCAAAACCCAATACCAAAAAAAAATTAAACTAAGTGAAAATGAAAATACAGGCAGGCATAGTACATGGCTGTAATGACAGCACTTGAGAGGCAGCGGCAGGAACACTGAGAGTTTGAAGCCCACATAGCAAATTCAAGACAAGCTTTTTTGAGACACTGTCTCAAAAAAACACACATAACTTATGGAGCATGGTGATAGAGAATGAGTAAGTAATGTGGGGAGGGAGTGGAGAGGGAGCTAATTTGATTAAACCACAATATACATGGGCCTGAAGTATCAAGGCAAGGGCTGGTAGGGTAGCTCAAGTGGTAAAGTGACTGCCTTGCAAGTGTGAGGCCCTGAGTTCAAACCCTCATATTGCCCCCTTTCCCCAAGAAAAAACATATGCTGAAGTACCCAGGTGAAATTCCTTTTGACTATCACTATACACTTACAAAAAAATGAAGGGCAGGAGGGAAACATAGGTCTTTTCCGGGAGTAGGCACCAGTGGGAGGTTGGTGGGCACAAGGAAAGGGAGAATGAGGGTGAATATGGTGGACGCATTTTGTATTCATATTCAAAAATAGAAGTATGCGACCAGTTGAAATTGTTCCAAGGAGGAGAGGGGGAAGAGGGGAATGATAGAGGCAGTAAATCTGACTAAGTATATTGTAAGTGCATATGTAAATATCACAATGTACCCCTGTACAACTGTTATATGCTAATAAAAATTTTAATTTTAAAAAAGAAATTTCATGAAAAACAAAAACAAACAAATAACCCCCCCCCACACACACACACACAAGCAGAATGGGAGAATACTTTTGCCGGATATTCCTCTGACAGGGGATTAACATCCAGAATATATAAAGAGCTTGAAAAATTCAACTCCAATATAACAAATAATCCAAACAATAAGCATCCTTAGTCATTAGGGAATTACAAATCAAAACTACATTGAGCTTCCACCTCACCCCAGTTGGAGTCCTTATTATCAAGAAAATAGATAATAACAAATATTGGTGAGGATGTGGAGGGAAAGAAGGGCTTAATTCACTGCTGATTGGAAAGAAAATTAGTCCAGCTGTTGTGGAAATTGGTATGAAGGTTCTCCAAAAAATTAAAATTAGAATTTCTGCATGATCCAGCTATACAACTTCTGAGTATATACTTACTCAGAGATTCCTGCATACTCATTTTTATCCCAGCACTATTTACAACAGCCAAAGTATGGAATCAGGAAATATGGTATATATACATAATGGAGTACTACCCATCTATTAAAAAGAATGAAGTTTTGTTGAGTATCCCTTTTATCGATGGTACTGGGGTTTGAAATCAGGGCATCATGCTTGCTAGGCAGGTCCTCTACCATCCTCTACCACTTGAGTCACTCCACCAGTCCTTGAAATTATGTTGTTTGCTGAAAAAATAGATGGAACTGGAAATCATCATGCTAAGTGAACAAACCACTTTTTTCTCTCATTTGTGGATGTTTGGAAGCAGGGAACAAGGTCATGAAAATAGAGTGGGAATGGATAGGGAGGTGGAAGGGAAAGGGGGACTGGAAGTGATAGAGAAATGAACATAACCAAACTACATTGTAGACACCTATGGAAATGTCATAATGAAACTCCTTACTATGTACAATCAACATATACTAATATATTTTTTAAAAGTGAACAGAAGGCTGGGGGCATGGCTCAAGTGGTATAGCAACTGCCTAATAAGCCCAAGGCCCTGAACACAACCTCAGCACCAGAACAGAGAAAACATACTTAGAGGGAAATTTATAGCATTGAATGCACATATTAGGAAAAGAAATATTTAAAATTAATAATCTATCCTTTCACTTTATAAATTAAAAAGAGCAAATTAAATCCAAATAAGCAGAAGAAAATAAAATAAATATTAGAACAGATATTAATGAAATTGACAACAGGAAATAACTGAGAAAAATCAATGAAACCAAAAGCTGCTTCTTTTTTATTGTTTATTCATGTATTCATATGTGTATACATTGGGCTATCTCTCCCCTCTGACCCCCACCCTCTCCCTCTCCCCTTCCACCCTTCCAGCTTCCAGGCAGAACATGTTCTACCCTCTTCTCCAATTTTGTTGAAGAAAAGATATAAGCGATAATAAGAAAGACATAGCATTTTTGCTAGTTTGAGATAAAGACAGCTATACAGAGAGATTCCTAGCATTGCTTCCATGCACATGTGTATTGCAACCCACATTGGTTCATCTCTACCTGACCTCTTCACTATTTCCTGGTCACCTTCCCATAGTGACCTCTGTCAGTATAAAATTACTGTATTAGCTCCTCAACAGTGGACACATCAAACACTTTCAAGTTTTAGGTTTCCTTCCCTTTCCCTATGCCTCTTGTATGCATTCTCCCCTTAGCATGTGACCCATGTCCAATAACATTACTGCAATTGTTTTATGTATATAATCCACATGTAAGGGAGAACATATGATTTTTGGTCTTCTGAGCCTGGCTAACTTCACTTAAGATGATGTTCTCCAGTTCCATCCATTTACTTGCAAATGACAAGATTTCATTCTTCTTTGTGGCTGAATAAAATTCCTAAGTACCACATTTTCTTAATCCATTCCTCAGGCATCTTGGCTGTTTCCATATCTTGGCTATTGTGAACAGTGCTGCAATAAACATGGGTGTGCAGGTGCCTATGGAATAACCTGAGTTGCATTCCTTTGGGTATATCCCTAGGAGAGGGATTGCTGGATCATACGGCACATCTATGTTTAGATTTTTTTTAGAAAAAAAATCTGTTTTCCAGAGTGGTTGTACTAGCTTGCATTTCCACCAGCGGTGTATGAGGGTTCCTTTTTCCCCACATCGTCACCAACTTTTGTTGTTGGTGGTGTTTTTGATGATAGCTATTCTAACAGGAGTGAGGTAGAATATTAGTGTGGTTTTGATTTGCATTTCCTTTATGGCCAGGGATGGTGAGCATTTTTTCATGTGTTTTTCAGCCATTTGTACTTCTTCCTTTGAAAACGTTCAGTTTAGTTCGGTTGCCCACCTCTTTATTGGTTCATTGATTTTGGGGGAGCTTAGTTTTTTGAGCCCCCTATATATTCTGGTTATCAGTCCTTTGATGTGTAGCCAGTGAATATTTTCTCCCACTCGGTGGGTGGTTTAGAGACCATTTCTTTTTTTGGTCCAGAAGCTTTTTAATTTCATGTAGCCCATTTGTCCATCCTTCCTCTTAGTTGTTGGGCTACTGGAGTTCTGTTGAGGACGTCCTTACCTATACCTTTTACTTTCAGAGTATTCTCTGCTCTTTCCTGTACTAACCTCAGAATTTTGGGTCTGATATTAAGGTCCACTTTGATCCACTTTGAGTTGATACTAGTACAGGGTGATAGACATGGCTCTAGTTTTGGTTTTCTGCAGGCAGATAACCACTTTCCCCAGCAACATTTGTGAAAAGGCTGTCTATTCTCCATAGTATGTTTTTGGCGCCTTTGTCAAAAATAAGGTGGGCATAGCTGTGTGGATTCATATCCAGGTACTCTATTCTGTTCCACTGGTCTTCATATCTGTTTTTGTGCCAGAATCATGCAGTTTTTTTTTGCTATTGCTTTGTAATATAGTTTGAAGTCAAGTATTGGGATACCTCCAGCATTGCTGTTTTTGCTGAGTATTGCCTCGGCTATTTGTGGTCTCTTGTGTTTCCAAATGAACTTTTGGGTAGATTTTTCAATCTCTGTGATGAATGTCATTCGGATTTTGATGGGAATTGTGTTGAACATGTAGATTGCCTTTGGTAATATAGCCATTTTACTATGTTGATTCTACCAATCCATGAGCATGGGAGATCTTTCCATCTTCTGTAGTCTTTCTCCATCTCTTTCTTCAGAGGTTGGTAGTTCTCTATGTAGAGGTCATTCACATCCTTTGTTAAGTTTACTCCTAGGTATCTGATTTTTTTTGAGGCTATTGTAAATGGAATTTTTTCATATATTCTTTCTCAATTTGTTCATTTGTATAGAAAAGCTAATGATTTTTGTACATTGGTTTTGTATCCTGCCACATTGCTGAAGCTGTTTATGGTGTCTAGGAGTTTTGGGGTAGAGTTTTTTGGGTCTTTAAGGTATAGGATCATATCACCTGCAAATAGGGATATTTTACAGTTTCTTTACCTATTTGTATTCCTTTTATTTCTTCTTCTTGCCTAATTGCTCTGGCTAGGAATTCCAGTACTATGTTGAATAGGAGTGGGGAGAGTTAGCACCTTTGTCTCATTCTTGATTTTAGGGGAAATGGTTTCAGTTTTTCACCATTAAGTATGATGTTGGCTGTAGGTTTGTCATATGTAGCTTTTATAATACTTCTATTCCTAGTTTTCTTAGAACTTTTATCATGAAGTTGTGTTGCATCTTATCAAAGGCTTTTTTTGTGTCTATTGGGATGATCAAGTGGTTTTTGTCTTTGCTTCTATTAATGTGCTGTATTACGTTTATAGATTTGCATATGTTGAACCATCCCTGCATCCCTGGGATGAAGCCGACTTGGTCATGGTGAATGATCTTTCTGATGTGTTGTTGGATTCAGTTTGCCATTATTTTATTGAGGATTTTTGCATTGGCTTGTACCTCTTTTTGGATGTGTCCTTGTCCAGTTTTGGGATGAGTGTAATACTGACTTCATAGAATGAGTTAGGCAGTGTTCCTTCCCTTTCTACTTTGTGGAAAAAGCTGCTTCTTTAAAAAGATAAATAAAATTATCAAGTCTCTAGCCAGGCTAAGAGAGAGAGAGAGAGAGAGAGAGAGAGGGAGAGAGAGGAGAGGAGAGAGACGGAGAAAAGAGAGAGAGAGAGAGAGAGAGGGAGAGAGAGAAAGAGATTATTAATATCAGAAATTAATGAGGGTACATCACTACAGATCCCAGGGATAGTAAAAAGATAATAACCTATGAACTATGAACAATAAATAACTTTCCCAAACAGAAAGCAAGGTCCCAGATGAGTTCACTGGTAAATTTTAATTTTAACTAAACATGTAAAGAAGAAATTCTACTAATTTTCTATAGTCTCATCCAGATTCAGAGAAAATACTTCTTAATTCATTTTGTGAGATATGTATCACTTTTAACACCAAAACTAGAAGAGGACACTAAGAGAAAAAACAAAACAGAAATCTAAGGGCCAATATTCTCATAAACATGCATGCAAAAATCTTAGGAAATTGTGAGACAGGGTGAGATGGCAGATTAGAAGCATCCACTGAGGTTTTTTGTTTGTTTGTTTGGTGGTACTGGAGTTTGAACTCAGGGTATCATGCTTGTTAGGCAAGTGCTCTACCACTTAAGCTACTCTACCAGCCCTAGCATCCAATGAATAAGAGTTGGGTAACACAGGAGAGATTTTATTCTGAAAAGAGAAACAGAGGAAGAGCATAGGGAATCATGGAAGAAGTAGTAAGACAGCAGAAAGAAACAGAAAAACTGAGGCAACAACAACAACAAAACAGTAACCAGTTCCAAGCCCCATTCCTGGTTCTGGGAGAGGAAAGGGAAGCTGAATGTGTGATCATAAGTAAAGCCAGATGGCCCTGGTGACAGACTGGCAATTCTAGCTGCAGGATACCCCACACCTCCCACAAACTTTAAAACCAGACTGGGGACTTGGAGAGACAGTGACTGCTTGGGTATAGAAAGCTAGCCTTGGTGAAGAAAGATATTCTGGAGCTCCCCTCATCTCCCAGACCTGTACCAAGATATGTTCTTGAGTGTCGACCTATTGTTTGAGACTGAGTTACTCTGGGTGCTTAAAAACATGGAACATTCACGACTCCATGAATTTCGTAACATATCAACGTAGTGTCTGGGTTGGAAACAGCCATGGCAGGTGTCATGGAGAGGGAACGGGTATGCTGTCATCCACAGAGAAGTTCAAACTGTGGGGTGCTCTAGCAGTGAAGGACATGGTGGTTGGACCTTTGACAGAATTCAACAACCCTTCATCATAAAAGCCCTGAAAAAACTAGAAATAGAAGACTCATACCTGAACATGATAAAGACTGTGTATGACAAACCTATAGCCAACATCATACTAAATAGGGATAAACTGAAACCATTTTCTCTAAAGTCAGGAATGAGACAAGAGCGTCTACTCTCTTTACTTGTACAATACAGATCTTGAATTCTTAGCCAGAGCAACAAGGCAAGAGAAAGAAATGAAAGGGATACACATAAGAAATGAAAAGGTCATATTATGTCTATTTATTGTTGACATGATCCTATACTTAAAAGACCCTAAAAACTGCACCGAACAACTCTAAGATCTTCAGGCTGGTGGTGTGGCTCAAAGTGGTAGAGCACCTGCCTAGCAAGTATGAGGCCCCGAGTCTAAGTCCCAGTGCTGAAAAAGAAGGAAGGAAGGAAGGAAGGAGGGAAAACACTTAGAACTGATAAACACTTTCAGCAAAATAGCAGGATGCAGAATCAACAATATAAAAATAAGTAGCCCCTCTATTATTAATAACAAACAGGATGAGAAAGAAATCAGAAAAACAATTCTATTCACAATAGCCTCAAAAAATTAAATACCTCAGATAAACCCAACCGATGAAGGCAAAGACCTCTATAGTGAAAGAAAAAAGCTGAAGTCACCAAAAAATGGAAAGACCTCCCTTGTCCATGGATCAGGAGAATTTTTAAATTGTAAAAAGGCTACACTACCCAACACAACCAACAGACTCAATGCAATCTCCACAAAAATTCCAATGTCATTTTTCAAAGAAATAGAAAAAAATCAGTTCTAATATTCATGTGGAACACAAAAGACTCTGGATAGCCAAAGCAATCCTGAGCAAAAAGAGCAATGTTGGAGGTATCACAATATCTGATTTCAAATTCTACTACAGAACAACAAAAACAGCATGATACTGGTGCAAAAACAGACACATAGACCAGTGGAATAAAACAGAGAACCTAGAAATAAACCCACATAGCTACAGTCATCTGATTTTTGACAAAGGTATCAAAAAATATACATTGGAAAAATGACAACTTACTAGTGGTGCTGGAAAAACTGGATATTCACATGTAGAAGACTAAAACTAGATCCTTGTCTTTCATCTTGTATAAAGATCAACTTTAAGTAATCAAAGACTTTAATGTAAGATCTGAAACTTTGAAACTACTAGAAGAAAACATGGAGGAAACACTCCAAGATACAGGCATCTGCAATGATTTTTTGAACAGGACTGTGATAGCTCAGGAAACATTAGCAAGAATTAACAAAAGAAACAACAGTGAAGAGACAGCCTTCACAATGGGAGAGCATCTTTGCCAGCTATTCCTTTGACCGAGATTAATATCCAGTACACACAAAGAACTCAGAAACAAAAGAGTAAAAAAAAAAATCCAATCAGTAAATAAGCAAATGAACTAACCAGTTCTCAAAGGAAATATAAAAGGCCAGAATATACATGAAAAAAATACTGAACATCTCTAACCATCAGGGAAATGCAAATCAAAACTATGTCTCACTCCAGATGGGAATGTAAATTAGTCCAGTCGCTATGGGAATCAGTATAGGATCTCCTACAAAGCTTCAAAATAGAACTACTATATGATTCAGATATACCATTTCTGGGTATATACCCAAAAGAAGCATAGATATGTCTAAGTTACCACAGACACATGCATGTCATATGGTATATAGACATATACCACAGACATGTTACCATAGACATATCTGCATACCTGTATTTATCACTGCCCTGTTCACAATAGGCACACTATGGAATCAGCCCAGATGCCCACCAATGATTGAGTGGATAAGGAAAATGTGGTATGTATACACATGAGGTGTTATTCAACCATAAAGAAGTTATGTTGTTTGCATAAAACAGGTGGAACTGAAGAGCATCACGTTAAGAGAAATAACTCCTACTCATGAAGACAAGTATCACATTTTCTGTCATATGTGGAATTTAGGGGGAAAGAAGGATGAGAAAGTAAAAGGGGACTGACTATAGGAAAGTTGAAAGGTGAAAGGGGGAGGCAAGGGAAGTGAAAGAAGGTAATAGAGACTGTAAATATCAAAGTGTAAATACATTACATGCATATATGAAATCCATTGTTTTGCACAATTAATATATGCTAATAAAAGTAAAATTAAAGAGGAATTTAATAATGCTTACAAGTATTTCTACAAAAATATTTTGATGCGTTAACTCAAATAAACTGGGGATTAAGTAGAAATGGCAAAACTTGACTAAGAATACATTTAGTTTGAGGAAGAAAATAAACTATTCAAAGACATCAGAGTTTGAAATAACTGAGTACTTTTAGAAACACCATCTTTTCTCTTTCTCATAAAATATTTAACATAACCTTTCCATATTTGAAATTTGCTGTGTGAATTTTATTTTGTTGTCAAGATAATCAGCAGACTACAATGATAAGATTATATCTTAATAAAAATATGAATGTTAAAAACAACCCCACAGCTAGCATTAAACTAAATGGGGAGGAACAAGATGCTTTCTCTCATCTCACTTCCAAGCGAGAGGACCCTTCCCGCCTCTGCTTGTCAACATCTTAGTGGATTTCCTAGCCAATGCAAAGAGATGGAAAGGGGAACAGAGCATACTGGCTGGGAAGAAAGAAAAAAAAAATCTTTCCTCACAGATGACTTGATTGTCTATGTAAAAAATCTGAAAGAAATTGCCAAAAAAACAACCAAACAAACAAAAAAACCCACTTCCAATCAACAAGTATGACAAGGTTGTGTTTAGACAGTTAATATATGAAATGCAATCCTTTCTGTTATACCATGACCAAGTAGAAGTTGAAATTAAAACCACAATACCAGGGCTAGGGTTACAGTTCTGTGGTAGAGCACTTGCCTCTCACGTGTGAGGCCCTGGGTTCAATTCCTAGCACTACCAAAATGAACAAACAGACAAACAAAAACTCATCTAATTAGCATCTCAAAAAAAAAAGAGAGAGAAACACTTAGGTATAATCCTAACAAAATACATACAAATCTATGTGAGGAAAATCTGTAAGACTCTGATGAAACAAATCAAAGAAGAATAAAAGAAAGAAAGAAAGAAGAATAAAATAGAAGTGGTTCCATGGTTATTGACTCAGCACTGTAAAGATGCCAGCTTTTCTCAGCTTGGTTTATTGATTCAATGCCATCGCAAACAAAATTCCAGGAAGTTATTTTGTAGATATTGGCAAACTGATTCTAAAGTTTATGTAGGGAGGCAAAAGACCTAAACCAGTCAATGCAATTGAGTGCTTCTATGGAAGGCACATGGTGGCTTTGGCACAGCAACTAGAAAGAATCTGGGAATCTGACATACTGGAGCGCCATGCCAGCCTGAATGACCACCCTGAATCTTAGAAAAAGAAATAGGAGACAGAAGCAAACGCTTGTGCTACTGCCCTGTGAAGTTTCTCTCGCTGACAATACATAGAGGGACAAAACCTTGTGAGGCGTGAGTGGTCTCTGTTAAAGCCCCCACCAGTAGCCCCAGGCTGACAAGGCTCAAGCTTACTTTACCCAAGTATTCTCAAGGAATTTCTACCACTGCATGTAACAATGCAATCATAAAAACATGGGCTGGGGATGTAGCTCAGTGGCAGAGCACTTGTCTAGCATGTGTTAGGCCCTAGGTTCAATCCCCCAACCACACACACACACACACACACACACACACACACACAGACACACAAAACAACAAGAAGAAAACAGAAGCACACAGCTGAAGCTAAATTAGAGAAGCTGCGAATGTTTCTCCTAACTGCTGTTTAATCCATACTCTTTACCACAAAAGTTCTGACCAAGGAGAAGCACAAAAAAAAATCACATATAAGGATGAATTATATTAGAATTCAGTTGGGAATTAGAGTTCAGGATGCGCATATTTCTGACCTTTATGCACCTGGATGTCACAAATACTTTTTGTGCTTCATTAGACTCACATAAGTCTTCTTAGTCCTGAGACCACTGCAGGCAGGATTCAGGCTCTTTGATCAGTCTTTTGCCTCACTAAGCCTCATGCCAAAACCAAACTAAGATCCTATCCATATCAGTCTCTGATTGATGGCCACAGGTCACAAGAGAGCTTTGTGAGGTACTGAAAATGCAATCATATAGCTACTGGATTTGTCATTGAATGACAAGACTCTTGAGTTAAATTTGACAGCCTAAAGCAGGAGCCAGGCCCAGTGGCTCATGCCATAATCCAATCTATCCAGGAGGCAGAGATCAGAGGACCATGATCAGCAGAAATTCTGTTAGAAAAGTAACAAAAGCAAAAGGGCTTTAGTTTAAGAAAGAAAAACAATTAAAAAATCTAAGGACAAATAATGTTTTTAAATTTTTAATATTTTATATATATAAATAATATGTATGTGCATATATTATATATATATGGTTGGGGAGGTTGCCAGTACTGGGGAGGGTTGAACTCAGGACTTCGTGCTAACTAGGTAGGCACTGTATTATTTGAGCCATGCTTCCAGCCCTGGGTTTAAAACTTTTTGCTTTAATCAATTTAATTTCTATCATTAAAGTCAAAATAGGGTTTAAGTGATAGAGTGCCTGCCCAGCAAGCACAATGAGGCCCTGAGCTCAAACCCCAGTATCACGAAAGAAGGAGAGAGAGAGAGACAGAAAGAAAGAAATTGTGTCTCCCAATCTCTGCCTCTCTCTCTCTCTCTCTCTCCCTTCTTCATGTACCTCTTCCTTCTCCCTTCTTTTCCCTCTCCCTTTCTCCCTTTCTCTTTTTCTCCCTCTGCTACATGATGGCGCCGTAAAAAGACAGCCAGAGCAGACAGAGAATCCTTATCAGGAGCTAAATTGGTAACAACCTGATCTACTGAATTGTTTTCCAAACCATATGAAGTGAATTAACTTGGAAAAATAATGTAAATAGAAGTCTATCCAATGTCTTGTGATTGGAAAGAGAGTCACAGAATTGTGCTGTTTGTGTGAAACTTCCCCAAATGACTCATCCATGATTCCAGTGGAAACTGGGTGGCTTATAAACAACAGAAATTTGTTTGTCTTGGTTCTGGAGGCAGGGGTCTGTGACAAAGCTGTTGGCAGGTTCAGGGTCTGCTGAGTGTCTTATTTGTGGCTTCCTAGTTCATAGATGGCATCATCTTGTGTCTTCCCATTATGGAAGGAGTCTCTTTTATAAAGAATAAGGCTTCAGTCCCATTCAGAGGCCCCACTTGTCAACACGAGCACATGAGGGACTGCGCTTTAATGTTGGAACTTTTGGGGGGACACAAATCATCAGACCACAGCAAGGACTGGACTGATTACTAGAAATAGTCAGAGACCACAAATTACACTAAAAGGCCACCAGAACAGTCCCCTCGTGCAGTGCTGTGGTGGAAGAATTCTGGCGACGCTTTGGTCATGTGTCTGAAGAATGTCAATAGAGCTTTTACTCTGAACCAGTTGCTGCACTTCCAAGAAGATATATTAAGAAGATAAGCATGAATGCATATGGGGATTAATATACCAAAATGTTTATCACATAAATTATCTGATTGCTTGCAATATCAAAGATTTAGTAAAATAAATAAAGGTACAGCCTTTCATGGAATAGTGTTCAGGTATGAAAATGACGCTTTTTGAAGGAAATATGATTTACACGTTCAATGAAACACGAAAATTTGCCTGTGATGTTCAGTGCCCATATTGTAATGTTGCATAGCTTTTTAAATGTGATATTGTCTGTAAAATGTTATTTGTCCTCCAGTATTCATCTGCAAGATTTTTGTGACTATGTAAAATCCTCTTAAAATGATATATTTATGAAATGGTACAATCATAGTGCAAAACAGTTTGGAAGTTTCGCATACTTAAACATAGACTTACCACATGACGTAGCAATCTTACCCCGAGGTATTTACCAAAAAGAAATGAAGACTTATGTTCAAACAAGAGCTCCACACAAATGATTTTGGTACCATGTTTATAGTACACAAAACTGTAAGAACCAGATGTCCCTCAACTGGTGAGTGAATAAACTGTGGAGAATTAAACCAAAGGAACAGTACTCAGAAATAAAGAAGAAACTATTGATTCCAAGCCAATATGAATGAATCTTGAATGTAATTTACTAATTGAAAAAAAACAAATACAAAGGTTCATATTACATGATCTCATTCATATGATATTCTGGAAAAAGCAAAATTTTATGGTTGGAAAATAATGGTGGTTGCCATGAGTAAGGAAGGCATAGGGAATGACTAGAAAGGAAGAGCAGGAGAGAAGTGTTAGACTTGCTTACGGATCACTCTATAGCATGACTGTGGGGATCAGTTCACGACTGCTTGTCAAACCCGTACAACTGAGTACCACCAAGAATGAAGTTTTCTGTAGGTAAGTTTATAATAAAACTCGCAAGGATGTGATTTGGGTTGCCCCCCCAAACCCCCCGCAAATAAAGAAATAAAGTTCTGAATATATTTTTGGAAAAACTTTTAAGTGAACCAAAAACCTCAGCTTTCTGTTCTGCACGCTGTGTTCTGCACGAGCCTGATAATATCACACGTCCCCAGTTTTTGCTCAGGGCTTACTGCATAGAAAAATCTTGATGCTGGCCTGAAGCCTGCCCCAGGCCTTCTGTTTCCAGCCTAGGGCTGAGAGGAATAAATTAAAGGCCCTGTACTTTCCTGGAAGACTCAGGGAACCCCTTGGGGCACAGCTTGGACTCGATCAAAGGGTAGAGTTGATGGGGTTAGAAAATAATGTAGGAGATGTGGAATGCTGTGCTATGTACAGCCCAGGCACACATTGACCTCACTCTCCACATGCACCATTCTTATTTCAAACAGTAACGCAAAAATCCTGAAATCAACATACCCAGGCATCAAAAGCCTGTAAGTACAATATTAATAAGAGTGCACTTCCATTAAAAAACAAACAAGCAAATTTTGACTGGGGGTGATGGTGCCTGTCTGCAATCCCAGCACTTGGGAGCCAGAGGCAGAGATTGAAGACCAGCCTGGGCTACATAGTAAGACCATCCAAAATTTTTAAGTTTTCAAATGTACACCTTCTCCAGAAGGATGTACTCTCCCTTTAAGGTCCTTGGATCACTCTGAACCACCTGGGTGCTGACTTCTCTTATGGGTTTCCCAGTGTTTCCAGCCAGGTCCATGGACTACCCTGTCAGAAGATGTCACAAGCCTGTTCCTACACTGGTGAGGCCACTGCCCAAACTGCCTCTGCTTCAGAGGGCACTGATGCTCCCCTGTGCTTTTAGGTTCTGAGACTAAACTATTCCCTACACTTCAGCATCCAGAGCGCAACAATGAGCAGGTAGAAATGTCTTCAAAATTAAATTTTAAGAAAATAAAAATTAAAAATTTTAAACAATACTAAACAAGCTGAAGTGACATCCTGAACTGCATTTTTTAAAAAATAGTACTAGGGTTTGAGCTAAGGGCCTCACCCTTGCTACACAGGTGCTCTTACCACTTAAGCCACTCTACCTGCCCTCGAAATTGACATCCTGTATAAACCTCCTTGTCTTGGGAGGATATTTCTGAGGTGCAGAGTCCTAGAATTAAACCTCACAGGCTACATGGCTATTTGATTATGAGAGTCATTAAGATGTACATTTATGTTTTGTGCACTTTTCTATAACTGTTATAGTTTAATTTAAATATTTTAAAATTTTTGTATTTTAAAATCTGGTGTATATTGACAAAGTTTCTTCCTAAAACTCATATCAATACCACAAAGAAATGGTCTCTAAACTGAAGAGAACACCCACAAAGTGGGAGAAAATATTTGCCAGCTACACATCAAAGGACTGATAACCAGACTATATAGGGAACTTAAAAAACTAAATTCTCCCAAAACTAATGAACCAAAAAAGAAATGGGCAAGTGAACTAAACAGAACTTTCTCAAAAGAAGAAATTCAGATGGCCAAAAAACACATGAAAAAATGCTCACCATCTCTAGCAATAAAGGAAATGCAAATTAAAACCACACTAAGATTCCACCTCACCCCTGTTAGAATAGCCATCATTAGCAACACCATGAACAACAGGTGTTGGTGAGGATGTGGGGAAAAAGGAACCCTCTTACACTGTTGGGAATGTAAACTAGTACAACCACTCTGGAAAAAAAATTTGGAGGCTACTTAAAAAGCTAGACATTGATCTACCATTTGATCCAGCAATACCACTCTTAGGGATATACGCAAAAGACTGTGACACAGGTTACTCCAGAGGCACCTGCACATCCATGTTTATTGCGGCACTATTCACAATAGCCAAGCTATGGAAACAGCCAAGATGCCCCACCACTGACGAATGGATTAAGAAAATGTGGTATCTATACACAATGGAATTTATGCTGCCATGAAGAAGAACGAAATGTTATCATTCGCTGGTAAATGGATAGAATTGGAGAACATCATTCTGAGTGAGGTTAGCCTGGCCCAAAAGACCAAAAATTGTATGTTCTCCCTCATATGCGGACATTAGATCAAGGGCAAACACAACAAGGGGACTGGACTTTAAGCACATGATAAAAGCGAGAGCACACAAGGGAGGGGTGAGGATAGGTAAGGCACCTAAAAAATTAGTTAGCCCTTAACTAATTTTTTAACTAAGGGTTTGTTGCCCTTAACGCAGAGAAACTAAAGCAGATACCTTAAAAGCAACTGAGGCCAATAGGAAAAGGGGACCAGGAACTAGAGAAAAGGTTAGATCAAAAAGAATTAACCTAGAAGGTAACACACACACACAGGAAATTAATGTGAGTCAACTCCCTGTATAGCTATCCTTATCTCAACCAGCAAAAATCCTTGTTCCTTCCTATTATTGCTTATACTCCCTCTTCAACAAAATTAGAGATAAGGGCAAAATAGTTTCTGTTGGGTATTGAGGTGAGGGAGAGGGAGGGGGTGGAGTGGGTGGCAAGGGAGGGGGTGGGGGTAGGGGGGAGAAATGACCCAAGCCTGTATACACATATGAATAATAAAACAATAAATAAATAAATAAATAAAACTTTTTTTGTAGTGTTCATCCTTCTAACATTGTTATCAAATATATCATATGCATTCTAGCAGATAAAAGAGTTTGTCTAGTTATTAATGAGATTAAACATCTTACATCATTCACTAGCAACTCCTTTTCTTTTATGGATTTCCTATTCATATCTTCTTTAGACCTTTAGGCATTTATTTGACTTTGGGAGCACTTTACATACAGTGGACATTAATCCTCCTTCTGGTAGATGCTGCAAATATTTTTCAATTTGAATAATTGGGGGAGGGGAACAGGATCTTATTATGTAGTAGTCCAGGCTGGCCTGGAACTCTTGATATTCCTGCCTCTATCTCCTAAGTCCTGGGATTATAAGCATGTACCACCTCACCCAGCCAAGTGAGCGTTTCTTTTGCAAACCTACTTATGCTCTCTTTCAGCATCCAGAGGTCTTAAAATTTATATACAAACCAGGTGCTGCTGGTGGCTCATGCCTATAATCTTAGCTACTCAGGAGGCAGAGATAGGAGGATTGCAATTCAAAGCCAGCCTGAGCAAATAGTTCGAGAAACCCTACCTTGAAAAGAACCCTAAACCAAAAAAGGGCTAGCAGAGTGACTCAAGGCATAGGTCCTGAGTTCAAGTCCCAGTACCATAAAAAAATCAAATGGTTTTAAAGTGTCTGAAGGCATCAAATGGGTTTAATATGTCTGAGTGCCATAGTAACCTGGCATAGAGAAGCAGAGAAGAGCTTTACTCAGAATCACAAGGGTAAAGGAACAAAAATTAAAATTTAAAGATAGAAGAATGAAGAGAAAAATGATAATATGCAGATATCACCTGATTATGTCTCAGCTTTCAGTTAGAATGTGAAAACTATATATTAGGAGTAAGTGTGAACCAGAAACACACTTACCCTCATGGAGACCAAATCCAGCCTTGAAGATTTAAAATTCTGATAAAAAGCTTAATTAGTATTGCTAATGGCCCAAGTCTTATTTCCTACAAGGAACAAAAGGAAAAGCTCATGGAGGAAAATAACATCTTTCAGAACTTCAACAAGTGACTTTACAATTTGTCATATATCACATTCAATATAAAATTTAAGATCATCAAAGATGTGAGAAGACAACTTATGATGGAAAACTCAAAACAAAAGAGACTCTGAAAAGTGATGATGCCCACATGATCCAGGACAGTTATTAGGCCAGGATTTGAAATGACTAGCATGTTCACATACATGAAAGGCCAGTGTCCTGCAAGATGACCTCCATGATGCCCACTGTTGTGCATGGGCAGCAGCATCTCTTTGGTCAGGTGGAGAAGGACCTGTGGACATCATGAGGTGGTCACTGCACAAGCGTGCCTGCTTTCTGCAACATCTGACTTTAACACAGAGAGGTCACTCACAGTGGGCCAATCCAATAAGGTCAAGCCTCTGCCAAAAAAAGATTTCAGGTGTGGGGGAGCAATCGACATGAGGTGATTCTCCATTGTTGGCTGTAAAGTGGATGGGCGAGATGACAGGGAGTAGCAGATGGCCTCAGGTTGCTGAGAGTGACCCCTGGCCACTAAACACAGCCAACTAAAACACAAGGTCCATGGCCAACAACCTGGGTGGATTTAGAAGTCAAATTTCTCTACAGCCTCCATATAAGAACACAGCCCGATGACCCCTGGAGTATGAGTCACTTGGCAGAGAACCAAGTTGAGCTGCACCCAAAATTCAGACATACAGAAATATAAGAAAATAAATATCTGTCATTTGAAGTCACTGAGTTTGTGATAATTGTCATGTGGCAAAAAATAATGAATGCAACAAGACTGAGAGTCTGGGCAGGCAACATGAAGCAATGCCAAAGAAACATAAGGCAGACCAGAACTAAAAACTACATCTGAAATAAAGATTCAATGCCAGGCTTTCAAAACAGATAGGTATGATGGAGAAAAGAATTAGGGATCTGCAGAAATACAAAAGAATAAGAAATCCAGAGGAAAACAAGTAAGAAATATGTGGAGCACACAAACACACATGCAATTGAAGTCCCAAAGGAAAGAAGAGACAGAATAGGAAAGCAGCCTGTGCAAAGTTAATAGCTGAAATATTTCCAAAATGTCAGAAACGCTTAAGCCTTAGTTCAAAGACATGTTGAGAAGCACACAGAAAGAATGTCACACTCAACCACATCAAAATACCACTAATAAAAACCAAAGAGAACAACATGGCACAGCACAGAGGGGAGCATATTACTTTCAAAGAAACAACAATTGTCCAGGCAACGTCTTCAATAAATTCAACAACTTGGATGGGGTGGACAAATGTATCAAGACACCAATTACCAGAACAAGCTGTGTGTGCGCCTGAACGCCAGCACCTAATAGGCTAAGACAGGAGGATCATGAGGTGGAGGCAACCTAGCTCACATTCCTTCAGGAGTGGAATTGCTGGATCATTTTTAGCTTTTTGAGGAGCCTCCATATTGTTTTTCATAGGGGTTGTGCTAATTTACACTCCACCAGCAGTGTATGAGGGTTCCTCCCTCCCAGCCCCCTCACCACCTACATTTGTTGTTGTCTGTGTTCTTGATGGTAGCCATTCAAACAGGAGTGACAAAGAATCATAATGCCATTTTGATTTGCATTTCCTTTAGGGCCAGGGATGCTGAGCATTTCTTCATGTGTTTTGGAGCCATTTGGACTTCTTCCTTTGAAAAAGCTCTGTTCAGTTCACTTGCCCATTCCTTCAGTGGATCATTGATTCCTTGGGGGGTTGGTTTTTTGAGCTTTCTGTAAATTCTGGTTATTAATCCTTTGTCAGATGTACAGCTGGCAAAGACTTTCTACCATTCTTTGGGCTGTCTCTTAATTCTGGTGGCCATTTCCTTTGCTGTGCAGAAGCTTTTTAGTTTGATGCTGTCCCTTTCTCTTAGATACTGAGCCACGGGAGTTCTATTTAGGAAGTTATTGCCTATGCTTATGTGTTTAGTGTATCCCCTGCTCTTTCCTGCACTACTGTCAATGTTCCAGGTCTTATATTATGGTCCTTGACATACTTTAAATTGATACTTGTGCAGGTGAAAAACATGGATCTAATTTCAGCTTCCTGAAATTAGAAAATATCCAGTTTTCCCAGCAACGTTTGTTGAAGAGGCTGTCTGTCTTTTCTCCATCATATTTTTTGGGTGCCTTCCTACAAAATCTGGTGGGAGTAGCTGTATGGACTTACATCTGGGCCTTCTATTTTTTTCCCTCAGTCTTCATGTCTGTTCTGTGTCAGTACCAGGCTGTTTTAATTCTCTGGTTCTGTGGTGTACTTTGAAGTTGGGTGTTGTGATACTGCCAGCACTGCTCTTTTTGCTCAGTATTGCCTTGGCTATTTGTGGTCTTTTGTGCTTCCATATGAACTTTAAGATTGATTTTTTTAATCTCTGTGATGAATGTCATTGGCATCTTGATGGGGATTGCATTGAACATGTAGATTGCTTTTGGTAATACAGCCACAATATTGGCTCTGCCAATCCATGAGCATGGAAGATCTTTCCGTCTTCTTATGTCTTCTTCGATTTCTTTCTTCAGTGGTTTACAGTTTTCATTATAGAGGTATTTCACTTCCTTTGTTAGGTGTATTCATAGGGGCTTTTTTTTTTGAGGGTTTTGTAAAATGGAATTGTTTTCCTAGATTCTTTCTCAGTCTACTCAGTGCTAGTGTATAGAAAGGCTACTGATTTTTGTAAGTTGATTTTGTATTCTGCTACTTTGCTGAAGCTGTTTATGATGTCTAGGAGTTTTTTGGTGGAGTTTTTCAGGTCTTTTAGGTATGAAATCATGTCATCTGCAAATAGGAATAATTTGAATTCCTTTTATTTCTTCTTTCTGTCTTATTGCTCTGGCTGGGAATTCCAAGGCTATGTTGAATAAGAGTGGAGAGAGTAGACATCCTTGTCTTGTTCCTGACTTTAGGGGGAAAGTTTTTAGTTTTCCCCATTTAGTATGATGTTGGCTATAGGCTTGTCATATATAGACTTTATTAAGTTGAGGTACATTTCTTCTATTTCTAGTTTCATCAGAACTTTTATCATGAAAGATTATTGGATTTTTTCAAAAAGGCATCTATTGAGATGAACAAGTGGTTTTTGTCTTTGCTTCTGTTAAAATGTTGTGTTACATTTAATGATTTGTGTATTTGAACCATCCCTGCATCTGTGGGATGAAACCAACTTGATCATGGTGTATGATCTTTTTGATATGTTGTTGAATCTGGTTTTCCAGTATTTTTGAGAATTTTTGCATCTAAGTTCATTAAAAAGATTGGCCTGTTATTCTTTTTTGTTTTGTTTTGTTCTTGTCTGGTTTTTACTGGCTTCATAGGATGAGTATGGCAGTAGTTCCTTCCTTTTCTATTTCATGGAATAATAATTTTAATAAAAATTATAAATAAATTTAAAAGTAAACAAAATAACAGACATTAATTACCAAATAGATACAGAAAAAGTTAAAAAATCTGAATAAGCCTAAATCTGCTATAGAAATTCATAATTTAAAACTTTCCTACATGGAAGAATCAGATCCAGAATTCATCACTGATGAATTCTTTCAAACATTTAGAGAACTTAAAAAAAAAGCAATTCAACATATATGCATGCATGTAATGAAATATAATTGTACTATGTAAATTTAATATACTTGGTTAAAAAAACAATTCAACACAAAATTGTTTATATAAATAAAGACAGGAATACTTTTCAATTCATTTTTATAGCTCCAAAAAGAAAACATTTTTTTAAAATTCCATACTGCTAGCTCCCATGAACATAGAAGCAAAATCTCTTAATAAATATTAATAAATAAAATCTAGCAATATAGAATTAGAATAATACATCATGACTAAATACAATTTTTCTAAGAATTCAAGGTCAGTTTAATCCACATAATCCAGCAATTCTTAGAATAAACAGAACAAAACTGAAACGCTACATGACCATCTTAAAAGATGCAGGCAAAATCATTTTAAAATGAAAGCACACTCATTCTACAAGCAGTGATCATGTTAGGAAGAGAAGGAGATTTCCTTGATCTGACAGAGGCTCCTACAGAACATCTCTGACTAATGCCCCTCCAGGCTTCATATTAGGGTGAAGACACTCTTACCCTTCTACTCAACATCTTAATATGGGCCTGGCCCCTGCCATTTAAAAAGTATGAAAGTTAGAAAGAGAAATTTTATAAGCCGAGCGCTGGTGGCTTACACCTGTAATTCTAACTACTCAGGAGGCAGAGATCAGGGGGGTTGCGGTTCGAAGCCAGCCTGGGCAAAATAGTTCATGAGACGCTATCTCAAAAAAAAAACATCACAAAAAGGGGAGGGGGCTGGTGGAGTGGCTCAAGGTATAGTCCCTGACTTCAAACCCCAATACTACAAAAAAAAAAAAAAAAAGAGGAAGAAATTTTACAGATGACCTAATTATTTATGCAGAAAATTTTCAGAGCCTGGTGCCAGTGGCTCATGCCTATAATCCTAGCTACTCAGGAAGCAAAGTTAGGAGGATCATGGTTCTAAGCTGACTTGGGCAAATAGTTTGCGAGACCCTATCTCAAAAAAAAAAAAAAAAATCACAAAAAAGGGCTGGTGGAATGGTTCAAGAGTGCCTGCCTAGCAAGTGTGAGGCCCTGAGTTCAAATCCCAGTACTGCAAAAAAGAAAAAACACTAATAGAAGGTTAAGTGCAAAGGCACGTGTTTCCAATCCTAGCACTTGGGAGGAGGAGGAAGGAGGATCACAAGTTTGAGGCCACTCATTGCCTACATGGTGAGAGCCTATCACAAAAAGAAAAAAAAAAATGAGAGAGAGAAATACTTTCCCTCACAGTCATAAAGGAAGTGCCAGCTGTGTTAGAACAGCATGAGTCTGTGTTTCTGTCTCTAGGTACTTTCCACAGCCGTATCTTAGGCACAGGGAACTTCTTTTCCAAAAACTCTTTCCAAGCCTCTTCTACATCTACTGCCCCAAACTGGCTTGGGCCCTCCTGTCCCTAAACCAGTTACCGACAGTGATGTGAGATAATAGTGATTTGTTTAGAGTAATAAACAATGAAAGTTGAGACATCTATCACTGTGCTTTCTACTTCTTTCATGTATTTTCCTCATTGAGAATTAACAACCTTAGCCTGACTCTGGTGGCTCACGCCTGCAATCCAGGCTACTTGAGAGACTGAGATCAAGAGGTTCTCAATTACTTTTATTTCATTATTTATCAAGGTGCCTCTAAAATTTGTTAGCAAGAATTTTGACGTGATTAGGTGGTGCTGATTTACATGATTGGGATATGCTTTCCCCATCCTGTTTGGTTTTTAGTTTCACATGGGTCTCTGCTAGCTCTTCTCAGTGTAGCTTCCTCTTTGTAGCCCCAAGCCCAGTCCTCGCCTCTTCCACTGTTTCCAAATGCTTCTCTTCCCTGGATTTCACCTATTTTTCTTCCTTTCCTCTCAGGGTTATAGAAACCTACATAGCGAGGTGTAAATATTTCTACCCTAATAAGTCACAATAGTTCTTCTTAGGAAGGAAACTCTTTGGGGGAAAATATCAGCAAAAGCTGCTCATCCACAGGTAACATATGAAGGTCACGCATGTCACATAGGCTAAATAATAAATATGTGGCTTCACATTGCAGGAATGAAGGAAAATAAGTTGTTGTGCACTGAAGAGGATGGGACACTACAAAGGGAGAGAAAGGCAGACCCAAGGAACACAGGCCATCAAGAAGGGACTGAATTCTCCTCAGTGAAGAGCCAGTGACTGCTGAAGATGGGGTCAATGACATTTCAAAGGAAGTTCATGTGACTTGGGCAAATTAAAACTTAACACAGAGGCTTTGCTGCGTTTTCTTCCACTGTCGAGTGTGTGTATTTGTGGCTTGGTGGGAGATAAATGTGTTATGCTTAACATGGGGCATAAAAATCATTAGGTAAGAAGGTGAGCAAACAGGACTGCAAGGGGCAGTGGGCTTCCATGGTTTTGTCTTCCCAGCCCTCTTTCTTTCTCCTGGGACAGCCTTTTCTTTTTTTGTGTGTGAGGATCTCGCTCACTCTCAACCTGTGAGTGTTGCCTTACATGGGGAAAAGGTCACAGCAGGTGTGACTGAGTCAAGGATCTTGAGATGGGAGGTTATTCTGGATAATTCAAGCAGCCCCCAAGTGTAATTGCAAGTAAGAGGGGCAGATAGAGACTTGAGTACAGATGGAACTCTGTGTAAAGAAGCAAAGGAAGCAGTGTGAGGGGGGCACATGTTACTGTAATGGCTTGAAGGGGGAGCAGGCCAGGAGCCAAGACGACAAGGAATGGAGCTCTAGAAGCTGCAAAGGTGAGGAAACAGGCTCTCCCCTGGAGACTCCAGAGCCAGCAGCACCCTGACAATGCCTTGGTTTTAATTCAGTGAGTGAGATGTTTGGCTTCCAGAACCGTAGGAAAATAATCTGTATCATATTAGTCACAGTAAATTTTTACTGTCACACTAGGAAAAGAATAGTTACTTTTATTCCATTGCACTTAGGGGTTATGCTATCTGCTTACATTTAAAAACATTTAATGAAATTCAACATGCTAATTTTTAAGTGTTTATATCACATTATCCTATTCTATGAGGGCACTCAAGATCACTCAGTTTTAGTACCAGGAAAATTGTGCTTCTCCTAGAAGGAAAAAAAAAAAAAGACTTTCTTTTTGATTCAGATGGATACCATACCCCTAATGATGGAAATCAGTGTTTGCAACTACCTTGATGCACAAATCCACATAAGTGAAGAAACTGCTGAAGAAGGAACACAGTTCGCCCTGGTTTGGAACTTTATAGCAATGAAATCAAAGTTTTAGATGTATATTTTTTGCTCCATAAATATTTATACTATATTTGTTGTGTGCAATGCATATGAAGCCTATAGCTGCAGTCTGTTCATTTTCATTGTTGTATAATACTCCTTTGTGTGCACATACCACTATTTACCCATTCTATTGTTGGTGGACAATGGTGCTGCTTGAAGTCCACGGTTATCACAAAAATGCTGCTAGAAAATCCCACATGACTCTAGGTGCATTTGAGGAGGAACTCATCAATTCTGTAAAGCCAGGAGCAGACTTGCTAGATCAATTCTCTCCATTTTTAATTTTTATATATTATGCTATTTTAACATCTTAAAAAATCTTTCTAGCTGAGAAGAGACTGCCCCTTCAGTCAAAGGATTCAGCCCCCTGCCTTTGATACCAGACATTCTCTACCCAGCTCTTTTACCCAGAGGACAGCAACCTCAGCCTTGTGCATGCCAGGAGCGGGACCAGGTTTCCTGGGATCAACCCTGAAGTTTAAAGCCTGGACATTGCTCAACATACCCAGTCCTGAACTCCACTCTGCTCTGTCCTGCCTTTCCCACAGAACCTCTGACAGGGGTTGCACCATGCTCTCCTCTCACCCCGTTGTCTGTCACCTGACCAAAACATGGCACCAAGTGAAACTCCCGCACCCAGGGCCCGTGAGTATAACAAATTTTTCAGAGCCCCTCCTGAGTCTATGCTTGGGGACCCCCTGACTGATCACTAGTAAAAGAACACAGAACACTTGGTCAAGGGTATGATCAATGAAACTCACTGACTTTCAAGTGACCACGTGTATCAAGCCTTTCCTTTAGGACTTTTTGTGTCTTCTTAAGAAATCATCTCTCCCAGTATTAATTTTAAACACTTTCTCCCTGAAGCCTTTAATCAAGCCAAAATAGATCATTGCCGTGATATGACATAGCATTTCAATTTCATTCTTTCTCCTTATGCAGATATCAATTATCTTGTGTCACATTGAAAAGTCCAGACTTTCCCTATAGCTGTCACTGTCACTAGTCAAGTATTCAAAGCTCTTTCTAGACTCTCTCCAGCTCTGTTGCTGATTTAATTAGCCACATACCAACAGCACACTATCTTAATAACAGTAACTTTTAAACAATGTTATTCAGTAAGCAAATCACCTTGTTGTCTTGTGTGTTTTGTCCATGTTTGGCTCTTGGCACTTCCATACACATTTTTTAATTATATGGTCAATTTGTCCCTCACAATTGAGGAAAACAAACTTTGAACTATGCGATCATTTTGAGAGTAAAGTAACTGACCAGAGGCAGTAGACATGCTTACCGCTGTCTAATGAAGAGTGACTGACTACCATTTGGCTAGAGCACTTAAGGACAGCATTGAGAGAGTGCAGATGAGGTGGGAACACTGTGGAACACAGAGACTGGGTGGCCCAGCACAGAAGGGAACGAGGTACCTGGACAAACAGTCCCCTCTCCCCACTCTGGACTAGCCTGCACCTGGGAAAGGCTCCAAAAGAGGGGCCAGCACCACATTGGCACCATGGACCCACGAGGCTTTGCTGCCGGGAATCCTGCAGGTCCCCTGAGTCTTGAGCCCACTGCGGAGTCGTCAAGAAATGCACCCCGCTGCCTTGCTCCAGCCTCTGAGACCTGAGACCAACCCAGCCATGCCCCAGCCCTGTGCTGACCCTGCCCAGGCTTTTGGCGGGGCTCCACTCTGTGCAGCCCATGGGGGCTGACAGAGTTCCTGGGCACACTGGAGTGATGACACACCATGCACAAGCCCAGAGAGGGAAAGGTGCACACCAGCCACACAGGTGCCCTACCTCCGCTGCTGCACAACTGTGCCTCACCTGCCTGGGCCCATGGGGTGGCCTCCATCACCGTGTTCCCCTTAGGGACTGACAGGCATAGACTTACTGCCATGCCTGCACACTGTACCACACTTGCCTGGCCCCCTGCCTGGGGGTCCCACTTGCACTGCGGTGTCCCCACCCCCGCGAAGCCTGTGGGGGATGATGCCCAAAGCCAACAATCACAGCTCCTGCTTTATGGAGAGCACACCACAGTGCCCAGCTGGACACAAAGCCACACAACCCACCAAACTGACTCAGAGAGACATCTTCAGAAGTCTCTCTTTGAAAGTAGCTTAGGAAAACTTTAGAGACAATTGATCAAATGTCAATGCAGGGCACAAGAACCAAGCTAAGGTGACACCTCAAAGGAACATAGTAACTTTTTAGCAGCAGACCCCAGAGAAAAGGAAATTGATAAAATGCCAAAAACAAAACAAACAAAAAAACAAAGAAATTATTCTAAAGGAAACTTGAAATAAAAGCGCATGAAGACAGACAACACAGTGAAATTCGTAAAACAGTTCATAATATGAGAGAAATCATGAAAAAGAACCAAACAGAAGTCTTAGGAGTAAGGAATGTACTAAGTCAAGCCAGGCATATTGGTACCTGCCTGTAATCCAAGCCACCAGGGAAGTGAATGTAGGAAGATTACAGTCAGAGGTCACCTCTTCCTAGGAACCCCAATACTGCCAAAAAAATTAAAAGACAAAACAAACAAACAAACCCTTTTCATTCTCTTATTGGTGAAGGAGGCAAGGAATGGCAGCACACACCTACAATTCCAGCCACTTGGGAGGCTGAGGAAGAAGGGTCATGAGTACAAGGTCATCCTGGCCAACACAGTGAGATGTAATACCACAATAAAATTTAATTTAATTCAAAGAAATAAAAGGCACACATCATGGGCATACATGTAATCCCAATGCTCAGAAGACTGAGGTAGGAGGATTGTGAGTTCAAGGCCAATCTGGGCTACATAGTGAAATCCTGTCTCAAAAAAAAAAAAAAAAAAGAGAGAGAGGAACGGGGAGAGCGATGCTCAAGCACAGGCTTTACTCTGGGATGCAACTGTTTTGGATCCATATCGCGTGGTAACAGGAAAACACCATGAACGTAGCAAGTGCCACTAATCTACACACTTTCAATAGTGTGCTGTGTGAATTTGATCTCAGTAAAAAATTAACTACACTGCTAACTGCCAGCAAGGTCATTCAAAAACTTGAAAATAGATGATGTCAGGGAGTTCTGAATAAAGCCTTTTGGTTACACAACATCATTACAGCGAGGTTAATTTCCTGATTTTGATAAGTTTGGATATTTAAGTGAATGCCCTATACTGGGAAATTTATTGAAGTATTTAATGATAGAGGGGTATTATGTCCGCAACTTACTTTCAAATAATTCTCAAAAAAATCGATAGAATTACAAAAAGAAATGAGCAATTGGGAGAAACAGGTTAAATGTATACAGATTTGTTTGCTTGTTTGTGTTGGGGATGGAGCCCATGGCCTCGCACAGGCCAGGCAGGTGCTTTACTACTGAGTGCACCCTCAGCCCCAAAGGCCTATTTAGTTAACTTTTTCTTTTTTCTTTTTTGGTGGGACTGGTTTCACACTTCCAAGGAGATTCTCTACTACTTGAACCAAGCCTCCAGGCCCCTAAAGTCCTGTTTTTTAAAAAATTATTCTTTTCCTTAAGTTTGTTATAAACTAGGATTTCTCAAAAGTGACAAAATCAGTCCTATAAATGGCAATTAAACACTTGAAAAGATGGTAAATCCCACTGTAATTCAGAAAGCAAACTATCATGACAACAAGGTATGATTGTTCATCCATCATAATTTGGGACTCTTCTTCCAGGCAAAGAAAGATGTGCAAGAGAGCTCACTAAATACCTAAATGTGTACTTACACAGGGAAAAAATTAGGTAATCTGACCTGATATAACATAAATAGTTTTAAAAAATCAAAGACCGGCATGTACATTCTTAGTGCTAATCATCTCTAGCAAGTGCGAGAGGATTTGCACGACATGAGGTAACTTCTGTACACTTTGTGAACACAGTCTTAGCACTGTATCGTGTGTACTGTACTTGCATGGCCAGCTTCCTTCCACAGAGGGAAGAGGGATCCACGTCCCTGTAGCAGGTGCTTCTGCGGGGAAAGGGTGAGGAGAGGATGAGCGTGAAGTAGCTACAGTTGCTTCTTTTTAACTCCTTTCTAAAAACATGAAGAATAAAAAGATCTGAACCAGACATGGCCAGACATTAACATATGTTACTATTTTTTATTTCTTTCTTGGTTTGATTGTCATTGTCAGTTTTGAAAAGAAATCAGAAAGGCCTAAAAGTATAATGTTTAAATGTGAAGGTGGAAGATGGAGGAGGGGAGAAGGAAAACTCTAATTTTCTTTTTTTTCCTGAAGTTTTGAGGCCTCGTGCTTCTTGGGCAGGTGCTCCTACCACTTGAGCAATGCAGATAAAAAGAAAATTCTGGTCTGATCATGAGATTAACCTTGGTATAATGGTTTAAAATAATGATGGGAAGATAATTGGTGAGTCGCCTTTCATTCTGTTCCTTCCCAAAGGTTAATAACTGTACCTTGTAATATCTAATGTGGAAACCCAATGGTTTTACAGACATGTTTCATATAATTTTGATTCTCATAACCTGAATAATGATATTAACTGTTAAAGAGTTTTCAAAGATCAATATGTAAAATTTAACCATATTTCATCATCCAGAGAAAATTTCAGTTAAATTTTAGGCATGTGTCCTTCCAGCTTTTATTTAGAAACATGAGACATTGTGGCGGTCAAGCTCCATGGTTTTTTTATTTTTTATTTTTGGCAATCCTGGGTTTGAACTCAGGAATTCAGGCTAGGCAATGCTCCACCACTTGAGCAGCTCCTCCAGCCCTTCAAGCTTTCTTTTTCTGGTTTTTTAAAATTCCAGTCGTGGGACTCGTGTGCTAGCGCCACCTGGTGGCACAGAGCGCATGTGAACAGTAGAGCTACTACCATAAACTCAGAGAGTACAAAACACAATGGAAGTGTGTGTGTGAGAGAGAACAACATTAAATTATCTTTATTTCAAAGAAAATCTGATTTACCTGAGGCTGTAGAATTAGCTTTATTTGTGTGCAAGATCCATTCTCTTCACATACCAAATTGCTGCATTTTTTTTTTGAAGATTTTACATACAAAACATGGATTGACAGGTAGGGATATAACTCAGTGGTAAAGTGCTTGCCTAGCATGTATAAGGCCCTGGGTTTGAACCAAAGAAGGAGTAGGAGGAGGGGGAGGAGGGGAAGAAGAAAATTTCACAGAGATTAGAAAATAAAGCTTTACTAACCTTTAATTAGAATATCCTAAGCTATTTCCGGAACTATTGCTTTCACAAAACAAAAGGAACCTTAATGCCCATCAATGGATGGGTGAATAAAGAAAATATGATATTCATACACAATGGAGTTTTATTCAGTCATAAAGAAGAATGAAATTATGTCATTTGCGGGAAAATAGATGGAACTGGAGATCATCATGTTAAATTAAATAAGCCAGTCTCACAAAGATAAGTATCCCATGTTTTCTTTCATATGTGGAATATGGGGGCGGGAGGGGAAGGACAGGGGAGACATAAAAGTGAAAAGGACACACTATTGGGACGTAGAAGGGGAAAAGCAGCAGGGAAGAGGGGGATAAAGGATAACC
Organism: Castor canadensis; assembly: GCF_047511655.1. NCBI lineage: Eukaryota > Metazoa > Chordata > Mammalia > Rodentia > Castoridae > Castor > Castor canadensis. The sequence goes on from NC_133388.1 coordinate 91,301,235, forward strand.
GAGGGTGAATAGGATCAAAGTACATTACAAGGAAATATCATCATGAAATCCCTAGCTTTGTATGACTAATAAATGCTAATAAAAATACATATAGAACTAAAAAAAAAATCCTTAAAAACAACAATCACTTGGGAAAAAATACATAAATGTTGGAAGAATAATTATTAAGGTCAAAAAATACAGTCAAAAATTAGTTTCAAAATATGAGAAAATATAGAAGAAATAAAATGTAAAAGAGCACTCTAAGTGATCCAATATTTGACTAACTTACTGACGTCAATTTTCTACTCCTGAAGATTTGAGTTCCCAAATTAAAACCTCCATTCCCTCAACATATATACCTAAGCATAATGTAAGCATTGAGAACACAGGCATAAAAAAGATCTCAAAATCTTCCCAGGGAAGTAAAAACACTATTTACAAAATATGCAAAATGGTACCAGGCTTTGAGACAAATGAAAGATGAGCTGATGAGTGGCGGCCGTGAAGCAATGTGTGTGCACAGTTCTGTGGAGAACTCATTGCCAATCTCTCATTCCATACCCAAGCAATCGAATCGGAATAGAAAAAATACACTATTTATTCTAGGCAAGAACTCACAAACATGCCTTCCAAACATGCTTTCTTATAAATTACTTGGGACTATGCTCCAAAAATAAGTAAACAGACAATGAGGCACAGGCAGCACAGTGAGAAAGAGAGAGGTGGATCCAGGCACCAGCTGTGAGACAGACCTCCCAGGAGAGACCCAGAGAAATCTCTGGGGAAAGGGCAAGTAGTTCAAAGAAACTCAGTTTAATTGAGAGGAAGAACAAATTTAAGGACTTGCAGTTTGCAAAAAACATAAGAAAATTTTAAAAAGGCAATGATAAGCTCTAAGAAATGTATATTTTTTAATTATGGAAAGAAAAGATAAGGATCATCTTACAAAACAGGGACCCGATGGCATAGCTGGAGCAGACAGGAGAGGGCCATGTGCTATTCAGGTAGAAAGGAAGGAAGAGGGAAGGCACACATAGCTGGATCCGGAGAAAGAGAGGAAAGTGAGGAGAAGCTGAGCTAGACATCCATCTGTCATGACAGGAAGTCAGTGGACACTTGATAAATTGACAGGGAGAGGAGGACTACTGAGGCAAGAGCTAGAAGTGAGTGCTTCCTGGTTGTAGTTGGAAAGTAGTGTGGGCACAGGAGCTATTAGTTGTGTTCATGAAAAACACAAAATGAGACCCAAGTGACAGTTTCTGTTTGGGTTGAGGAAAAAGTTTGGGGAATATAGAGGCAATGGCTACACAGCATGATGAATGTAATTAATACCTTTGAATTACATACTTAAAAATGATTAAAATTGTAATCCTCCATTGTTCATGCCTATAATCCTACCCACCTAGGAGACAGAGATCAGGAAGATCGAGGTTCAAGGCTAGCCCAGGCAAATAGTTCAGGAGATCCCCCTCCTCCCCCATCTCAACCAATGACTGAGCGTGATGACACTGTCTGTCATCCTAGCTCTGTGGAGAAACACAAATAGGAAGATTGAGGTCCTGGCCAACCCAATCTCAAAATAACCAACACAGAAACAGCCAGAATGTGGCTCAAGTGGTAGAGTGCCTGCAGGAGGTCCTGAGTTTAACCCCAGTACCATTAAAAAAAAAAAGTTTAAAATTGCAAATTTTGTGATATATAGATATATATGTATGTGTAATTTTTAAAATGTGAAATGAGGAAAGAGTTCATCTTTCACTGAGCCTACTTTCTATACTAACTTCACCTATAGAAATGCTTCCATAGGACAGATTTAAGTGACAACATGGAAAAAATTACATTATTATAGAATCAGGAAATCTCAGAGGTCATTATGAGGTTATTTGATAAATTTTGGATGTGATAATGCCTATTCAGAAGAAAAAAAAAACCTGAGTCACTATGAAATAGGACTCACCAAGGGAGACAGTTTCCACCTTACAAACTCACTGTTTTGTTTTATTTTTTTGTTTTGTTTTGTTTTATTTTGTAGATCTAGTTCTGGGATTGTAACTAAATCTTTTTCTACTCTAGGACTAACACTACAACTTCAAAGGTGTTTGAGATGGGGCTGGGAAAAAGCTCAGTGGTAGAGCTCTTGCTTAGCAGGTGGGACCTCCTGGATTGATTCCCAGCACTGAGAAGGCTCAACTAGACAATAAATCAATTACAAGGGAGGGCTAGTGGGAAGCAGCTGGATGTGGTATAGACAATTTCAAGAATAAAGAGCACACAGAGAAATTCTAAAACCACAATGGGTATTTCAACAGGTGGGAGAAGACTAAGGAGGCTGCTGTGCAGCCACCAAGAATATGGTGGTACTGGGATTTGAATTGAGGACCTCACACTTATCACTCCACCAGCCCTGTTTTGTGTTGGGTATTTTCAAGATAGGATCTTGTGAACTATTTGCTCAGGGCAGCTTTCAGACCACGATCCTCTTGATCTATGCCTTCTGATAGCTAGGATTACAAGTGTGATCCACTGGTGTCCAGTTTATTCAGGCTGATTTAAGGAGCTTTTCATTTCCGTTAGAAAGGTAGCAAAAGAGCAGACATGCATACATATGTTTGTGAGGATTTGTGTCACAGATCGGAGAAGATTGAGGAAGAGGAAACAGTCACTGGGAAGTGATTTTGAAATGGTCTGTTTAACAAAGTTTCAAGAATGAGGTATCATGGTTTGCCTATCGGAGTATCAGAAATTAAAATACAAGATAATAGCAAATCATGCTAAGGACAGAGCACCATGGGTCCATCACATGTACTGTGCTTGGGTGTGCACTAAGGCAAACCTTTACTGACAGGCGACATGGGAATAGGCATCCAGAACTTAATGATTATTTGTCCTCTTTGACCCATAATTCCACTCGAAGGAATGTGCATGCAGATTATTTACTGCTGGAAATCACTGTTCAAAAGAGGGAGAATGGTTAAGCAAACCCAGGCTACTTTAATAAAATAAAAATAAGACCAGTTACACTCAATGATATGGAAATGTTGTTACATAATTTAATTTTCAAGAGATAACAGACTTCCTCTTCGAGATCCATGTTGGATCCTGGGAGAGGGTGTCAGAGCCAGGCAGGGGCAGGAGCTGTCCTCCAGAAGACAGGAACCCAGATGAGGGGCATCCTGGCACAGAGTCAGAACCAGAATAAGCAAAGGGCATCTGTGTGGGAGGGAAAGAGTGAAAGCCATTATGGATGAAGACTGATTGAAAATGTGGGAGGAGGGAGTTATAAATTCAAAAGTTATAGCTATGGTAACCACAATGTAAATGTGGAAAGAGAAAACAAGTGAGAAGTATAAAGAATGTAGATTAGAATTAGGTATCGGTATAAACTGGTGGTTTTTAGTATAAATACATAAAGAAATATGAGTAAAAGTGTTGGCAATAATGGCGCTGATAGGTTTCAGTTCTTACTGCACCCTTAAGCTTCTGTTTTCCAGGGTCACAGTCCTGCCTCAGGTCTAGCTGGAATCCTCCTTCTGCCCCAACCTCCAATCAGCATGAACCATAAGATCCTAACCAATCAGATCATGCCGAGTCTCACTGAGGGGTATTTAAGCCCCTGCCTCTCTCTCTCTCTCTCTCTCTCTCTCTCTCTCTTTCTCTCTTGGCTCTCTTGGCTCTCTCCCTCTCTCCCACCTGGCAATAAAGAATCTCTTGGCCAGATCACTCCTCTCCACGTGGCCACTTTTGGGGCCTACATTTCCAACATTTTGGTGCCATGACTCAGATGGGGGCTCCCCACTAATCCTGGTGGGACCCCCATTCCAACTCATCCCACGACCACCCTGAGGATGTGACTGGCCAGGACTCATCCTCCTGATCGCCCTGCTTGCATCCAACACCGGACATTCTTTGGTGAGTCCACACACCCTTCTCAGGCTCCCTTTGTGGTCTCTCCCTTCGGTGTCTCCGGGTTTTCAAACACTTCCCCTGTTTGGCTATCTCTGGACGGCTCAGGCAGTAGAGGGATTCCCTTCCTTGTCGGGCTTGAATCCATTTTGTCGTGGGTCTCAGAGACCCATCGTCAAAAAGCCTGGGCCCAGGTGACCCATAGCCCTTGGCCCATCAGCGGCCTTGCAAACCACCTGAACTCAGTGACTACTGATTCTCATGCGCTTTGCATTTTCTTGGATATTTGTGCTGTGCGGGGATGCTCCACAGTACATAATATCCTACTCTCCCATTCCAGGACCGGGTCCCTCATAATGGGTGCCTCTATGTCTTCTCTGCCGTCTGACTCCCCATTGAGATGCCTCCTCAATAATTTAGACACCTTGGGTTTGACCCCAGACATAAAACCAGAAAATTTTATTCGCTTTTGCACTCAAATCTGGCCCACTTATCCTTTAGACAACAAAAATCACAGTCCCCTCTTCAGGTCTTTAGCTCCCAACCTTTTACAGGACATATAACTACTGTGAGCGATCAGGAAGATGGGGAGAGATTCCATTATGTCCAAGCCTTTTCATACCTCCATCTAATTCCAACTCTCTGACTTCAAACCCTCCCTCTGTACTTTCTGTTCCCCTGCACAGATTCTATTAGCCTGTAAACCAGTTTCTACCTATCTCCTCCTATCTTCCTGAAAAACTTTCCCTGTCATGGAGTTAAGCAAGCCACTCCTTGCCAATTCTGGCCTCAAGGCAGTTCCAGCTCTGGGAGAGCTCATGCTCCCTTCCTGTGGGCTGAGACCAAACCCTGGATTTATTCGGCAACCAGAGAATCGAGGTTTCGTTTTGCTGAAAGCCTTCCAGCACTAGTCAATGGGAGCAACCTAGAGGCACAGGTGATGGCTAATCCCTCAAGTGTGTGACATGCCTCCAGGCTCTGCCTTCCCCTCCCTTTCCTAAGATGTCAGCACACATTTTCTGCCTCCTCCATGGTCTCACCACATGTCCTCTGTCTCTGCCTTCCCTTCCCTGGGCTTACTGGGACCCTGCCTCCCATGAAAAACCTGTAGCATGGTACCTTATGACTTAAGTTATTCCAACTAGTTTGCCAGGCCTCTCAGTCGAAAGTAACTTTAAATCAGCTGCTTTACAAAAGCACTTACAAAAAACTGCAGCTGCCATGCTCATGCTATAACTCCGCCCCTACAAGGGGAGGAGGGAAAGCAAACAGGTGCACCTGTGCACAGGATGCCGGCTTCTGGACACAGCAAAAACACCTACCATAGCTAAGAAAATCCATAGAGAGGACCCAGTACATCCTGGGCTGCCAGCCACACATGGTGATGGCTGCAGCCTGCCACCACTTCCCCTAGAATAAACGCATGCAGAGTACATGGGAAGTGGGGAGGGACAACAGGCCGCAGGATCAGGCCTAGGCAGTCAGGGTCATTTGTTCCAGGTGTGTGTGGAGGGAGTGGTGCCTTACACAAGTCCTGCTCCTAGCCCCACCTCAGACTCCAGGGCATCAGACCCAGCCCTTGTAAGCCAATTATTAGCTCAAGGTTATAGTTCCAGAAATAACAAAATGGACATTACTGTGGTCTCTAAATTTCTCATTTAGAATTTTCTATACCTTTGGCCTCAGCATAAATTTTTCCCTCCAAATATTAACACTAGTTGTCCTGTATGGCACTGTTATTGGGCTGAAATGCCCTCTGATTGCCCTTCTCTAACTTTACAAATGATTTCTTTGTTAAAAAGGTAACCTTTATTAAAGAGGCTGCCTGCTGTTAGCTAAAAGACAGGATCCTAATGTTTTGTTCTTTCTAGATGGGACCTGCATCTTCCAGTCTTCTGGCTGGTAGATGTTGGAAGCTTTGTACTGGCCTCAGTATGCCTTGGGTGACCAAGAGAAGTGGCCTTCACAGGGTTCCTTAAATTACAATACCATACTCCAATTAGACCTTTTCTATAAAAGTAAAACAGTAAACTAAGGTCCCCTATACAAATTTCTACCTTCTAAGCCAAGAAAAACATAGTTTAACCTGGACCAGATCCCTCATTCTTCAAGCGAGGAAACTGAGGCCCAAAACAGTTCAGAGACTTGCTCTCCAGAGTGTCAGGTGTCAATGTAAAATAACAACTTTACTTTATAGCAACAACTTAAAAAGAAAAAAAAACCTCTTACCTTTCTACAGCATCTTAAGGACGCTATCAGAAAGCATACCATGGTGGACCCAGAGTCACAGGTGAGAGAGGTTCTCCTCAAAGATAAATTTCTAACAGTCAGCCCCAGATATTTGTAAAAACTCAGACTGTGACTGAAGGGAAAAGTCATTGAACCAATATATACAGCTAGCCACGTCTGTATTTATGGCTATGTCTGTATGTCTGGGACCTTATTACCAGGAGAGAAAAAGATAAGAGACACCATGGCCTCATTGTTGCTCTCAGAGAGGGCCCTGTAGGCAAATGCAGGCCCAAAGCAACCATGTGGAGAGGGGTGATCAGGCCAAGAGATTCTTTATTGTCAGGTGGAGGAGAGGGAGCTGAGAGAGCAAAGCAGGAAGGAGGCATGGGTTAAATACCCTTGGTGGGACCTGGTGCAACCTGATTGGCTAGGACCCTTTGGTCCATCCCAATTGGAGGTTGAGGAGTGGGGAAGTCCCAAGCTGGGTGGGTTCATGATCCTAGGAAGCTGAAACCTAAGGGCCCTGGGAAATGGAAACTCAAGGGCACAATAGGAAATGGAAACCTAACAATGCCAAGAAACTGAAACTCATCAATGCCAGTAGTGCCAACATTCCTCCCTTTTTTGTTTTATAAGGAAGATGGGTGTTGAATTCGCTCTGGCTTCTTCGTGCTGGCTAGGGGCGGTGTAGGGGAAGGAAGGGTCAGTTGGCAAATGGCGTTGGGGTGGTGAGTCTCATAATGGCATACACCCAAGCTCCAAAGGTGAAAATTTCCTCCTCCCTGAAGTTGATGAAGGTCCCTTGTAGCCATAGGTTGTAAATGGCTTGGAGCCAATTCTCTGAGCAATGAATGGCAGGTATTAGCCAGCTGTCTTCATGTACGGAATCAAGGAACTGAAGCAGGCACTCTGTAAGGGGTCGATGGGGCTCATAATCCAGTGTCCTGGTAGGGTCCATCACAGGCGTTCTCGGGCTGAGCTATGAGAGGGTGATATTCCTGAAGAAGGAGCTGGTTGAAAGTTTGGTTAGAGATTTTGTTCACCTGAGAGCTGAGAAACTGTAGTAAACAGGGTAGGAGGGTGCAGAGAGAAATAAGCATGAGCAAAGGGCCCAAAAAAGGCAGGAGCCAGGTGAAGAGAGCCCAGCAGGTTGGAAAGAGGGGTTTTAGTGGGTCCCTTTAGGAGATCCTCAGCCAAGTCTGTTAACTTTTTTACGTTTTGTTTGACAATTCCAGATTCATTGACATAGTAGCAGCATTCTTCCTGGAGGAAGAAGCAGGTACCCCCTTTTTCAGCCGTCAAGAGGTCCAGGGCCCTACAATTTTGGAGGGCCACCTGCACAAGAGAAGTGAGTTGGCGTTGAAGGGAGGCCAGTGAGGCTGAGGTGGATTCGAGGGTGAGCTGTAAGCACACCTCGAAATCCCTTGCTGAAATGACACTATGGCCAAGAGCTCCCCCCTCAAAGCCTGCAGCGGCGACGGAAGTGACCAAACTTATACCCACCATGATGGGCAAGAATACGGCGCACATTCTGAATTTGAGTGAAAGTTCAGCTTCCCCATACAGAGTGAGTTGGGGAACTACGATCACCATTATGCAGGGCCCAGGAGTGGTTTGAGCTACGCAGGAGTGTAGGGTGTTGTGGCACCAGAAATATAAGCTTGGGGGGAATGTCATTTGTTCTGTAACTGTACGATTGGTGTGACAAGAGAGAGAAAAGTTGGACCAAGACGCCCGGAGCGGGGTATAACAGGTATGCGTAGGAGGAGGGCCTTGTGCAGAGCCAGAGGCCCACAGGGGCACCGATGGCAAGGGAGGGGTGCATGAGGAGTTTCACGAGGTAGGGGAAGCATTGGCAGGAGAGGAAACATTAACGGGAACTGCGGCCAGTAAAGGCTGCTGGATAGAGGCACACAGAAAGCAGTCGGGGACATTAACGGCCACTGTCAGGTTAAGGGGCCGCAATGAGGCCTGGAATAATTGGATCCAGGTTGGAGTAGTGGAGGGCTGGTGGAGGGCTGGTGTAGGGACTTTTGTAAGGCCTGTTCAGATTGCAAAACCTTAGTAGTCACCTCTTCTGAGTAGGAACTGGAAGGGTAAGTTCCCTGGATATCATAATGTGAGCTGAGGGTTTGGCAGCAGTGCCCCCAGCAGGCCCCACCCGACTGGGGCCTGTGTCCTGAACTTGCTACTGTGGTGAACAGGAGGGGCACTTCTACAGAGAATGCTTGAGGGGGAACAGCCCAGGAGACAGCCCTGCCCCCAACCGGGACCCTGCCCTTTGCAAGGGTAACCACTGGAGGTCTAAGTGCCCCCACCTCCAGATAGAAGGCGAGGTGCCTCCTCCTATGGATTGATGGGTCCAAGCCTCCTATCCACACTCCACTTCTTGGCATAAATGTTGAGGAGCCATAATGGCAGAAAAACAAAAGGTCATTTTCCTCCTAGACAGTGGAGCCTGTTTCTCTGTTTTACCTTTTTCTTCTGGTCCCCGGTCCAATGACAAAAGTTATCGTTTGGGGCAAATCTGGCAAGCCCCTAGAGCACTAGTTTACCTGGCCTCTGGCCTGTTCTTGGGGAAACCTCCTCTTCTGTCACTCTTTCCTCATAGTACCTAAAACTCCAGTGTCCCTATGGGACAGGATTTACTATCTCAAGTAAAAGCTCAAATTCTCCTCCCCCCAGGCAGCTATCTCTGCTGCCCCCTCCTTCAGGAACAAAGAGATTCCAGTGTGGACTGATGAGATGAGTGTAGGGTGAGCCAGGATGGCCCTTCCTATTCAAATAAAACTCAAAAATCCCTCACAGTTTCCACACTTAAAACAATATCCCCTCAAGCCTGAGGGAGATGAGGCCTTGTGCCTACTCCTTAAAACAGTAAGGGCTACTAATTAGTTGCTCCAGCCCCTATAATAAATTTAAAATTCTTATAAAGTTAATTTTAAAATACAAGTTACAAAGTAAACAACTGGAAAAGATATAGATAGGTAATAAATGTATTTTTTGGGAAGTTAAAGGAAAAAGGAATGGTTTTGGATGAGAAGGGATTTTGGAAAGAAGGGTTTATCCTAAAGATTGTTTCAAATAGGAAGGATAAGGACAAACCATCAAAGGGTTTAGTATATTGTATGAAGGTCTGAGTAAGTTTGAAAAGTGTATAATAAAAGCTTCGGTGTGTGATAAAGTTAAAGTTGAATACAATCTAAGAGTTGCCTAAAAGATTTTTAGGGTCATGTCAAACTAAAATCAAATCTTCTATGTCTATGAAATAACAAGGTTATCTTAATATTGTTCTGCTCTGAGTAACATCTACAAAAAACCACTACAGAGAAAGATTTTATCAAAGAAATTATTTGTGTTTTCTGCTGATCTTTTCAAGCTTTAAGTACTACTGAATCAGAGTTCATTTACATATTTACTTATGTGTCTTAAATGACCACCTTTGTAACAGTGTTATGTTATACCTTATCTAAATATGGAACAAACATTTAAAAGGTTAAAAGTGTCAATTTATACAAAATAATGAGCTAAAGCTCTCTTTTATCCAAGAGTGTTACATTTAAATCCTGATAGCCCCTGCCTCCCACAGGTCACCTACCTAGGTGTGGCCTTAAAGGGACAGACTCACTCCCTGAGTCATAAATGCATCAACCCAATCTTCCGTTTCCCAACCCCCATACCATAAGACAGCTTACAGCTTTCCTGGCAGTTACAGGATTTTGCAGAATTTAGATCCCTAAGTATGTAGTCCCTGAACAGACACCTTTTTATGCTCCTCCTAATATTCCTATTTGGGTCTTAGATAATGTATGGCCACCCATTTCTCTCTCTGTAGTTGGAGGACTCTTGAAATTATCTAGGGAACAACATTTCACAGTGGCTCTCCTGGCCAATGCCCATCCTAATGCCTGTGTTCTTGCTCTCCTATTCTTAAGCTTCCTCCCTTGTATCATACTGCATGTCTGCCATTGCTAATCAAAATTTAACCAGTTGTACCTCCAGGGACACCAACCTCTCCAAAACGCCAGGATAGTTGGCTGATACCCACCATGCGGAGGTCGGAGGATTGGCTTGAGACTCTTTATGACCTGTGGCTACAAGGGACCTTCGTCAACTTCAGGGAAGAGGAAATCTTCATTTTCAGAGCCTGGGTGTACACCATCATGAGGCTCAGCACCCCAACATTGTTTGCCAACTAACCTTCCCTTCCCCTACACCGCCCCTTGCCAACTCGAAGAAGCCAGAGCAAACACAACGCCCCCCTTCCTTAACAAACAAAAAAGGGAGGAATGTTGGCAATAATGGCACTGATAGGTTTCAGTTCTTACTGCACACTTAAGCTTCTGTTTTCCAGGGTCACGGTCCTGCCTCAAGTCTAGCTTGAATCCTCCTTCTGGCCCAACCTCCAATCAGCATGAACCATAAGATCCTAACCAATCAGATCATGCTGAGTCTCACTGAGGAGTACTTAAGCCCCTGCCCCTCTCTCTCTCTTGGATCTCTCTCTCTCTCACCTGGCAATAAAGAATCTCTTGGCCAGATCACTCCTCTCCATGTGGTCACTTTTGGGGCCTACATTTCCAACAAAATGTATACGTTGACCTCCTGCTACATTCCCGACTCTGAGAGAGCCTTGGTGCTCTCACCCCAGCAGTAAAGAGCACATAACCAGCATATACCTCGGTTTCAAAATTCTGCTCTGCCCTATAAGCAACCAGGTCTCCTTAGAAAAATGTCTGGTTCCAGGGCAAGGAAAATATAAAATGAACTTGGACCACCTTGTTGCCCTTCAATGCAAGAAAATGACTAAAGAATGATGGAAATGGGTATGGTGGTATATGTCTATAATCCCAGCACTCTGCAAGCCAAGGCAGGAAGATTGTGAGTTCAAGGACAACCTGGGCTACATAGCAAGACCCTACCAAAAAAAAAAGCCAGTGCCAGTGGCTCATGCCTATAATCCTTACTAGGCAGAGATTAGGAGGATCACAGTTGCAGACCAGCCCAGGGAGAAAAAGTTAGCACAACCCAGTCTCAACCAAAGGCTGGGCTAGGTGACACATACCTGTCATCCCAAGCTACAGAGGAGGCTGAGATCCAAAGGATCACTATTCCAGGCCAGCACATAAAAAATTTTCTGAGATTCACACGCCGCCCCCCCCCCCCATCTCAACAGAAAAGGCTGGATGTGGTGGTGCAACCTGTGATGAGGGAAGCACATAATAGGAGAATCCCAGTCCAGGCCAACCTGGGTAAAAAGTGAGACCCTATCTCCAAAATAACCAGAGCAGGTGCTGGAGGTGTGGCTCAAGTGGTAGAGTGCCTGTAAAGTGCCTATAAGTGTGAAGTCCTAAGTTCAAAGCCCAGGAGCTCCCCTGCCCTGCCAAAGTGATGCAAATATGGACAGAAGTATATCAAAGGCATGCAAAGCCAGTGTAAAAGGGCTTCCACTGGCTAATTTGGGACAGAGTATAACTCACTGAATAAAATGGGAGTCCATAGTAATATAAATCAATGAAAGCATTTACAATGTGATAAGGAATTAAATAGGTCTCAAAATATACCAAAAATACTTAATAGTTAAAGAAAAATAGGGCTGGTGAAGTGGCTCAAGCAGTAAGAGTGCCTGCCTTGCAAGCATGAGGCCCTGAGTTCAAATCTCAGTACTGCCAAAAAAACCCCAGAAAAATAAAGAAGGCTTCTTTAAAGAAGACTGGTGATTCAATAATGGCTCAAACTGAAGTGGAGCGGAGAGAGGGTAGTGGGAGGAACATCCTGCCAGAGATACAGAATCTGAATCTAACCCATACTGAGAGGCATTCTGCAAAATAATTGGCCGCAACCTTCAGAAGAGTCAGCCATGGATCAAAGGGGCTTTATCAGACCAAGGGGAATAAAGAGACATGATTACTAAAAGAAATGCACAGTTCCGAATGGGATCTTTTTTGTTATAAAGGACATTATTGGGACAAATGGTAACATCTGAGTAGGATCTGAGTTAGATGGCAACAATGTTAATGTCCCCAGCCTGCTTCTGATGGCTCCTTGCTATAATGACAAAGACACTAATGTATTCAGGGACAGGGGAACATTTAGCAAAGTATGCTCAAACTGTTGGGGGGGAAGGGGGGAGGGGAAGACTTCTTTGTACTATACTTGCAATAAGCAAGTGTGATATTGTTTCAAACATTTTAAGTTATGTTTCAAAATGATAATGCAAAACCTATAAGTAATATTCGACCCCAATTTTATTTTTAAAGATACATGTTTGCACGTGAAAGGCTAAAAGTGTGCAAAAAAAACAGTAAATGACTAATTTTGAATAGTGTGAATGCATTTGATTATAACTTTCTTCTTTTTCCTCTTATTTTCCTAATTTCCTACAATGAATTATCTTGGTTTTTTTCTTGTTTTATTAAGTCATTAGGGGAAAAACTAGAAAATACAGGTAATTTTTAAAAACTTAATTAGCTAAAATTGCCCTAAATCTCATCAAAAGCTAACTACATTTGGACATCTCTTGCTCCAAGATTTTTCACATGCAAATGTGTACATGTAGGTGCGTGTTCACAAGCCAGAATCATAGTAAGCATAAACTTTTCCTACCGAGATCATCTAGACTCCTCCGTGTCAATAAATTTCGGTCTTTATTATCACTTTAAGAGGCTAAGGAGTATTATTTACTTAAATAATTCCTATTGCTGAATGTTTAGAATTTTCTGCCTTTTACTCTTATAAACCATGGTATAATAAACACCCTTGTTCATACAACTTGATACATTTACTGTATTAATTCCTTAAGATAAATTGAAAAAAATGGAATCCTTGGGTCAAAGAGAAAGAGTTTTTGCTGCATACTATCAAATAGCTCATTGGAAAATACATGTGTCAGTGCAAAATCACATCAGCCCCATACCCTAACCCATGGCAGTACTGGATAGAATCACCATTTTTCTCCATGAAGAATCAATGGAACCAAAATAAACAGTCATCTTTAACATTTCTGGAAACAACTAGGTAAGCAAACACATTTCACAGGTTTATAAAAGTCCTAGAAATGATAGCCATTCTATGTTTTTTAGCTAAGATGGTAAAAGTAAGTCAATGATTACCTGGGGAGTGGGAGAAGAAAAACCATTCTTTAGTTCCCAGAAAAAGAAAAGAAGCCAGGTATGGTGGTGTGCTCCCGTAGTGCCAGCTACTCTACAGTTTGAAAGAAGAGGGTTACCTAAGCCCAGGGATCTGGGACGTGCATGGGCAATGAGGCACACTCTATAAATAAATGTAAGTGTTAATTAATTAATTATGTTACATTTTCTAAAGTTTGGGAGTTTGGAAGCAAATTATTTGCTTGGCTGTGGCCCAGGGTGTCCCCTGTGTTTACAGTCAAGGTGTCAAGCAGGGCTGCAGCCATCTAACAGCTGGAGGGTCTGTTTCCATGATGGCGTGCACACGGCCTTTGGGAGGAGCCCCTACTGACTTCCTGGTGCTGGCAGGACACCTCACTCCTCTCAACATAGTCTCTCCATAGTCCTGCTTGAGTGTTGTCATGACGTGGTAACCACCTTGCCACAGAGCACGTGGGGCAAGCACAGAGGAAGCTACATGCTTTTCTGACACATCCCAGAGCATGCCACCACTCTGACCACACTCTACTCACTATTCACGAGAAGTCAATCACTACTCTCAGCCACATTCACTGACAGGGTAATTGAGATCCCTTTTTTCCTCTTGTCAGTGTTGAGGGTTGAACTCAGGGCCTCACTTCTGCTAAGCAAGCACTCTATCACTGAGCTACACCCCCAGCCCTTTCATAAGGAAAACTGTCAAGGGATGTGAAAACAAATTTTAAAACTTCCACAGTACCTAAAACCATGAAGCTGTTACCAAGAGCTGCTAAAGGCTCAGATGTTGACAAGAAATGACTGACTATCCCTAAATCAGGACAGCTGGGAACATGTAATGGTGACATCATTGACTGAAGGCCCAGGAGAGCTGGTTCATCTTCCTCTTGAGTGGCAATGACTATAAAAGGACCAGTGAAGATCAAGCCATATTAGCTAATGTTTGAGAATGAGCCAAAAAATGTGACTTCAGTTATATGTATGTGCACGTATACACATATGTATTGTTGGCAATAATGGCGCCGGTAGGTTTCAGTTCTTACTGCACCCTTAAGCTTCTGTTTTCCAGGGTCATGGTCCTGCCTCAAGTCTAGCTTGAATCCTCCTTCTGCCCCACCTCCAATCAGCATGAACCATAAGATCCTAACCAACCAGATCATACCAAGTCCCACTGAGGGGTATTTAAGCCCCTGCCCCTCTCTCCCTCTCTCTCTTGGCTCTCTCTGCTCTCTCCCTCTCCCACCCGGCAATAAAGAATCTCTTGGCCATCTCAATCCTCTCCACGTGGTCACTTACATTGTACCTATATGTACACACAGTACACATCGAATGCCTGCAATGTATAAGGAGTATAAGGTGTTAGTTCTACTGAGGAGATGCACACTTACTGGTAAATGTGAACTAGAGAGGTTCCTTACTCAAGATCGATAACTGATGTTACAGCTAGGATTTCAGTGCAAGTCTAATGGCCCTAGAAGGTACAGCTTCAGATCCCACCCACATGCTACACTGACATTCTATAGTTTATTCTGTCTGCCTGCCTAAAGTGACCGCCAACGTGGTCCCCAGTCCTTTAGTTCCTTGGAGAACTTCAAATAAAATGTGTTCGCTTCCCCTTCCTTAGAATATGTATATTCAAAGAAACAGCTTCAGGCTGGGGATGCAGCTCAATGGTAAAGTGCTTGCCTAGCGTGAGCAAGGCCCTGCATTTGATCCTCAGCACCAAGAAAAAGAAACAGCTTCTGTCAGCACTTGCCTCTCACAAAGGCACCAGGCCAGGTAGCCTACAAGCAGAGGCTAGGATGGAGATTCTTGAGCTAATGATTTTTTTAAATTGAAGGCATGTTCTCAGGAGAAACTTGTAAGAAAGTATGGCAAGCAGGATAGGACTGAAGTAAAAGCTAAACAGATGTGATTTTGGCAAAAGTCTATTCTCAACCTGACCACATGGGGAGCTCTAAAACATACTGATGCCACAAAATTGAGTCAAGATGTTCTGGCACAGACATGTCAGTCAGCCATCGGCTGTGGGCTATCCTCAGGGAGGATGTAACCTCTGAGCTTTGCCAGCAAGCCACCCCACCACCACCCCCAGAGAGGCACACATTTGAGAATTCTGGGAGAGAACACTCCCAGAAGCTGGTAGATGACTGTACCTGCCTGGGAGAAAAGCTGACTCTTTAGATGACTTTCTTTAATTTTGGTGAGTCCAGGGTTTGAACTCGGGGCTTCACAATTGCAAAGCAAGGACTCGACTGTTAAGCCACACCCCCATTCCATTTTACTCTGGTTATTTTGGAGATTTGCGGGGGGGCGGGGAGGGGCGGGAACGGTGTCCTTGCAAAATATTTGCCTGGCCAGCGATCTTCCTGATCTCAGCCTCCTGAGTAGCTAGGATTGATTACAGGTGCCAGCCCCCAGGCCCTGGCTGGAAATACATTCTTATAATCCCAGTTTCCTAATACAGTTGCTGTCTGGATGTTGGTCCTTTCCTCCTATCAGTTATCTCCTCTGAGTATCATTTGTGGATGTGCTACAAGGAAAATACAGCACTTTGTTTTCTTTAATGAAAGAATACTTACCCTGTAAACAGTGTACTGCCAAATTCATACAAAACCATTCATTAAAACAGCTATTTTGCTTACTTTTCTTCTTGTCACCTAATAAATGTGAAAACTCCACTCATTCTTTGAAATTAACAATTTTATATCCTTGTATATAAGGATGCACAATGAATCTATGAGGATATAACATCAAGCAGGAGCTAGACATGTGTGAGTATGAACAGCTGGCATTTGCAAACCCTCCTCAAGTCCTGTGGAAACAGGTAACAGATTGTGGTGACACATGAGCACTCTCACTTCCTCCCTTGTCTCTTAGCTTAGCCTCAGTGCAACCTCTTCCTCTTTCTCTTTCTCTCTCCCAAATCCAACCTTTATCTGATTTCTAAATGATAATTCTAATATTGAACCAGTCTAGCTTGTCTTAGAGGTGCCATCCCTGTGGTTTGAATCAAATTCTGAAAATGAATTGGAGCCCAATCTACAAATATGAAGAGGAGAGAAAGGGTGGGCCAGTGGGTTCCATGGGGGGAGTGGTGTTCAGAGGCAGGAACATCAACCAATCGCACACTAGAACAACTAGTGCTGAAAATGGCAGCAACTCTGTCCCATGGAGTCCCTTTTGACTCCACTAGGAATGCGAGTCTGCTAGATGGCATAGCTTTGCCACCTTGGGAAAGAGAAGGGATGCAGAAAGAGTCAGTCTGCTTTGCCTGACAGGAGTGAACACTGGAGTGATGTAAGAAGGGGAGTCCATGTCAGGAGCCTGACAAGGACACATCACAGTAGACATTACCCTGGACTGAGCCACAAGCAGAGCTGCCCCTAGGGTGAGTGGCCCTGGACCAAATATTGGGGGGAGGCACCTATGTAAACAGTTTGATTTTTAAATCTATTACAGAATTCTTGGAGCCACATGAAGAGGAACAGTTTGGCAATGAAGAGTTAGGACAACAGGTGGAGAAAAGATAATCACTGCCTACTATTCCATCAGTGTACATGTGGGCTCTCTGTGTCCAGACACTGTCTCTTCCTCTTAGATCCAGGAACCACAAACTCCCACTCCCTTTGTCAAATGTGCCATTCGTGGATAATTTCCTATCCCTACAAGAAAAAGGTGGCCCAGTGCTGTGACGCTTAGAACCCACTGGAATTAAGATAAATTAGGTCTTGCCTCTGCAGTTGCCGGACGCTGTGTAATGAACGCTGGTTATATCACGTCATGGCTGAATTGTTCCTTGTGCTGCCTGTGAACACTTGCTTCCAGCACTCTCAGAGGCTACTCTGTTTCTTTACATTGTTGATGGTGACCACAAATGCAAGTCTTACCCAGAGTATACAGGAAAATAATGATAGTAATTAATTTCCTGACCAAGTGGAACTTTCCATTTGCAATTTTATAGCATAAACATAAGACAATATACCCAATGGTATCATCCCTAAACTCCTAGGAATCACAACATCCATACAGGGTAGCCTCTTTCACCACTGACCATACTCCTGCCACCAGAAGGCAGGATAGGCAAAGGACCCATTGGCAGGGTGAAAAACTTCTGATTGTGCAAGGATCCCCCTTCATCTTGCACAGATTAAGACCAACCTAATAGTCATCACCTATCAATTGGAGGCAAGAGAGGATACTGATATGAACTGCTGCGCTGGCACAACACAGCAACAGTCTCAAACAGTCCTTCCAGGTGTGGTCATGCCACATCTCCATGTGGTGGTGAGCCTGCAAAAAGGATGGAGGAACTGCCCTGGGTGCCAGCAGTAGGGGTGTATAGGGTAAGAAGCCAGTGCTGTTACCCCTGCACACTTGGGTGCTGCAAGCTGGAGTTAGCACAGCAGTAAGAACATGTGACTCACTCAAGGGTGAGTGGTGACCACTGGTGGCCCAGAGTCCTAAATTCCTCCTGTGTCTAGGAGATGTTTATATTATCAAAATCAATGTGCAACACCATTTCATTGACCCCTCTCACATGATCCCACAAAAGAAATACAACAGCCCAGGACAACAATCCACTTACCAGATTATTCTGCTGGAACCAAAGACCCAGGATACCCCATTAGTGCAAGTCAGAACTCTTTCAAGGAGCTGAACATGGTGGTGCATGTCCGTAATCCCAGTACCTAGTAGGCTGAGGCAGGAAGATTGTGAGTCCAAGAACAGCCTGGACTACATAGTGTGGCACTGTTTCAAAGAAACAAATAAAAGTATTTCAAAGCATCTTGCTGGCCCACATGGGAAGGGAAGCGGTGCTCTAAGGAGAAATGGAGCCCAGGAGCACACAGGTCCTAGCCCAAGATCAGGGTGCCATACCCCAATAGTGCTGCTGTCCCAGCCAGTTCCAGACACCATGCAGTGTTCCTGGGTAGAAGGTACTTGAAAGTATAGAGGAACCCTGGGCTGGAGGAGTGACTCAAATGGTAGAGTACCTGTCTTGCAGAGGTGAGGCCCTGAGTTCAAATCTTAATACTGCAAAAAAAAAACAAAAACAAAAACAAAGAAAGTATAGGGGAACCCTGAGGCACCAGGCCTGAGCACCTACTTGCTCAGGCCTAAGAATTACACTGGTCCCAAGAGTGTAAATTTGATTGTTTATACATATACGTATATGTGTATATATATAGTTGTTATCCAAGAGATGAGATTTAAGAGGGTCTAGAAGGTCTACAAGATCCTGCATATCCATAGTCTAGAAAACACACCTGAAACTCAGATCTGTGCTGATGGGTTATACTTTGTATCACAGTGCCGCCTCTGGAAGGACCCCGTGAAAGTGCTCACATGCACTCTGTGAGCACGTGATGTCACCCCATCGCCAGCAAGTGCAGCTGCCATCCACGTGCCCTGTTGTGGCCATTTAATCTCACAGAATCATCACAGCACTATAAAGTGGATACTATGGTTATCTCACTTTACATAGAAGGACCAAGGGCAGCTACCAGGTTCACAACTGCTTTAAGAAGCAGATACAATCCTATGTCTGATTCCCAAGAGCTGGTTCTTTCCACCTATGGCACATGGAATCAGAGTAGTTGATGATCTGAGCAGATTATTTTACAATCTTAACGAGATGTCAGTTTTCAAGGCAGGCCCAGTGATAACGCTATCAGATAAAGAAGCCAGGTGAAAGCTTAGAAAAGTCTAGAGCAATCTTTCCCACCTGGAAACATTAGTTCTAGAAAATGTTAGTAATGATTAAGAGGGGGGAATTGCTTTATAGGAATAAGGAAGGAAATGTCAAATACAATCTCCATTGTTAGTGATTCATAAAACATACTAACATTAAAGGTGTGAGAAGCTCTTCAGAAAAGAATCTGTTTAACTGTGTTCAACTGCAGAGCTCCCAAATCATTTCAGTATCTCTGCAGCATCTTTGAAACGTGAACTTACTGGGCAAATGTCACAGTGGGCAGTGATGCTGGAGATGCTCAGACCCCACCCGATCCCGGCCCCGGCTCACACTGATTGAATCAATATTGCTAGAAGAGGGCCTTTGGAATTGCACTGGTATTTTTAAAGTTCTTTGGTGATTCTAATGAGCACCCAAGGTCGAGAGAAACTTGTACAGAGTTCTGAACACAATATTTGAGTGGTTCCTCCCTCCCACCACTTGTAACATACTCAGTACTCCATTACCCAACAGGCAGTCAGTACACATGTCAGAGCAAAGCATGAGCCAAAAAGAGAGGGAGAGAATCATAATGAGAACAAAAGCAAGAAGCCAGGTGTCATGGAGCGTGCCTGTAGTCCCAGCAACTCAGGAGGTTGAAGCAGGAGGACAGCTTGAACCCAAGAGTACAAGACCAGCATGAGCAAAAGCAAGAACCCCATCTCAAAAAGAAAAAGTGAGCAAGAGATTGATTTTGGAAAAGTTTTACACCTCATATTTCTAAGAGGTTAAAGGGGTCATTCTGGTAAAAATCCAAATTTTATTGAACGTTCTTAAACATCTATTGGGGCTTAGTTGGTCGGGGGAGGGGGTGTACATGGTCTCCTTATGTAACCCTGGCCTCATCCCCCTGCCTTAGCCTCCCAAGTGCTGGGATTACAAGTGTGTAACACTGTGCACAGCCCTTGTGATTTTTTTTAAAATTCTGAATTCATATCAAAATGTGTCCATAAATCATGCAGACTATCATATCCTGAAAAGATCAGACCTGCAACCTGCTTACTCCACCTTTCATGTTCCTGTAATATTATTGTAATAACCTATAGTACATGTGTTCTTTGCAGGAGAACTCATCCTTTCAGTGAAGTACCATAAACAAAGATAATAAGTAACCTCACATTGAGCCAGGTGGCACATAAAAATGAGTTTCAAAGTTTCAAAGCCACTTTGAAAAAACCTTGGTTTTTAGGATTTAGGGACTTAGGAACTGTGGCTATGGAACCAGGAACTTTTTTATGAGCTGAAGCTGAAGCTGTAAAGATGCAGCTCCATGGGACTTTAAACAATGGGGAAGTCTTGTGAAAGAGGCAGAATTTGAGCTGTGATGACTTATTTTCTGCCTCAGGAGGTGAGAGGTGTCTGTCCTCAAAGACTTGAGGTGGCTATGGAAGCTGCACTTTCCTGCTCAAGCCACCAGGAGCCTGTAGAGGACTTTGTTTTCCTGAGCCATCTCTGCAACCAGTTTGGAGACCTGTCTAGAGTGGAGACTGGATGGGGGAGCTAGGCAAAATCTGAACAGTGTGAGAACTGAAGAGAACCTGTGAGAGGAAGCTGTCATGAGACCCCTGGCTATTTCCTATTTCTTTATAGTTCCTTATATAGTTCACAGTATGCAATGACTACTAACTTTTGGTTAAGATGAAGCCACACTCAGAAACCTTTCACATTCATTGCTGATCTGAATGCCCTGGCTTTAGATACCAGATAAATTCCTACTGTGGCTGGTTTTCTCTGATACCTTTCTCATTTCTTCTTACCACATTTCATGTTTTCTCCTTTGCCTTAGATAATCTTTGTCTCTTCCCTATCCATTAGGTTAGGAGTCTGCCCTGGATGGGTCAGAACCTCCCCTACTCTTCGCCCACTCCTCTGTCCATTTCTGAAGTGTCAGCTGAGAATCCAGAGGCTGCACTGCCTGCTCAGCAGCGTTTTTTTACAAGTCATTGCCAGGAGAGGTGAGTCAGAGGGAGATTGGGTGGATACAAGACTCAGCACATGCAAATAATTGCCTTCCTGAAAGAACAGGAAGGATAAAGGAAACGGGAAATTATGGGGGGGTTAGGGAGGGAGGCAGGACAATAAAAGCCAGATCTGAGTAAATGTAACTCTTTCTTTTCTCTGCATCCCAGGTATACAATTTCCTCGACTCTTGGATCTCATATGATTTGGAGGCTGAAGGTAAATAAGGCAATCCGTTCCTCATGACCATATTCGAGGATGACCCTCAAACAAGTCTAACCATACTGAGTCTTGATAAGTTTTAACTTAGAGGAAGTAGGCGGAGGGCAGCCATGCATCCTCTGTTCAACCCCAGAACTTTCCCCTCCATAAGTACCAGTACCTTCCCTGTTAAAATTATTCTTTCATCAACTTCCTTGTTCTTTGGAGCAAGAAGGTGAGGCGCTGAAAGAGAACAAGACTCCCTCACATGTCTTCATTCCTCTTTTGTGCTGTGTTAATGTGAGATCGAGTCTGTCTAGCCTAACTTGGGAAATGGCTCTGTCTCTCACTCCTTAGCCACATTCCCTCCAACTCCCTATGCCAGACTCTGACTCCGAGACCAACACCTGTACCTGGCATAGCTTAAGAAACCAGTGTCGACTGAATCCCTAACGAGATCCAGAGAAAGAAAGGAGGGCCCAAAAAGAAAGAGAAAAGGGGGACAGGGGAAAGAAAAGAGAAAAGAAGCAAAGGAAAAAGAAGGAGAAAGCAGCAAAGCAAAGAGCCAGGTAGTGAAGATGGGAGGAAAAGCACGTGTTCTGTCTTGGTCTACACCCCACATCACCTTATCACCAGATCTCTATACCTGGGCATTACATTTTTCTAGGCTTGGGGGAAGAGCCAGTGGCTTACCAGAGGCAGTCACAGATAGAATCACTTTAATTGCATTGACAGAGGAGAAGTGCAATCGTGCAAACCCTAGGAGTCTTATGTGATTGCCATAGAAGCTCAGTGTGGGTAAAAGGAAAGGAGATGGGTGAAGGATGCATTAAACTCTTCAAATCCAAACCCAAAGAGAAACTCAGACCAGGGAGTCAACTGATGAGCAAGGCCATGGAAGAAGCTAGAGCAGCTCTTGGCTTATCTGTTTCCAGGGCAGGGGTTGGAGAGGGGAGATAGAGAACCCAGACACACTAGGGATCAGTATTCTATTCTGCCACCTCTGATCTCAGAAACCAAATGCAAGTTGGGTGAGAGGTAAAGAAGTGCACATTCAGAAACAATGATAAAGAACAGTTCATCTTCTCTTCCCGAACTTTCTCTGCAGTGTACCTGAGGGGAGACCAGCAACATGAGAAAGTGGAAGTCAAACAGGAAAGGGAAGAAAACGGGGAAGAGAAAGAAGAAGATGAGTTGCTTCATTGTACAGATGATAACTGGACCTTTCTGTCCTTACATGTTATAATAATGACCTTTTCCATGATGAAAGTTACGTAACTGCAGTTAGGAGTAATTTGGTGTGGTTTGGACAACTTGCAGAATGTCAAATCAAAAGGACGGGGGCTTTTGTGACATCTGACCCCCTTGAGGTCACAGGCCACGACAGGACTGTCGCAGACAGCACTGACTGTGCTTGGATCCTCGTGGATGAATATGTATTGGGTTATGCAGCTGTGATTGTGCTCCTTCATCTTGTCGGCCATCATGACGTTGCATTCCCTGTCATTCAAGTCAAACCTAAGATAGTCTTCGTTGCTCTGAGAGCGAGACTCGGCTCTGAGCATCCTGCTCCCCCCAACTTCATCTTCACTGAGGATGGTCTCTTCTTGCCAGCCAAGTTGCACTGTTTCTTTGTTGCTGAGCACCAGGGCTTCTGTGGTTCTGGTGCTCTGTCCCTCTTCAGTGGTCTCAGCTTTGTCTTGTGAGTCACTGGACCAAAACTCGTTCAGCAGCTGATCGCTATCCTCCAGGACTGCAGCAGCCATCTGAAGGCCCAGCCCCAGGCCCAGCCCCAGGCCCAGCAGCAGCAGCAGCAGCATGAAAAAGACCTGTACCAGAGTCACCTTCATTTTACCTGGAGCGGAGGGAAATGGGAAGGACATGGTGTTGAGATGAAAACTAGCTCCAGTAGAAACCGCAGTCTCTCTGAACCCTCAGCATATACTTTGGGGTCTCCTCGATTCTCCACATTACTCCACCCTCCTTAGGCCATGACCTTTTGTCTTTCTTTCCTCATTTCTCCTGTTCCCTCCCTGCCACATGGGACCAATGTTGTATAATAAGGTGTGAATGCTAGAGATAGGGAAGATGACTAGGGAAGCAGTTCTGAAATTGGTTTACATATGAGGAATCAGTGAGGAAAGGTAACACCAATTGATTCTTAAACAGAAACTATTTCTAAATCACCAGAGAGAATAGTTAAGAAGACAAGAGTACGAAGAACCTCTTGTAGAAAGACACTTTCTCAGCAAAGGACTAAAATTATAAGAGGGAACCATAGATCTATTTTTATCCCATATTTTCTTTTACTCACTGATATTATACTCCTCACATAAAAAGATAAAATGAATAGAAAAAGTGTTGGAATCTATTCTCATCCCTACACTGAAGCTGGATGTCCAATTTCACATTGAAGGCCCCTAAGGAAGATACATCTTGTCATTCCAGATTCCTTCCCCTACTAAAGACCTCGCAGAAGCTAAGAACTTGTGTGGATTACTTTTGTACTCCCAGGGAAAAAAACGCAGTAAGAAGAAAACCAAACTGCTGGGGCTTCCCTTACTAATAAAGGGACATTCCCATCTAGTGATGAGGTTGTCTCTGGAACAGCACTTGCCTAGCATGCACAAGGCCCTGGGTTTGATCCCCAACACTGGAAAAAATATCCTAGTAAGAGCTGAGACAATGTCTTTGCCTGGCTATGCTGGCCTCAGCCTCAACCCCTTATCAAACAGAGACCTATCTATGGGGGGAAAGGGGGAATGTTATAAAGAACATTACTAAGACAATTGATAAAATTAGAATACAGTCTACAGAGTAGCGTGGAAAAGTATTGTATCAGTGGTTGACATACAAAATTTTTAAATTGTACTCTGATTAAGAGAATATCCTTGCTGGCAGAGTGGCTCAAGTGGTAGAGCACCTGCTTGGCAAGTGTGAGGCCCTGAGTACAAACCCCAGTATTGCCCCCCCCCCCAAAAAAAGGGCACATTGAAATTGACATATTAAGGAGCATAATGTATGCAACCTACTCTCAATATAGAATATAGATGTATGAACAAGTGCATGTTTACAGGGAAAGAAGAAAATAATACACTTGAGGAAAATAATTTTAAATGATATATCTGGATAAACAGCATTCAGGACTTCCTTATTCTTATTGTAACTTTTCTACAAAATTCAAAATATTTCAATTTTTATTTTTATTTTTGAAAAGAGAATCGCCCATGTTGTTGCCTGGAGCACCCAACTCCACTGTGACTTACCTACACACCTAAACAGCTTCAGGAACTCTTTTATCTTCCTGTTGCCCAACTTCTTTCCTCCTGGGGTCTTCTCCTCTGTGAGTAGTGCCCTGATGCTGATCTGCATAAAAATGATCCTCGCCCGTGGTCCATGTGCTCTTAAACACAGCCTGACTTCCTAAGCCCTCCTCCCTCTTCCCCTACGCAGCACTGAATAAACACTCTCAGCCAGTATGCCTTTTATGCCCCCACAAACACTTTGAAGTAAGTCTATTTGGGCAATAAAACAGATCCAGACATCCAAAACAGGAAATGTCTCCAGGATGGGAAACTGCAGACAATTTTATTTCACCAATCAATTGCTCCACTCTGCAGTTATACCCACTAGCCTGTGGTCCACAGCAATTGAATTTGGCATAAATTTCAAAGCCAATCATTTCATGTTCTCTCTATGTACCTCCTTGAACCCTTTCTTGTAATTTCTGCAATAGTAAGATTTTTATCCTTTGGGACATCTCTCCAATATAGTTGTTTTGCTTTTCACATTTTACAACTGTGAAATTGTAGATTTCATTGAACTTTTTCTTGAACTTATTGAAGATTTGGAGTATTTGACTTAACCATTATCCCACCTTCCACTCTCCACTTCCCATTTCCATCCTCTAACTAATAATCACATGCCCTTAAGAGCATCCAAATTTTGCAAATCCAAGTATTTATCCCTAGATAAGAGATTATCCAAAGAAGCACTGTGGTTATCAATCTCCATGGCTTGGGTGAATAAAACCCAGGTTACAATGTTGATGTGCAGGTTTACTTCTTCAGCACAGGTTGACATCATGAGATAATATCTATGTAAAGACATTCTGAAGATTAATGAAACACTATAAAAATTCTCTCTGGACCTAAACAAGGGCTCTTTGGAAGAGGTTTGTTTTAGTCATTCAGGCAGGGCTTTCTAAATGGGCTGGAAAGCTATTTTGGTAAGGTCTGGTGGACTATCTGCAGTGCTGACGTTTATGATTTACAAGGGCAACAACTAACCTGTATTGACCATGTTGTGCGAGGCACCTGCCACTTCCACCCTCAGTTTGCTAAGCTGCCCATCTTTGGTGTTCACTCTACCCAGTCACTCTGGTGAGGTCTCTCTGTCACATGGAGAGGAAATCAAGAATCATCCTCTAAACCCAGAAGCAGCCTAGGGTTGGCAGGGAGAATACGTTCTACACAGGCATCTCCTGCTTCTTCCTTAATGGGTGTCTTAGTTACTGCTGGAGATCATTTGAAACTTACCTTTGAACATAAAGAAGGCCCTAAGTCTGTGGTCTAAGCAAAACCTTTAGACTGATCAGACTTTTATTTCTGTTTCTCACTTTTCTAGGCTACACTTTTCTCATCTTCTAAACTTGGAAAATAGTACTACTTACCACATGGAACTGTTTGAGTATTACAGAAGACAGTGTTGTTGTTCCCCCTGCTGCACAGCAGACATAGACTCATGCTCAATGCACTTTCAGGTTTAGAAACAGCACACATTAAAGACTGCACTGCCAGCGGCTGCTCACTGCTGTCAAACAGTATCCTAGACTCTCAGAGGGGAAATTCAGCCTCATATAGACTGACTCTTCATTTTACAAATAAAGTAGTTCAAAGAGAAAGAATGGAAGTTCTGATAATAGAAATCCTGACTTCTAGATAAGTAAAATAAATAGTTGATTGATTAATCAATTGATTGATTAGATAGCTATACAAAGGTAGAACAGATCTCTTGATTACAACATTTATAATCCATCTAAGACTTAGATTTTTTAATGTAAGTGCTATCTTTCACTGTAAACCAATCCTTCATTAAGGGAATGATTAAGCAACTGTATCACAGAATAATATTCAGCAAAAAAAAGGAATGAACTATTTTTTTTTTCTCTTAGGTGGTGGTGGACCTGGAGGCCGGAGCTCTAAGACTTGAGCCACCCCGCCAGCCGAGGAATGAACTACTGATATGTGAAACAATCTAGATGGATCTCAAGGGTATATGCTGAGTGAAAAAAATTAATATGTCATTTAAATAACATGGAGAACAGATTGGTGGTTGCCAGTGGTAGGGGTGGGGATTTAGATGTGACTATAAAGAATTTTACAAAGGAGATCTTTGTGGTTATGGAATAGATATGTATCTTCTCTTTAGTTTTTGTTTTTGCAGTGCTAGGAATGGAACTCAGGGCTTTGCACGACAGTCAATCACTGTACTCCTGAGCTACACCCCCCTCTCTTGATTGAATAGCAGTCAAATGATCAACACATGTACTAAAATCTCTCCACACACACACACACACACACACTTATACACATACACACATATACATGCATGCACACATATACCTACATACACACAAATACACATATACACACATACACACATATACACACTGTGCTATCAATTTCTTAGTTTTGACATTGAACTATAATTAGGTAAGATGTAGCCAGTGGTGGAAACGGAATGAAGGTACTTGGGACCCTGTGTATAATCTTTGCTTTGCATCTTCCTAGTAACCTGTAATCATTTCAAAACAAAATGTCTTAGGCTGGAAATGTAGCTCAGTGGTAGAGTGGTGCCTAGCATATTCTAGGCCCTGGATTCAATCCTCAGTATTGCAAGCAAACAAACAAAAATTACAAGTTGAGTTGTCAGGTGATAGTTGAATACAGTGGACGTAGATCTGCAGTTCAGAAGAGTCTGGGCTGGAGGTACAAATTTGGGAGATACTGGCACATGGTTGGGTATCTAAAATTATGAGACTGGATGAGAGTGTGTCAGAGGGTTTGTTTGTTTGTTTGGTTGATCTTTTTCTTTTTTTCCAGAGCCTCATGAGGCTAGGCAAGCTCTCCACCACTGAGAGCTAGTTTGTTTTTAAGATGAGAAAAACAACAGCTTTTTATTTTTTTGAGACAGTCTCACCATATAGCCCAGGCTGGCCTCGGACTCAAGTCCTCCAGTCTCAGCCTCTTGGACTGTTTGATAGTAAAGAGCCAGTAGAGAGGAAAAGCTGATAGGGCAGAACAAAGAAACAGTGATTTTCAGGGTTCAGACTATGAATGGATTGCCTGGGTTTATGTGTGTACATATGTTATGTTATCTATGAATTTCACTTCAGGATAGTAAAGGGGACACACATTTGCTACAAAGGTCAGATCTGGTGATATGGTTGAGAACCTCAGTATGAGCAAGAGTCTTGCTAAACTGCACACATGAGAATTTTTACCTCATTCTGAAGTTGCAGTAGCTCCTGCTTACTAACAGTTGACCGGCCATAAGAATCCAGTTTAGCCTTGGCTGGACGCTCTGTATCTGTGAGGAGGAGACATGGGAACAGCAAAATGGAAGGATTGGAACAATGTTTCTATAACAAGGTATCCAACTCAGGATTCAAATAAGGTCCCAAATAAGCTGATACTTTCTTTCCCAGGGTTTTTGCCACTCACATGTCCACCAGATATGCAGAAGTCCATACAGATACCCGGGACGTAGAGAAATAGAGGACAGGGCATTTTTTCAGAGACTGTTACATTATTTGGGATAATCCAGTATCTAAACACTGTAGGATCCCAGAGTGTTCAACTGTGTGAAAGAGCATAGTGTCAGCTTACCCTAACCCACGAACATACGGGGTTGTAGTCCACTGAGGATACTCAGTGAACGTCTTGACAGTTACTGTTCCCTTGTGACTATGATTCTCACAGAAACAGTTCACAGTTTATGCTCTGCTCAAGGGTGCCAACAAAGGCAGTACACAGGGACTGACTCACCTGTGCTCTGCTAAACACACTGGCAAGAGTTTACTTCTACCAGGGGAAGGGGCCTTTCTTCCGGTTCACAGGAAAGTACTGTTAAGACTTTCTGGGACCTAAATAGACGACTTACATTTCAGTTCATTTTCACATAGGTGACCTTATATGGCTCTCACACAACTTCCTAACCAGGTAAGAAAATCTAGAATTACTTCTCCCATTTTACAACAAATTGAGGCCTCACGCAGGTAGTGTATGACAGGCCAGGAATGGACCCCATCTGCTGACTCCACCATCAACCCTTCTCTTACATTACCTGCCTAGACCCTGACAACTGGTTCCAGCTGAAGTCATTTCCTCAGTGATCTAGAGAACAGCTGGTCACCACTGATGCCAAAAACAATCTTGAATATGTAAGTAGGACATTTTTGTTATAATTAAGAATTATAATAATTCACATTTGTAAGATGAGTTCACAGAAGTCTGCTTACAATGCATAGAACCTGAACCTTCTAACTTCTGTCAACTCTTTCATGCTTATAATCCTATTATCACCCAAACACTTCCTTTCCTTTGATTTTTTGCTGTTGTGTTTGTTTTGTTGTTGTTGTTGAGACAGGGTTTTGCTATGTAGCCCAGTCTGGCCTTAAACTTGTGATCCTCCTACTTCAATCTTATTGCACTTTGTCTTGTTCTTTCCTTCCACCTGAGTGATTTGGGCAGTGTCTGTAAAAGGAGTTTGGTTAATAACATACAAGCAATAAAACAGGCCACAGGCACTCCAGTCTGGTGCCACAGGAATTTCCAGAGCCAACAAAGTCTGTACAATTAGTTCCCAGAAGTCACATCCATGAGTTCCTCTTGCCAAGAAGTTGTGTTTCCCGAAGCCTATGCCTCTGCTGGAAAAAAAATGCCGGTTCACTGACATTCTGGGTTGATCCTCTAAAAATTATGTTCATCCATACTTATCAATCAGTTTAAGTATAAAATTTATTGCCTTCTTTGAAAGAGGCTTTTATCTTTAGAGACATTTTTGAAATGGCTTTATTTACTTTTGTATGCCATTGTTATATCAGTATTAACCTTCATAACCTTTCAGAAAATCATTGGTAATAAATTAACCACAGCCATTTTAAGGCTCTGTCACCTACACGTAGCTTCTGTTTTTCTCTTAACGTTTGCCTGGAGACTCTGCTATACCCTGCAGGCCAGAATTTGTGTCTTCACCAAAGAAGGTTGGTCTCCAGCACTGGACCCAGACTTCTGAGTCCACATCACTTACACAACTTTTAGACCTAATCGCTGGACTGGTTCTAGATTTCCAGAACTTGTTTTGGTCAAGGAGCAGACAGCTTTATGAGGCTGCTAACTCAACTTCCAGCAGAATAAGAAATAATTATATAGAACTAATCCACAGAATTTTTAATTATCTGTTAGAATACTATATTAAAATTCTGCTTTTCTGTGGATGTTGTTTAGTGTTCTATTCTGAACTTATAAGGAATTTTTTTTTCTTTTTAAAGTTACTATAGATCATGCTTTCGTAAATGGAAATACACTTTTTTTTTGTGGACTTGGGTTTGAACTCAGGGCCTACACCTTCAGCCACTCCACCAACCCATTTTGTGATGGGTTTTTTTGAGATAGGGTCTCGTGAACTATTTGTCCTGGCTGACTTTGAGCCATGATCCTCCTGATCTCTGCCTCCTGAGTAACTAGTATAGGCGTGAGCCACCATCGCCTGGATGGAAATAAACATTTTTAAAGGCTGATGGTCACTGACTCACACACCCACCAAGAATTCAGAAACTCAACAGCTCTCCTTACTTTTTCATGGTCGTATATTATTGGATGGCATCTGTAAGAATCTTTTTTCTTTTTACCAGGATATAACAGAAAAATCATCTGTACAACCAAGGCCTCAGGCAGGTTGTCAGGTGTGAGAATGTTGCCCACTTAATTGGGTCTAATGAATCAAGACTTATAAAAAGGAAGGTCCTAGGAAAACCCGCCTAGGATCTGCCTTCCAGGGTCCCAGCAGGAGGTGAGGAAGGTCACTTCTTGGCAAGCCAAGAAATTTAAGAGAATGCAGGAAGTGTGAGAAGAAAGGAATTCACCCAAACTTACAGGCATTGAGAATGAAGCATGGTGAGAAAGGTTTCTGGAGCTGGTATTTCTAAAGTCATGAGAGCAAATAATAGGCATTTCTAAAAGTCCAATCTGAGTCTCCTTAGGAAAACTTCCAGAACAACTTTCA
The DNA here is from genome assembly GCF_047511655.1 of Castor canadensis. Classification (NCBI taxonomy): domain Eukaryota; kingdom Metazoa; phylum Chordata; class Mammalia; order Rodentia; family Castoridae; genus Castor; species Castor canadensis. The sequence continues at coordinate 91,331,661 of NC_133388.1, forward strand.
TTTTGTGGCCTTGTCAAGGGGCTCTGGCTGTAGATTTACCAAGCAGAGTTAAGGAGGCCTGTGCATGAAGCTAGCACTCCTGCTGCATCTCTGGAAGTAATCAGGCCTAACCATCAGTACTGGCCGTTTACTTTCTTTTTCTCTCCCACCAAACTAAGAGTTTCTTACCATTTTCTTCTTGTCCTCAGTACCAAACACAGTATCTGTGATAAAGAAGGGAGTAGACAGTATTCATTAGAACGATTAATATCAGGTTATGAGAAAGCATTTGTAACTGATTCCAACCTCGGGAGGCAAGGGGAGGGGACCGAACTCAACCAAGCCTGGGTTCCTCTGTTCAGTCTCCAGGTTTAACATCAGGAAGGAAGAGAATCTGCTAAAAATAAACTCATAACTAGCTTTAAAATATTCCAGCAATAAACATAATTTTTTTTAATTTTAGCAATAAACAAACAAAATATTAAACTAAGGAGGAGAGATGAAACAAAATTGGCAAAATGTTGGTTATTGTTGAAATCACATGTGATAGGCTATTAGGATTAGTTATACTCTTCTTTTAAATTCAGCATACTTGAAATTTTCCATAATTAAAAAAAGATAAAATGTTTGAAAGTTAGTTTGCCTGCTTTGTGAGGAAGCGATGGAACAGTGAGTTCAAGCAGTTTTCGTTTGGGTCTTTGCACCCAATGATTCAAACCATTTCCTGCTCCACCTCTGGTTTTCTCCTCTGTTTTAGGAGAGGATCTGCCAAACACTACAAGTTTTGAGGAACAGTGAGTCAACAGAGGGACCGCCCAAGTGTCTTAAGTCACCCCATCCCACACTCTGGACCTTGACCGAGCCCTTCTCTGTCTCAGACAACCAGGCAGCACCCAGCCATGCCCATGAGTAGATGGGAAAGGAATGCTGCAAGAGCTGGAGAAGAGGCCAAGAAAGAGGATCAGCACTGGAGCTCACCATGGAGAGACGCTGGGCTGTAGAAAGCACCCCAGCCCTGACACTGGAGACAGGAGCAAATGAAGTCCAAAGTCTTCCTGGCCCAGGAGCAAGGAAGCAGGGGAGAGAATGCACTTTATCTGACATAAATGCTCCCACAGATTGCCCTACCATCTCCACAGCAGCACACAGGGCAGCCTTACTGTAAGCACAAGATAAAAACTGCCTGACAGCTGGACTCATATCTGCAGTTCCAATACCAGGGAGACTGAGGCAAGAGGATCAAGAGCTTGAGGCCAGCCAGGCTATATAGTGAGACCCTATGTCCAAAAAAGAAGAAAGAAACAAAAACACTGAATGATATAATATTCTTGAGGTTCCTCTCACACTCCAAAAAAAAAAATTGCTCACACTGTGTAAGACTTGACTATTTGAATCACTTTCCTCTAACCTTCATCTTCTTCCCCCACATTGTTTTCTTTCTTTATCTATTTATTTATCTGCTTATGTATGTATGCATGTATTCATTTATTTATGGTAGTCCTGGGGCTTGAACTTGGGGTCTTGTGCTTGCTAGCCAGGCACTCTACCACTTGAACCACACCTCCAGCCCTCTTTTTTTTTTTTTTTCTTTTAATGAAATTACCCCGAGGGCTGGCAGAATGACTCAGGTGGTACAGCGCCTGCCTAGCAAGTGGTGAGGCCCTGAGTTCAAGCCCCAGTACCACAAAAAAAAGAGAGAGAGAGAAGAAATTACCCACAAAAGGATTGACATACTTAATGCTTTCATCAATATCAGTTTCGTATGATTTCATATAACAGAATCATTGCCCCAGGAGATGAAAAGATGTAACAGCTAGCACTTATAAATTGCTGACTAATTGCCAGGGGGTTGAGTTAAGCCCTTTATTTGCATTATCTTAGCTAGTCCTATTAACGGGAAGCAGCTGATGTTGTATCCTCATTTTATTAATGTGGAAATAGAGAAGCAGGAATCTTAAGAAAATATCCAAGATCAGACAGCATTTGCACTCAGGTCTGTCTGACTTGAAAGTTCCAGGATAGGCAGAAAAAAATAAGGAAATAAGAATATAGACTATCAGGGAAACCCCACAGTGAGGAAGGCTGGCCAATCCCTGAGAGACTGATAGGCACCAAGAGTGAAAAGTGAGAATAAGAGATAAAGAAGTGTGTGTGTGTGTGTGTGTGTGTGTGTGTGTGTACAGTAAAGATGACCCTTCAGATGGACCAAATGATTGACAGGTAATAGAAACTCAATGCTTTGCTGGGTATTGTGGTGCAAGCATGTAGTCCCAGCACTGGAAAAGCTGAGACTAGAGGATGTTGAGTTTATAGAGGCAGAGAGAGAAAGGGAAAAGAAAGAGGGAAAGGAGAAAGAACAGGATGCTTTTAGAATGGCTACAAAATGCTGCAACAGTGAATTAACTTCCCAGAAAGGACCAAACTTTCAAAAATTGTCACTATGTGGTATTTCAAGTTGACATAGTAGCCAAACAAGTCTAAGTGGAAACACATTTAATCCAACTGACAAAAGCCTCTGAAATCAAAAGAGGATATACCTGCTCAACTGGCAACTTCTTATCTTTTAACTATCAAGGACCTTTTTTTGTTTTCCCAACCTTCAAGGGTCCCCATAAGCTACATTTTGGGGGTTTTGACTCTTTCTCCTACTTAAACTGAGATGAGATAAAAAAGGCATCCAGGAAGGCCAGAAAGGGTTTTGGGAATTACCCAAGCCACATTGGCTCATGTGATCAGTGCACAGGTTTAAACTTGACTGTGTCTGTGCATCAGACACAACTGTGGAACAGTTGTTCAGTTTCATGAGATTGACTCACACCAACCAGTTCCAAAATAAAACTATAACCAGAGCTACATTTTAAAACGATGTGCAGGGTAAAATAAACTCACTCCACACATTCTCTCTCTGCCTCAAGTGGGAGACCAAACTGTGAAGACATATTTGCTCAGTGCACAGGAGTGGTGAGTAGTGTCATGGTTCGTTCAGGCCCGGATGAGGTTGAGGAAGCATTTCTGGTTGGAATTAAGAACTGAGTCATTGTCTTAGTCCTGAGCCATGGTGCTTAGCACGAAGCAATTCCAGAATTTAGAATTTGACTTTCTAATGTCCAAGCTCTCTGATCCACCACCAAAATACATTAACATCACGTTGGTTTGTATTCCTCTATATTCCACATTGCTCTGATGACTACGGTCAACTCGCAAAACTACCTGCAGTAAATAACAAACCAAGCTTAGGTAGGAGAAAGGAGGCAGAATACAATGTGACTGACTGTGCTTTGGTTATATGGAAGCTAAAATTGCTATACTTCCCGAAGCCTGCGTTTTTGATCCCTGAAGCTGGAGTCTGTGGGTTCTTACCTCCCCGTTTATAGATTAGGCACTTCCATGATTCAATTCTACAAATGGCAGCTCAATATTTACCAAATGCATATTTCACTTCATTTAATTCTCAGATTAATTTCGAATTTGGGGGAAATTTTGCTGCTATACTTATGAATTATCATAACTCAATTTCCCATTTTGTTTGTTTTTTGCAATATTGGAGTTTGAACTCAGGGCTTCGCACCTGCCAGGCAGGAGCTCTACTAGTTGAGCCACTCCTCCAGCCTTTCCCATGTATATTAGTAAGTGTAAATACATAAATAAACTTACTAAGAAGAAGTTTTTGATAAGGAGATAGCCACAATGGGGTGTATCCTCATTCAAAATAAATGTGAGACTTCTATGAAGACTTTTGAAATGTTAAAATTAGCTCACAGCCCTTCATTTTTTAACATTTCACACCTAGGAACACTCTTGAAAGGACTGCCAGATATCCCAAAATCAAAAACTACCTAGGTCAAGAAGGTAGAAACAGACACAGGTCCATTTACAAAACAAATTATTTTCCCTGCACAAAGATCAACAGGCCATTCCTCCCAGGGTTGGGGGTAAAACACTTGCCTAGCATTCATGAGGCCCTGGGTTCAAGCCTCAGTACTACGAAAAGAAAAAAGACAAAATAAAACAAAGTGCTCCTGTCAGCATGGTGCTACTAATGTGTAGTTTCTAGGAAAGGAACAACTAACCCGAGAACTTTCTTGAGAACAGAGACCTCTTTTGGTTAGCAGACACTAGAATAGGAGTTAGCACAGAACAGGTGCCCAGTAAAGATGGGTGAAGGAAAGACAGAGGGGAAGAGAAGAAATTGCAGAGAATAGAAGAGGGGAGGCATGAGCAATGCGTGGAGGACAGCAGTTAAAATGAGGGGAAAGGAAAGAATCCTGGACTTTTCCGAGAGTTGTCCTGGTGCCAGGTTACTAGATTTCCATGCCCTCTAAGAGTATCTTTACTATTACCTCCAGAATGGTATATGGTTGCTTGGCCTAGCTGTCTAGATACACAAAGCTGGAGGTTGGGAGTGTGGTTCAAATGCCAGAGCTTGCCTAGTACAAGGAAGACCTGAGTTCAAATCCCAGTTCTGCCAAAAAGAATAATAATAAGAAGAAGATGTGAACTGGAAAAGAAAAGGGAAAAGGAAAAGCATTCAGAATTCTTGTAAGACAAGGTGGAACATGCCTGTAATTTCATCACTTGGGAGGCAGAGGAAGGTGTGGAGAAAAGTTCCCTTTAAGGAGCCATGGTGGGAACAAAATACCAAAAGCGAGGTGGAATGAGGAAGGAAGAGCCTAGTACATGAAATGTTTCCTTGCACAAAATTCAAACGATGCTTCAAAGAAGAAACAACCCAACAGCAAGGCCCACAAAAAAGAAGCAGCCAGGGCTGGGTTTGAGGTGGTAGAGCACCTGTCTTGCAAGTGCCAGACACTGAGTTCAAACCCCAGTGCCACACCGGGTGACTGTAACCCTAGTTACGCAGGAGGCAGAGATCAGGAGGATCTCAGGTCAAAGCCAGCCCAGGTAAATAGTTCTCGAGACCCTATCTCAAAAAAATAAACATCATAAAAGGTTGGTGGAGTGGCTCACATGGTAGAGCGCCTGCCTAGCAAGTGTGAGGCCCTAAGTTCAAACCCCAGTACCACCAAAGAAAAAGTTTCTCTTAGTAGCATACTAATAAACCATGTCTCCTACTCTCCCATCTCTGTGAAATCTTTTACCATCCCGTGGCTCTGAAATCCACAGCAGAAGGAGGACTGCAAGTTCGAGGCCAGCCTGGGCTACATTGTGAGACCCTTTCTTAAACCCCTCCCCCAGCATACACACAAAGAATTCCAGGAAGGCATATTGACAAATAAAACATGCAGATCTCACTGAATAAGTGAAATAATGGAAGTGTTATTAGGTAAAGGAATATCCTGATTCTTATGGTGCATATGCCAATGTATTCAAAAGTGAACTAGAGCAAATTATTTTCAAATGGCCTGGAGAAAAAAAACAAAGGAAGCACATGTGTGGCAAACTGTAAACAATCGATGCATTCAGTGAAAGAAACAGTCGTGTTCATTGCACATTCTTCTCAATTTTTCCATAAGCCCCAAGATTTCCCAAGGAAAAAATTAAGGACAAATGGGCACTATGGATATTAAAATCTGTCCTCAGCTGGACACCATGGGTCATGCCTGCAATCCTAGCTACTCAGGAGGCAGAGATCAGGAGAATCACGGTTTGAAGCCAGCCCGGGCAAGTAGTTCATGAGACCCTATCTTGAAAAACCATCACAAAAAAAGGGCTGGTGGAGTGGCTCAAGGTGAAGGCCCTGAGTTCAAGCCCTAGTACAGAAAAAAAAAAAAAATCCTCAAGTACATAGAATCCATTGTAAGCACACCAAATTGGTAACAGTGTTTATGTTGGCTGAGGGACAAAGGCTCTTTTTTGTTCTTTATTATGTTTTTCAATTGTTCTACATTGATATCTATTGCTTTTATACCCATATAATATTTTTATTTAAAATTTCAGCTACAGGGTTGGGGATGTGGCACAAGTGGTAGAGCACCTGCTTAGCAAGCACCAGGCCCTGAGTTCAAACCCCAGTAACACCAAATATAAAAATAAAATAAAGTTAGGTCACAACAAAGACCCTTTCTTCTGTCCTTCTGGCCTCTCACACTGCACCGAATCCCTAGCTATGTAAGCCTGGTAGGAACCATGTCTCTCCCGAGGTGATCCTGTGTACATCACTGGCTCCACAAACCTCCCCAGAACTCTTTCCTCACTATTCCCACACAGAACACCCCTCTTAAACTGCTCTCCCAGAACAAATGGCTTCCTTTACCTGAGTGCCCCCCCTTCCCCAAAGTTCCTGTGCAACCTGCTCCCACCTCCCCTTTCTGAACCATTGTCTCTCTCCCTTGAGGCCAGCCTTGCTGCAAGTTTAACTCCTCCTGGTTTGAGGTTGAAGATTGCTAAGCCATAAGGTTGTTCTCTGGTTGCTGAAGGAGTAAATTGCTTCCACTTTTCTCTGGAATTGTCACAATTCCTACCCTTCCTGCCCTAGAGTCAGCTCCTCAGATCCCACTCCACAGCATGGCGTGCAGAAGCGGATGTGCATGAGTACTGAATTGTGGCATGAAAGTTCAGTGTGACATTCCACCCTCCTTCGGCGTAACTCAGGTGTTAAGCTGTACTGTAGTTATTCAGGCTTTTGCTAACAAATCCTAATGTGTCCAATAGCATGACTTGTAAAGAATTTTAGAGGTCATAAGTCAAATTTTTCTCCCTGTTGACTTGTTCATTATTGGTCTGTCTCCTTGTTCAGGAATGTTACACAACAATTTCTTTTTTCTACAGCTCTTCCTACTATTGAGGGGAATCTCTCTCTTGTCTTCATCCTATCTCTCCAAAGTTGCATGCAATAAATTTGATTCTTGCCCTCTTCTTCTATATAAACAATGTTTAAAAATAATAGAAGGCTGGAGATGCATCTCAGCGGTAGAGTACATAAGGCCCTAAGTTTGATCCCCAACACTGGGGAAAAAAGGTCCTCATTACCTCAAGTCATCTGCAGTTTGCCACAAGCTTAGCTCCCTCTGTACTCCCACACCTTGCCTCCTCTCCTCACTTTATGTAGATAGAGACAGAAATCCCTAATTAACTACTACTTTCCTGTACGATGTTGGAAAAGTCAGATAACCTTTCTCTAAACCTTTCTTATTTATCTGAAAAATGAAAATGAAAATACCACTGACACTTGCTCAAGGATCTCCATAATTATCAAATTATCAAAACCAAAAAAAACAAAAAATATAAACTCTGTTGGGTACCAGTGGCTCATGGCTACTCAGGAGAATCAAGGTTTGAAACCAGCCCAGGCAAAAAAGGGCTGGTGGAGGGGCTCAACTCAGGAGACCCTGAGTTCAAACCCCAGTACCACCAATATAAATATTGGTGATAAACTGTAAAGCACTGCATCATACATTTTCCATTCTGTGGCTGTTTGCATTAGAGCTACAACCTCAGCAGGAGTGTCTTCCTGTTTTCCATCATAAATTAGACCTTTCTTCACTTGTTTTTGTTTCTGGTAAAATTTGGCCATGCACTTCAGGACTTGGCATCCAGGGTTCTTTTGGAATGATAGTGGATAGAAGTGATTATTTCAGGGGAATCAATCTATTAACAATGACAGCGGTCCAGCCTACCTTTTTTGTGTATGTTTGCTGCTGCAGCTTGAACTCAGGGTGCCCCCAGTTCCTTTTTGCATTGGTTAGTTTTTTACTAGAATCTCGTGTTTATGCCCAGAAGGCCTGAACCTCGATTCTCCTATTTACACTTCTCGTCTAGAATGCCACCTTGCCCAGCATTTTTCTTGGTTGAGATGGGGTCCCCTTGTTTTCCCAGGCTGGCCTCAAATCATGGTTCTCCCAACCTCTACCTCCCAAGTAGCTGGGATTACAGAGGTGAGCCACTGCTCCAGGCCAATCTACTTCTTTTATAAAATGTTTTAACATAACAGCTACAACTTCCCTCCATGATAGCCATTCCTTCACATCTCAATCAGCTTTATACTGTCTTCTTTTCTCTCCTGGGCTCAAAGTCTGGCTATGTTACCCATATGTGTCCCCAAATCTGGAAGAGTTTAGCACCAAGGCTATGGAAAGAAAGGCTGGATTCTCTCTATAATATCTTTGAGGAGTCTGCTAAAAAGTTCTAATCTTACAAGGATCATCTGGCAGACCTTTTTTCTGGTTCCTACTCCTCTTATGGACAGTTATCAAGTTAAAACCAAGCTTCCAGTGGGATCTCACTTCCTTTCTTCATCAAGGGTCCATATCACACAGCACAGTTGTAACTGTACTACAGGCAAGCCACAGAGTACTATAGCGGTGACTAATCAAAGAGCCCACTTAACTCCCAAACAATAGTCCAGGCTGTCTTGTCTTCTTCATATGACACAACACACATCCTTCCTCCAATTATGACTTCCCTTTATGGCAAAATTTCTTTTTAAAAAATGGTGTTTTGAGAATAGAATGTTCTATGGGCTAGCTTATGTGATAGAGCACCTGCCTAGTAAGTACTGGGCAATTCAAAGCCCAGTACTGCCCCCCCCCACACACACACACAAAAGAGAGAGAACAGAATGTTCTCATTCTTTCTGGTGTCCACTCTAATCAAGGTATCATCCCTGTCGTCCTTCTGAGATATTTGTCAAAGTCAGCAGTGACCATGATCATTCTCTATTATTGAGACTCTTTCTTCATTTGCCCTCCAATTTCCTGGTTTTCCCTTTTTTAGTGGCTCCTTTTCAGACTCTTCTGCTGGATTCTTCCCCTTATCCTGATTGCTGTTCCTAGACTTCATCCAGATTATTTGATTAAATGCCATCTATGTGTTGATGACTTCCAAATTTATATATTGCGCTTCAATCTCTTTCCCTTAAATTCCAAGCTCATTTATCCAACTACATATTCCACGTGTCCGTCTGAATGTGTAGACTTCTTATTTTTTTTAAGCGATGTAAAAGCAAGCTTTTGATCACCCTGCACAAACTTCTTCTAAGAATCTTGTTTCAGTAAATAACAACTCTATTCACTTAGTACATCTGACCAAAAACTTAGCAACCATTTTCATCTCATCTCTTTCTCATACTCTGTTTCCTATACGTCAGCAAATCCTGCTTGCTGTACCTTCAAAATACCTCCAACTTCAGACCATTTCTACACCTCCATCACTACACGAGTCTAAACCCAAATAGCTTTTTGCCTGGTCTACTATATGGTGATCTCCAAACCAACCTCCCTGCTTCCCTTTGTGCCCCTATTGTTGTTATTCTACAAAGAAGAAACTGTTTAAAAAAAAAAAAAAACCCAAAACACTTCAGTGCCCTCCTTTCATGCTCAAAATAAAAGTCAAGTGTCTTACCATGACCGATCACACTTGCCCACATTTCAACCTCAGCTTCCCGCCACTGCCCCCACCCCTGCCCCATTCACTCCACTCTCAACACTGGCCTTCTTGCTTCCCAAATTGATAAATTCCTTCAGAACTTCTGTGCTAGCTGTAACTTCTGATTGAACAGTCTTCTCTAATCACTGGTTGGCTCATCTCACGGCTCAAATACCAGCTTCTCTGGGTAGGCCTTCTCTGAACCAAGCTATTTGAAATCTCTTGCCCCTTTATTACCTCTTTTCTTTTTCTAAATTCATCTCATTAAGGCATATTTTACATACCATAAAATCCCATTTCAAGTGTACACCTCAGTGATACTTAGTAACTTTATTTAGTGTTGCAACTCTCACCATGAGTCACTTTTGGAATATTTTTATACCTGGAATAAGATCTCCATGTTCATTTACATTAATTACCAGTTTCCACCCTGAGACTCAGGAAACCACTAATCCATTTTCTGTCTCCATAAATGTGTTTCTCAGCATTTTCTATAGAGAGAGCCATGCAATCCATGTCTGGTATTTGGATTCTTTACTTAGCGAGTGTTGAGGGTCAGGTATGATGCAGCAGGTGTCAGTAGCTTGCTCCTTGTTATTGCTGAATAGTATTCCATTCTGTGGATATCCACTTTGTCCATCTGTTCACCAGTTGCTGAACATGAAAGGTTTGTTTCTAGATTTTTATCTATTATTAATAGTGCTGTGAACATTTTTGTGTAAGTATTTAAATGAATATACTTTATTTCACTTGGGTAGATACCTAGAAGTAAAATTGCTGGGTCATGTGGCAGTTTTAGGCTTATCTTTTTAAGAAACTGACAACCTGCTTTCCAAAGTAGTTACATCATTTTATATTCTTACCATCAACATTTTTGCCAACAGTCCTTAAAGTTTGTCTTATTTATTATAGCTATTATTTATTATAGCTATTCTAGGGACTGTTTAGTGGTGTCTTGTAGTTCTGGGGGTAGGGTTAGCTAGATAAAAAAGTTTATTAGTTTATTAGTGTATTTGCTCTACATATATAATTGGCCTAAAAGCTCCAATAGGAGGATAAATTTTAAAATCGCATGGAAGGCCAGCTTCATAAAAATGATTTCCCAAGACAGTAACCCAATACCATCTTACCAGGCAGGGGTCCAATAAGCTGGGGCTGTATGCCCCTTCCCTACTGCAAGTTTACACTAAGAATTTAAGAGCTATAAACTCTACTAAGAAAAGTACCTTGGTACTCCTTGCTTCCTCTAAGTGGAGGGGAAAAACAACCTAGTCATAAGACCAAACACAACACAATGAAAAACTGCACTAATGGTTCAGAGTATTAGTAACAAATGATGTTGGTAAGAATAACTTCATTTCATTCCAGAGTTCTTATAAATAAAATCCCTCAGTTAGTGTTTGCATTGTCAGTCAGAGCGCTAGTTCATGGGGTGGAATGAGGACTTATGCAAGGTACAATGGGCATAGCATTTTGCTGCTAGGAAAACAAATGTAGTGTAGTTAGGAGAAAACCAACTGGCTTATAAACTTAATGACATATACACCTAAATGCAATGAGAGATGAGGAGTCAGGAGCAAGCCAGGCATGCAGAAATAGGGGCCACCAACCAACTGAGAGTTACACGACACAACAAGGAAGAAAATTAGTCACAGATGATTTTTCACTCCTGTTTCACCACAAAGCTAGTGTCCCAGAACCGAGCAGCCAAACAGGATTACCTCAGAAGTGTAGGCAAGTGGCGGGAGGAGAAGCAGTTAGAGGACTATTCCTAGAATTAGAGTGTGAGAAACAACCGCTCCAACCCGCATTGTTCATTCAGGACATTGGCCATAAAAGGAACCAATAAAACCTGCCTTGGTTTGATATCTAGTTAGCATATGAAACTGGGGAACACCTTCCCCTGCTGAGTAAGAACTCCTAGACACAGCAGAGTCCTTGGCAACCCACTCAGGACTCCTCCCTTCCCTTGGGAGCTTTTATTCTTTTGGTTAATAAACTTTCCTACCTCTGCGTTCACCTTTAGTTTTCCATGAAGTTCCTTCTTTGGCTTCCTGAGACAAGAGTCCTGGACGCCTCCCCTCCCTCTGGCTAAATGCCTAAGCCCCAACTTTGAGCGGAGGCCTTTGGTCCTGCACAAATCTCCCATATCAACAAGACTCCCTACAAGAGCCACTTGAACATGCCAATATCCCACCCAGCCGGTGGTTCCTGCCTGTAGATCCAGCTACTGGGGGGGGCTGAGGTAGAAGAACAGCTTGAGTCCAGGAGTCTGGGACCAGTCTGGGCCACATAGCTGAGACCCTCCCTCAAAAACAAAAACCAGAGCTGGGCACATGATGGCTCAGCCTGTAATCCTAGCTACCCAAGAGGCAGAGATCCAGAGGGTCACGATTCAAAAGCCAGCCCAGGCAAATACTTTGTGACACCCTATCTCGAAAAACCCATCACAAAAAAAGGGCCGGTGGAGTGGCTCACGGTGTGGGCCCTGAGTTCAAGCCCTAGTACTGCAAAAGAAAAAAAAAAAAAGCGAAAGAAAAAATAAACACAAAAGAACATCATTCTGTCACAGTAACGTGTGGTCAGATTATTTAACCCCGACTGTTAAACACTTGGATTGTCATAACCACTTTGGTTATTCAGCAATTCCTTAACCTACTGAACCCCGCATCCTGAACGCGAGAACCGTCACCGCCCTGTCACTGCGGAGTCACGTTGGTCCCATTCATCCTGAGAGAAGGATGGACTGAGTTAACTACAAATGCAACATGTTATTAAAAATTTCTTATCAAATCGGGCCAAAGTATGTTACAGAATTTATTACAAACAGCCCCAAAAGCAGCCCTACCCGAAGCTCTCCCCCTACCTCTGGGTGTGTCTGGCGTGACGGTGACACGCGGGCGCGGGTTTGGGCGCAGAAGGCGCGGGGATCTCCGCACCCGCGAAAGGCGGCTGGGAAGAAAGGGCGCGGGGCGGAGCTGCGCCCTTAGTGTCCGGATCCGGCTCTCAGGACGGCCGTCGGGGACCGTCCGCTCCGTCCCGCCTGTCCCCGGCCGGTGACCCAGCTCTGGGCGCCTCCCAACCCCACGCGGCGCTGCCACCCGCCTTTCCTTCTCTGTGTTCCGGTCCCTTTCCCTTGATTAGTTCCCCTAACGCGTACCCTTACTTACTTTTGAACACTGACCTGTGGGCCGGCTCCCTGAGTCCCATGACTCAGGGACAGTCCCGTGACTGCGGGGACACTGTCTCTCTGTATCCCTAACACCTGACCCACGGAGTGAGCGAGTGCGCACCTCCTCACGCATCCACGGCGCCCACTCAGCAGCGCAGACACACGCTTGTCTGGGGCCGGGCTGGGACACTGGGGAGCGCAGGACCGCCTCAAGGTCCGTGAGAAGATAACAGCTTATAAGTTGTCACATGTATGTGTATGTGTACCACACAACATTTCCGCTTTTCTGCCTGAGGCTTAACACATCTGATTATTAATAAGGATGAAGTTAGGATGGCGGACTGGCTCAAGTGGTAGAGCGCCTGCCTAGCAAGCATGAGGCCAAAATAAAAAAGGATAAAGTTTTTAGGCCTAGCATGGATGAGATCCTGGACCCAACCTCCAATTTCCAGCACCACAAAGTGTGTGTGTGGGAGGGGTGGTTCGGTGGGGGTGATGGGGAGTTCCAAAAAAACCGAATGAACATAAATGTAATGTATTGTGTTATGGTTATCTAGAACCTGAATGGCCATTGTGTGAGATCTCACTTGCATAAATCAACAGCTTATTTACCCAAAGGGCACAGGATAAAGTCAGCTCAGTCAGACAAACGAATCAATTTAAGTACAAACCACTTCACTCAAACATCTTTCGTACTAGAGTACATCTTTCTTGCTAGAGTACTGAAACTCCTAAGGAAGTGAGAAATGCCATAGTCTCTCTTGATCTACAGTAGCTGTGCTCATAAGCAAGTGTGAATCCATGCAGAGCCCCTCCCAGGACAGAGGTACCACATGAGTCTAAGGGTTTTCAATGCACAATACTATTGCGAAGTACAGTATGGTTCGGTTCCCTCAGGTATCTCTCTGAGACTCTCCTGGCTAGTATATACTGCTCTGATACAATCTTGACCACAGCATTGTGGAAATGCAGCAAAGACAGATTCCTAGATCTCTGACAGACCTTCCACTAGGCCCTTAGACCAGCCAGAGGGCTTATCCTGAAGTGAAGAGTCAGCAGACAGGAAATAGATCAGAAGCTGAACAACCAAAAGGAAGGGTGGATTGTCAAAAAAAATACCTAAAATTACTTTTATTATAATTCCATGGTTTGTTTTGTTTTGTTTTGTTTTTTAGCTCTAGTGGTTCCTGTCCATTTGTGAGGGGGGACGAGCAGTTTGGGTCCAAGGAAAATTAATAACCTCCACCTGCCTGTAAACCTCAGACACACTCAAAATTTTGTATTTCAGGGGCTTCACGGGCTCCCTAACATCTTACCTATGATGTCCAGAGTGAGAACCTTCAACCTCCAAAATAACCACATCAAAAACAACCACTGTGCAAAATGTCATCTTTATTCCTGAGTGCAAGAAAATGATTTTTATACTTACTATAATGAAGTTGGTGGTGGCTATGTTTATTTATTTTGGTGGAGCAATGAGGGTTAATTCTGTGAGCTGGAATTGACCTTAGACAACCTCTGCTCAGTAAAAAGAACATTTGTAGACCTAGATTAGGTCAGGGTACACATGAAGTGTGCAGACATAAAGTAGTACTATATTCCTACTAATCTTTTATTACAAATTATAGCAGAAACAGTTTAGAAGAAAACAGAAAAAGGAAAAACCAAGGCCAAAATCAAATAGCTTACAGGCAAAACAGCAACACACACACAGGAACAGAGAACAAGACAAAAAAGGGAAGAAATTAGAAACTGAAATAAAGTCACCTTCATAGAATGAACAAACACAATCCCACGGAAGTGAAAATGAAAGCCGAATAGAGGAGTAGGGGTTCTTTGACCTGAGAACAAGGGCAGATTAATCTCAAAAAAAAAAAAAAAAAAAAAAAAAAACTAATCTAATTTAGGCCAAAACTAAAAATGAGGTAGAAAGATTATGCAGAGTAAATTTTCCACTTTTATTGAAATTCAAATTTACAATAACAGAAAAACCAGGCAGATAGCCAGTGTTTGTTCAAAAGATGTCTTTTAGAAACAAAACTATGAAAAGCAGAGGTCTATTTACAAGGGAAAAAAGGCAGCACAAATGTAAGTCAAATGAAATTTAGGCAGGAGGCAGAGCACAGAACAAATAGCTCCCTCTCTTCACCTTGCTTTACTGGGGAGCAGGTGGTATTATCTCTTTGTCTCTACTCCTATTAGTGATCAACACATGGACTGGGAAGTGGCTAAAAAAAATTAAGTCCACAATCTTCCTTTGCTTCTAAAATATGTGAGGCAACAGTATTGACTTAAATCATCAAGGAAGCACACTAATTTATTGATTTGAAAAAAAAATCTCCAAATATATTAAGTTAAAAAAAAACCCTACATGATGCAGAGAGGTATATATAATATACTTGTGTATATAATATAAAATATAATATAAGAAGAACAAACTTGCACTTGTTTATTGTATAAATCCTAGAATGCAAAAGAAACTAATAAAAGTGGCTACCAAGGGATGGGGAAGGAAAAGTCAAAGGATGAGGACAGGATGGAGCTGAGCTTTTCAGTGTATACATTTGAGGTTGCTTGGGTTAACTATATGGTTATATCACCCACTCAAAATTTTAAACTGAAAAGCAGATAAAACTACTAATTTGATCTTATTGCATTTTCTTTTCTTTTTTTAAAAAATACAGATGTATTTTATTTGTTTGTTCTTTGGTGTTGGGGACCGAACCTAGGGCTTCACAAATGCTAGGCAAGCATTCTACCACAGATCTACACCCCACCTACCAGACTGAAAAATTAGGTAAATATCATAAATCTGGGTGAATCACAGGGGGAAGAAGGGCTTAAGCTGGACACTGCAAAGGGATTGGTTTAAGAAATATTACCTACGATCGACCGTGGTTGTAGAAGAAGGAATTCCTTCTTTCTCTCACTACATTCATTCTTCTTTCCTCTTCCCTGATAATCACAGACCACTTGGTCTCTGCTAATTCACATTTTCATAGAAAAGAAGCCAGAAGTATTTGAGGTGACAAAGTCACCTTCGTGACAGACTGGCAGTCTGATGGCAAAATTCATCTTCCATAACTTCATTTTTCTTGTTGTTGATAGCGTACATTGTAAACTGATGAGTGCATTGCCTGACTTACCAATGCACAGATTCCTGTGCAAGCAGATTTCTCATCTCAGTATACTGTTGTAGTATTTGTAGATGAGGATGAAAAGCAGAAATTTTATTGTTATTACCAATTCTAGAAGTCACTACATCCAGAACTGCCATGTTGCCTCCAGTGTGTTTCTTCTGCCTCATGCTTGCTTGTTAGGTGCTCTACCATTTGAACCACTCTACCAGCCCTGTTTTGTGATGGGTATTTTTGACATAGGGTCTCATGAACTACTTACCTGGGCTGGCTTTGAACTTCAATCCTCCTGATCTCTACCTCCTGAGTAGCTAGGATTACAGGCGTGAGCCACTGGTGCCTGTCTTCCAGTTTATATTTTCATTTCTAAATTGTTTGCACTTTCACATTTACATGTTATTTTATTACAGCCTAATTTCACCCCTAAAGTGCTTGGGGTTGAACCCAGGGTCTTGCACATTGCTAAGCAAGCACTATACCATTGAGCTGTACTCCTATTCCCTAACAGCTTATTCTTCAAGACATCACAAAAGACCTCAACTGAAGGTAAAAAAACAAATACTTAACACCAACAATTATGCTATTCTCATTGTAAGGAAATATAGGCCCCAAAAGTGACCAAGTGGAGAGGAGTGATCTGGCCAAGAGATTCTTTATTACCGGGTGGGAGAGGGAGAGAGTAGAGAGAGGGAGAGAGGGGCAGGGGCTTAAATACCCCTCAGTGAGACTCGGCATGATCTGATTGGTTAGGATCTTATGGTTCATGCTGATTGGAGGTTGGGGCAGAAGGAGGGTTCAAGCTAGACTTGAGGCAGGACCGTGACCCTGGAAAACAGAAGCTTAAGGGTGCAGTAAAAACTGAAACCTATTGGCGCCATTATTGTCAACACTCATGCCTGCAATCCTAGCTACTCAGTAGGTAGCCATCAGGAGAATTGTGGTTTGAACCCAGCCCAACCAAATAGTTTGAGAGACCCTATCTCAAAAAAAAAAATCATCACAAAACAGAGCTATGGAGAGGCTCAAGTGGTAGATGTGCATGCCTAGCAAACCCAGTTCAAAACCCATTACTACCAAAAAATATATATATTCTATACAGTTAATTTTATGTGAAAGTAATTTTACCACCAAAACAAACCTCTTTCCTTCCTTTAGGCTTCTATCCATCAAAACAATGCAGTGAAATGTTCACCTATGGGTATTTAGTTTAGAAGACTTTAGTGGCCACTTATCTTACCTTGAAGATAAGGTTCTTAACCTTAGCCTGACTAGCCTTACAGGATCTAGTCTCTCTCTATTTACCTCCCACATTCCATTCATTTCTTCAGTTATCCATTTTAATATGCTAAGTGATTAAATACTCCTGAATTTGCCTGTGAGTAGCTCCTCCTGCCATATCCTCTTCGCATATCATCCCTAATTCAAGTCTCATCCGTTCTTTCTCCACTCCAATGGGGCAGGGGTGTTGGTTTTCCTTTGAATTCCTATAGCCATACCATGCATACCATCTTTAACAGTTAGCATATGCTACTTTTCACACATTAGTTATTCCTTAAAACAAAGCAAAACACATCAAATTAGGCCCAGTTCCTCTCCATTCAGAGGAGAAAGCCTGTTTTTTTTTTTTTTTTGGCAGTACTGGGGTTTGAACTCAGAGCCTCACTCTTACTAGGGAGGTTCTCTACCACTTGACCCACACCTCTAACCCTTGGAGAAACCCAATTTTAAAAAATGACAGTATAATGTACAAAAAGACTAGTAGTAGTCACTAGCAGGAACAGAGAGCACAACTACCTTAGCCTTGCTGCTTATCTTTTTTATGCTTGTATCTTGTCACCCATCTAGATTATGAGCATGTGGTCTCAAGCCAATTTATGTTCAGGTTTTTAGGGCAATGTTCTATGCTTAGCACACAATTAATAAATACTCATTGATGCTGATAAAAATGATCACGGTAGGGCCAAGGAAGAAAGCCTGACTGGAATGTGTTTTGACATCTACCACAATGGAATGGACATATCACCAGTTTTCTCCAACAACTTCCTTTGACTAGAGGGCCCTTCCAGACCTAGTTCCATTAACCTTGAGCTGTTACTCTTTGTTCTTATACTGGTACATTCAGTTACAGCTGGATGGATCAGTACTTTCAGGTTAGAGAAACAAGATGTGGTATATTCATACAATGGAATATTTATTTGGCCATGAAAAATTGAGTTCTGATATGTACTATACTGTGAATGAAGCTTGAAAATATATTAAGATGTCAGTCACGAAATTCACAGGATTCTTTATATAACTGTATTCATATGAAAGTCCAAAATAGTTAAATCTATAGGGCTAAAAAACAGACTAATGGTTGTTTAAGAGTTGGGATGAATGGGAGGTTGGGAGTGGGTAAGGTTTCCTCTTGAAGTGATAAAATGCTCTAAAATTTATTGGTAACGAACACATTAATCCGTGAGTACACTAGATATTGTACACAGTAAATGGGTACATTTTATGGCATGTGAATTTTAACTTAATACAACTTTTGTTGTTGTTGGGACTGAGGCTTGAACCCAGGGCCTCACACTTGCAAGGCAGGTGCTCTACCACTTGAACCACTCTGCCAGCTCTGCTTTGTGTTGGATTTTTTTGAGATAGGGTCTGGTGAACTATTTGCCCAGGCTGGCTTCAAACTGCATTCCTCCTGACCTCTGCCTCCTGAGTAGCTAAGATTACAGGCATAAACCATCAGTGCCCTACTCAATATAGCTTTTTTAGTTTTTTAAGAAACTGAAGACAATTTATGTCTTCATATAAATTCATATGAATTTAATAAACTCTCCTACTAAATCTAAAAAGCTAAAAACTCCCCTAAATATTCCATTCAAGAATCTCCAGGATGTATTTTTCTGGTGGCATTATTCTGGTTCATGATCAGTCTGGCCAAGAGGCAGATCAGGTAGAAAGCCAAGCACGTAAAAAAAGATAAAATGTACACTAACCAAAAATAAAAATTAAATAAGAACACAATCAACATACACAAAGGAAAGGCAAGCACAAATGCAGCCGTCCTCTAACCACCAATGACTTTTCTGCCCTCATCTCACTAGAGTACTTCATTCTCTGTTCTAGTCATCAGTTTTGACGTTTATCCATGAGCTTGTCTAGTGCTTTTCACAGGTCTACAGTTTGGATTATCCTGATATGAAATCCTTTCTCTAATCCTCCAAGACTAAGCTCAGGGGCTTGGTAGTGGCAGGGAGAGAAGAGTGTAGTTCACAGTTTCGATCTCCAGCAACACACAGACACAAACACACATACACACACACACACACAGAGTAGACGAACAAGTATAGCTCCTCTAAACTAGCTCTCGGCAACAGTTAACATATTAGCATACTGGCAAAAGATCCAGGAACTGATGAAAGGAATTGTAGCCAAAGGACTACTCCATAATGCTTTTTATTTGGGCTGGGCTCAGCTAAGTAGGTCAGTTACCAAACAAAGGATAATTTGAAAGAGTTCTCAAAAGCTTCCTGTCATCAAAATATCTCTTCCATATTATACCACTGACAACTGAGATATCATCATCATAAGAGGTTCATCCAGCACTGCCTTTTCTTAAAAAGCACATAGGCATAGGAGAGCAGTGCGGCAAGCTGAATGCAAGTTGATAAGCAAAGACAGTATAATGAGCCAACAAAAAGCAATGTCTGAATGCAGTGTCACAGGGAGGTTCTGATCAAGCAAAAGTGAGACTGGAGCCCAGAAAGTGGCAGGATAGGAACTGCTTAAAGAGAAATTGATTACGAACAACTCCACTGGGTTGCTCGGGTTGGCAGGAGGGAGCTAGCCAGCAGCGGGGTGGCTGGCAGCAGACAAAAGGGTACTTGCCTCTGCATTGTCAGGATGGAATGGAGGAGAGTATGACTCAGAATTAGAGAGGAGGAAGGAAGAAATGCAAGGAAAAAACTAACTAGGGTCTTAATAAGTGGCGACTCACGAGCAGAAACTGAGGTCAGTAAAATTCAGATGTTCATGAGAGTATCAGGGAGTGAAATCATCAGAAGGCAAGTGACAGAGGCAAGACTGGACTGAGAGGCAGAAGTGGTCACAAGGGCCAGAAGTTGCCCTTCCTCATCTTGTAACATTGTTCATCATTTTGCCTTTTCTTCATCCTCTGCTGCTCACAGACCTCCTCATCTCAGTCCTCGGCTACTTGTCTGCAAAGCAGTCACACAAAGCACATGGTCTCAGGGCTTTTCATGCCAGTCTAGGTGTATGCCCAGCCTCATCCCAAATTGTACTCCAAAAATGAACAAATTATTTCATCTCTTTATTCTCAAAATATGATGGTGTTAAAGTCCAAGAGGTATGGTGCTGGTTTTTGTTTGGTCGCCAAGTGAATCAGAACTGAGTCCCCAAGACCATGAGGGCATCACCTCCCAAAGTTCAAGGGCATATATCAAATTATGGGGCAGACCCCCAGCTAGGGCATAGGCTCCAGCACTCACAGAAGAATAGAGGTTCAAACAAGCTGCTTTGAGAAGGCAACTGAGCAAGAGGACTTGGTACTGGAATGTCTAGTGAGGGGAAGTGGGGAAGGTGGAGGTTAGCGGCTTCCTCTTTCCTTTTTGTGACTTCCTAAGGACAGAGGCACAGGCACCCAGCAAGAGGCCAAAGTAGCTAGAAGCTATTTGGATGCCATCAGGGGAGCACCGGACCACTCGAGCAATGGTCAGCTGGTTTTGTCAGGGAACGGAATGCTGGCTATGAGAATGGAGACAAACTGTTCCAATTTCTGTGCAGCTTGCTTCCCAGCCTCTAGCACTTCCTCATGATTGGCCTTCCCCATGTTTTCATAATCCAGGATGACCTTGTTAGTGATGAGTGAGAAGCCAAACACTCGAAGACCACAGTGCCGTGCAACTATAACTTCTGGCACTGTGCTCATGCCTGATGGGGAGAAAGAGAGAAATCAACTATTTTGTCTCTTGGCTTTCTGTGCTAACTAATGCTTAATCTCACTATTAATTTAATTATTAACTTCATTGAGAATGTAAAATTTTGAAAAGCATCCAGAGAAGCAGCTATATTAGTTTTGAGCTTATATGGTCCTGTATTACTTAAAATAAGTGGGGCCTCAGATAGCCTTACAAATTGAACCCTTGCAAAGCAGGCACTCTGCGACTTGAGCCACACCTCCAGTCCTTTTTGCTCTGGTTATTTACTTATTTATCTTGGTGGTACTGGGGTTTGAACTCAAGGCCTACACCTTGAGCCACTCATTGGCTCTTTTTTTGTGTGGTGTGATGGGTTTTTTCGAGATAGAGTCTCTTGGAACTATTTGCCTGGGCTGACTTTGAACCACGATCCTCCTGATCTTTGCCTCCTGAGTAGCTAGGATTACAGGCATGCACCCGGCTGGGACCTCACTTGATTGTCCTAGAAGTTCAATGCATTCTTCCCTTAATCTAACTAGGTCTCTCTCAATCCAACTAAGTCTGTAATCTTCTCTTCCCCATCTCCCCTATTTTATCAAATCCCTTCCTCAAACCTCCAGTCAAAATCCCCTTCTCACCAACAGCATCCGCCCCCAGCCTCTGCAGCAGACGACACTCCGCTATTGTCTCAAAGCTGGGGCCCGCCAACATCACATAGGTGCCTTCCTGTAGCTCTCGCTGCTCCCCCATCTGTTTCCAGGCACTGAAGGCCTTCTGCCTCATATTCCGGTCATAAGCATCAGACATGGCAGGGAAACGGACTCCAAACCTACGGCACAGGTTGGATCACCTCAGGTAAATGGAATTCAGTGAGCTCTCTCCCACCTCCCAGACCAGTCCTTAAACCCTACAGATCCAGAAACAAAGGAGCAAGATACAAACCTTTCATCATTGGGCCCCTGAAGAGGGTTCTGACCACAGAAGCCAGGGAAGTTGATGTGATCACGGATCAACATGATATCTCCAACCTCGAACTTGGGATTAAGCCCTCCAGCTGCATTGGTGACCACCAAGGTATCCACACCCAAAAGCCGGAATACCCTTACTGGGAATGTCACCTTAGAAACAAAAGATTAGAGAAATTTTTTTCGGTGCTGACAGCATGGCTCAAGTGGTACAGTGCCTACCTAGCAAGCATGAAGACCTGAGTTCAAACTCTAGTACTGCCAAAAAAAAAAAAAAAAAAAGAGGTGTTTTCAAAACTTCACCAGTCTACCTACAAATATGGACATACTACACATCATGAAAAAAAAAAAAGAGGAAAAAGGGGACAAAAAAACTTACTTATTCCAAATATCCAGGTAATAAAATAGTTCTCCCTCACCTTTTCCATATTCACCCAGGCCGCAGCCTCTAATTTACCTTCCAGAGTGGGTACCCTTCATACATGTGGAACCTGCCCTTCATCATCACACAGGTTACGCCATTCAGGACCCCAAACACTAGCTGACCAGCATGGCCTGGCACTGTATGCAGAAAAGAAAAGAAAATGAAAGGGACTACGGTTTCATGTAACACCTATCCATCAAGCACTTACCAGGAGCCACTTGGTCATTGTGCTTGACATGTGAGGATATAATTAAACAAAAGACATTAAAAGTCTGGTGGAGAGACCAACAAGCACAATCATACAAATGCAACTTCCCTCCTTTGTTTAGAAGAATCGTCTTTAGAGGCACTCACAAAAAAATACTGAAATAGCACAAAGCTGACACAGTTAGGAAACCCAAATGGAGTATAAGAAGCAGATAAGTGGACAAATTTAAAATTAACTGACTTATTACTTGGTACAATGCCCTTCTCGATGGAGGGAGGAGTGGCAGATGGAGCCACTACCATCTCCCTTAGAGGACTATGACCTCCCTCAGCCGCTCCTTTTTACTATTTCCTTCTCCAACATCTGCTCATCATGAAAAAAAAAGAGGAAAAAGGGGACAAAAAAACTTACTTATTCCAAATATCCAGGTAATAAAATAGTTCTCCCTCACCTTTTCCATATTCACCCAGGCCGCAGCCTCTAATTTACCTTCCAGAGTGGGTACCCTTCATACATGTCCTGGTCTCCAGTCTTGTTCCAAAGCATTTTAAAATATTTATTAAAAGTACTAACTCTTCAGGGAAAAAGGAAGATAGAAATCTAAAAATTAATAAATAAATGAATGGAAGTTAGTTCTTTGAGAATAAGTAAGCCAAATAAACTACCCATGTCCTTTACTTGCCCTTTTCTAAGTCCTAGACTTGGAGGTTTCTGGCTGCTACTGGAATGCTGGATATGCTAGCTTCAAATCCTGCAGAGTTCCACTGTATGTGAGTGGGAATCAGGTCTCGTGCATTCATGCATTAATTTGTGACTGTATCTGTAACAGCATTATTGTATGTGTGTTCATTTGTCGCTATGCACTGGCATGTGTCTAGGCCTGGAGCTAGAGATGGGAGAATGGAGAATAGCAGGAAGACATTGTCCTGGGAGGCTACCAACAGTGCCATTTCCATTTAAGCTACAAGCTGAGGAAATTAGAGGGGTGTGTGTGTGTGTACGTGGTGATGGTAGATGGGAGGAGAGGTGTCACACAGCTTTAGGGAGCTGAGTCAGTAAAGCACATGAAAGATGTCATCATAGTCCCACTGACACTCATGCCCAGTCTGTTATGCAATTTCTGTTAGGGGAATTTCCTTTTAAAATTGAGTCTTTTTTCCTCTCTTACAACATTTGTCTTTGATCAAATGTTGCTATATCCAGGAGTGGAAGCATTGGCTCCCTGACTGGATTCCACGGTATTAGAATTCCATCAGTTCTATCCCCTGCATTCCTTTGTAAGTACCTGTGCTTTGGGAAAAGTTGGGTATCTCACTGTAGTCAAAGATCTGGGCCTCAGTTAATCTATCTGTCAGACCTCCTAAGCCAGAACCGCAGATCACTGCCACGTGAGGTCGGTGCTTAGTGTGAGTCAGAAGCCATTCTGCAGTGTTCTCATAATCTTCATATGTGAATCTAGGGGATAAAAGGAAATCAAAATGAATTCTCCTCCTATTCCAAGGGACTCATAGACAAATGACTTTAATGCAGAAAAGCTGGCAGTCTACTGAAGCATAAGAAGACAGAGAAACTGCCCAGAGGGAGAAGCCAAGGTATGTTCACTCACCCATTCCATTCACCTACTCCTTTTTTGATTTATAAGACCCTGTGAAAGCCTGGCATGAAACTCCCTTCATTCAAAGGCCTGGCAAAAGTTACTGAAACCCATATCTACTATAACAGCCCCAATTCCAGAGTTGCCAATACTGTCAGGTTTTGTTTTGCTTTATTTTATTTTTGTGGTATAGGGGATCAAACCCAGGGTCTCCCAAATGTTAGGAAAGTGCTCTGCCACTGTGCCATACCAGGAGGTTTAATTCCTCTCTTTTATAATAAATACTTAGCAAGAGGACCACAGGTTCCAAAGAAATGTAATGAAACAATCAAGGAGAGTAAACCTAAGGAGAACACTGGAAATGGAATTAGACCTTCCTGAGGGCACTGAGGAATCTGATACCATTTTCCTTTAACCTACCTATCCCCTAAGCAGTTGTGAAGACTAACTGCTCTAAAGGCAGAAATAAACCCAATTTTCTTTTGGATCCTCACCCTCCAGCTCCTTCCTCAACCAAAAACTAAGACAGTTATATTTTCTTCCTTTTGATCCAAAGCAGGGCCTCCCAGATGCCAGGTAAGCACGACTACTGAGCCAGCACACCCTGGCCTTTGTCGTTTACTTGTTTCACCTTTTGTTTGTCCAAGGCAGGGTTTCTCTAAGTTTCCCAGCCTGGTCTTGAACTTCTAGGCTCAAGTGATTCTCCCACTTCAGTCTTCCTAATTAATAGCTGGGACTTCAGGAATCTCTTAGGGCTAATTTTTTTTTTTTAATTAGAAAGAAAAGCAACAGGAAACTAAGGCCAGTTTCGGTTAACCTGCATACACAAACAAACAAACAACAACAAGAAAAAACCAAACAACAGCAACAAAACCCAAAAACAAAGAAGGAAAAAAAAAGGAGTCAGGTCCCAGTGGCTCATGCCTGTAATCATAGCTACTCAGGAGGCAGAGATCAGGAGGATTGAGGTTCGAAGCCAGCCTCGGGGAAATAGTTCACATGAGACCCTACCTCAAAAAACCCATCACAAAAAAGGGCTGGCAGAGTGGTTCAAGATGTAGGCCCTGACTTTAAACCCCAATACTGGGGAAAAAGGAAAAAAGAAAAGCAACAGGAACACCTACCAGAAGTCCGTGATGTGTCATTACTAGTTCCCCTGGATCCTACTTCTGGGTTTCCCAGGCTCACACAGACCCTTGTCTAATGGTATGCAAAGATACCCAAGACCAGAGACTAAACTACTGCAAAAAAAAGCAGACCCAATCGACAACACTCATTGTCAAAGGCAAACAAGGACAGACTGCATAAATTCTCAGCAGAAGTTTGTTAAAAATACAATTTTCAGCAGCAACACACCAGTGGCTCACACCTAATCTAGCTACTTGAGATGGAGAGGATCGTGGTTTGCAGCCAGTGGGAGCCAAAAAGTTAGCATGATCCTATCTCACCCAATAGTCGACATGTGCCTCTCATTCTACCTATGACAGGAAGCCTAAACAAGGAGGATTGTGGTTCCCGCCAGCTGGGCAAAAAGTGAAGCCCTATCTCCAAAATAATCTCCAAAAAGGGCTGGAGGTGTGGCTCACATGATAGTGTGCCTGCATAGCAAACTCCAAGTCCTGAATTCTAACCCAGTACCATTAAAAAAAAAATTCTGGACTCACACCTACAAATTAAAAACTTGCTGCTGAGACTGTAGCTCAGTGGTCGAGTGCTTGCCCAGCATGCATGAGACCCTGGGTCCAATCCCCAGCATGGAAAAATAAATCAAAATTAAAAACCTTGTTAAGACGCTCCAAAGAACTATGGCTGTGTTACATACAGCACTTGACCTTTTCTCCTGCTTTCCCCTCCCGCCCCTCCTTTAACTTCCTGCTTACTCCATCTTCCTTTCTCTTCACACTAATGCTCTTTGCCCCTTAGAGTGCTAAGAGCATCAAATACTTTCCCAGAAACTACACTACTGGCAAGAACAAACCCAGAACTTTTCTCACAGTTCCAAGTTCAATTCCATCTCGCTCATCTGAAAAGACCAAAGATTGCTCTCAGAGATGGCACTGAGCTGGAGCAAATAAGAGCACCACTATAACCAAGCAGAGCCCAGGGGCTGGGCGTGCCTATAGTCCCAACCAAGGCAAAGTGGAGTCTAAGAAAGCATACATGAGTCCACAATACACGGGGTTACCCTGGGCGAGTAGCTAGGTAGTGGGGGTGGGGTGAGGGGAGAGCGGCCATAGAGTACAGGTGATGCAGAGAGCAGTAAATATTGAAATAGCAACCCCCAGAGGTGCAAAGGAAATGAAACAAGTGTGAAGCTGTGGCCGTCTGTCCCCCAAGAGCACCCTGAGAGCCCTGCAGGTATGCTGGCGAGGGGGTGGGGGAGAGGGGGACAAAGAATTCCAAGACCAAGGCAGCAGAGAGAAGGGTTTTCCCAAGCTGTGGGGTGGGCAGGAGTGGGCAGGTAGATGTCTGTTGCTCAGCTCAACCCATAAAGATTTCCTTCTCTCCTTGCGACTTCATTTCCAACTGGTTAATCGGACCTCTAATTTGGAGGGAAGGGAGGAGCTGGCTTAGGACGTGAGCAATTTTTTCCACAAAGAATAAATTCCAGACTTGCGGACTGAAAGTAACTCCCGGCTTTACCGAGCCCCTAGGCTGGGAATTCGTAAAGAAAGCGGGGACCTCTTCCCTGGTATGGAATCGGGTTAATACCCGCTCTCCACTTGCACAAACCGACGCACAACAGTTCCTTTTAGGAGTAGCCTACACCGCACTAAGCTGTCACCTTCCTGCTCGGGCGGCGCCACCACAGCTCGATTCCCGCGCGCGCTGCTGTCGCCCTGGCTCTGAAACCAGGCTCCATACCAGGCCTCTGCATCTCCAGGGCACTCCCTCCCTCCCTCCCTCGGGGCCCAGGGTGCCAAGTTTCGAGGTCTCGGTGACAGCCATTTCTCCTCCCGCGTGGCCTGGGGTCCCCGGGCCTGTGCCCGCCTCACCGGTTCTCCATGGTGGCTCGGCTCGGCTCGGGCAGCTGCGCGGCGCGGGCTGGGCTGGTCCACACGGTTAGAGCGGGGCGCGCCGGGCGCTGCCTTATATCCCCAGCCGGCCGGCCGCCAGCCAATGGCAGCTCGGCTCGCAGGCCGGCCCCGTCTCCATGGTGACGCTCCCTGATTCGGTTGCCCCAGGTTAGGCTGTAAAACTAATCAGAGTTCTTCCTGCAGCTGGACCCTCTCCCCCCACCTCCAGGAGCACCCAGCATTTCTTCCCTGCACACTTGGTTTCTCAGGGCCGGGCTTTCCACCAAAGGAAGCCGGTGAGGAAGAGAGTTACAAGAGTGCCGTTAACTCCCAAGCCATCTCTTACGCAACCCCACGCTCTGTGTCTACAAGAAACCGTGAGATTTGAAAAGAGAACTTTTCAAGCCTTAGACCATACAGCCCCAGAATCAAACGAAGTGAGCCACAATAGAGGTGGGTAGTCTGATCAAAGTGCCATATATGGACTTCGAAAATACCACGGTGAAACCCTTTTGTACAATTTTTATTTTATTTACTTATCTTGCGGTACTGGGGCTGGAGCTCAGGGCCTTCACCTTGAGCCACTCACTCCGCCAGTCCTTTTTGTGATGGGTATTTTCAACATAGGGTCTGGTGAAGTATTTGCCGAGTGTGCTTTAAACTGCCATCCTCCTGATCGCTGCCTCCTGAGTAGCTAGGATAATAGGCATGAGCCATCAGCGCCCGGCCCCTTTTGTACAATTAATATATGCTAATTTTAAAAATGCGGGGAGGAGGGGTGAAGGAACCCTCATACACTGCTGGTGGGAATGTAAGTTAGTACAACCACTTTGGAAAACAATATGGAGGCTTTTTAGAAAACTAAACATAGATCTGCCATATGATCCAGCAATACCACTCCTAGGGATATACCCAAAGGAATGCAACTCAGGTTATTCCATAAGCACTGCACACCCATGTTTATTTCAGCACTAGTCACAATAGCCAAGTTATGGAAACAGCCAAGATGTCTCACTACTGAAGAATGGATTATGAAGATGGAATTTTACACAATGGAATTTTACTTAGCCACAAAGAATGAAATTTTGTCATTTGCAAATAAATGGGTAGAACTGGAGAACATCATCTTAAGCGAAGTTAGCCAGGCTCAGAAAGCCAAAAATCGTATGCCTTCCCTCATACCAGAATATAGACCTAACACAAATGCAGTAATAGTTTTGGACACAGGTCACACACTAAGGGGATAACATGAAAAACAACAACAACAACAACAACAACAAAAATGAAGGTGAGCCTGTATCTGAGTTGCTTTCTGGACAAGGGAAGCAGGGTTGCACTGGCAAGAGTACTGACTTGAGGTTTCAGGATTTGGGGGAACAGCACCAGACCCAGATAGGCAGAAAAAATTTCTAAAGCCTTGGGTCCTATGATGGAGGGGTGAATTCAACTATGATATATTGTAAGAACTTTTGTAAATGTCATAGTGTACCCCAGTATAGCAAAAATAATAACAACAAAAAAAGAAATCTTGTGTCCCAGACACAGACATGATAGCCACAGGTTGATGTGTGCACAGTACTGGATCCAAGCAATTCTGATAACTACAGAAGGACTCCTGTCAAGATGAAAATTCCTGAAACAGAATTACACAATATTTTTTCTTTTACATAGTATAATATCTTTGTAAGAATTCAGCCATTTCTTTAGAACTCAGCTGTTTCTTCTCCCCTACTTGCAGGTTTGATCAGCTTCACACCAATGCCCCTTGCTTGGCTGTTGAAATCCTCTACCTGTTTTTCTCCTGAACGCTAATGCTGCTTGCCATTTTACCTACTACCATGGGTACAGCCAGTTTTTCTCAACCCTGTTTTTCTCATTTATTTAACAAGTATTAATTGAACATCAACTATACACCAGAACTGTTCTAGTGCTGTGGACACAAGAGTGAAAATAACATCTGTTAAAAAAAATATGTAAAGAACTAAGCCAGGTAGGTGGTTTATTCTCTCATGATTGTTGTTACTACTTACTATTATTACTACTTGTATTTATCTAGTAATTTTAGCAAAAGTAACAGCAGGATGATCTAAAAGTAAAGTTTCATTTTAGTAATGAGACCATCAGCATTTGGAAAATTGAAAGCAATATTTCAAACAATGGAAATCAGTCATAAGTAAAACTCAGCCCACAGAATCATCCATCAAACTTTGATTGCTCAAGACTTTTTTTTTAAGTAGGGAAATCTAATCTAATTAATATAAAACAAGATTACAATTGGCTATATCTAAGGAAGTTCAAACCTAATCAGTTAGTTTCAGTGAACTCTGTCTAAAGTAAGTGTCTGTAAACCAAAAATGGATGACTTGCAATATTTTGACCTGTTTCAAATTCTTGAGTCCAGAGTTCCCAGTTTCTCAGCTCACAGTGTACTTATTATCCCAACAATTTTTCATAGTACCTGCAGGTCAAAGAAATACCTAACATCTTTCTTTTTCTTTCTCACTTTGCTTCTTGAGTCATTGGTTCCTAACAATTTAGTAGCCATTTAAACAACACATACACACAAATTGAAAGACAAAATATTATATTCCTAAATAACCACAAATAGCTCTTGTGGAATCTATGTACATGTTGAGTACCACATAAATTCTCAAACATTAACATCTAACATGCTACCTTCATTCCCTGTTCCATGATGTTTTTTGCACAACTGCTTAGTTGTTTTTTGTTTTAATCAGTGGGATCTCCTAAAGTCAGCTCTACAAAGATATTGTGTCATGAAAAGGAATGTAGCACAGTGTAATGTTCAAACTATGAATGATCTCAAGCTAGTAATTTACACAATGAACAAGAACTACCAAATATTTCCCTTGGAATTTAAAAATGTCCTGCTGGTGGCACTGGCCTATAGTCCCAGGTGCTGGTGAACTGAGGTGGGAGGGCCTCGTGCCCAGAAATTTGAGACCAGTCTGGGTGACACAGTGAGATTCCATCTCAACAAAATAATAAATAAAAATGAAAATATCCCATAGTGCCCCTGTGAGTTTGCACCTTGGCACAGTTTGGGAATCATTGCCCAATCGCTCCATTGCCACCTTTGCTACCTCACTCCTGAATCTGTGTAGTGTAAATGAGTGTGAATTCCATTCCTAGCTTTTGCTTACCAGGCTTGTGACCCTAAGCAAGTAAAATGCCTACCTCAGTTTTCTTACTCATAAAATGGTGAGAGTAATAGTACTTACTATTGTTGTTAGGATCATATAAAATGCTTGTTAAGTGCTTGGACAAGTACCTGGCATTATAATTACAATAAACACGAAGTAAATGTTAGCTGTTATTATCCCCCATGGTCTCTTCTTTTTGATCTTTCGAGACCCACCTAAACATAAATTGGATCAAAAGAAAAACTAATGGGACATTTAACCAATCAACACCATCTGGAATTCCACACTATTAAAAATAATAGCCTTTAGCCACATGTGGCTATTTAAACTTCATAAAATTAAGAGGACATAAAAAATAAAAACTTAATTCTTTAGTAATACTAACTACCTTTCAAGTGTTCAGTAGCCACAGTTGGCTATGTTACCACATTACACAGCACAGAAACATTTCGGGCAACCCATTGGGGACCCCTCCCTTCCCATGGGAGCCTTTGCTCTTTCACTTAATAAACTTTCCTATTTAAAAACAAGAAAAAGAAAAGAAATGTTTCTATCATCACAGAAAGCTGTCTTGCACAGTGCTCCTCCATGTCCACATAAAAGAAGCTGGAACTGTTTTATTTTTCACTTACAAGGCAAAGTAAAGGTATTTCTAAGGTTCCTGTAGTCAGGAAGTAAACAATCCACAACCTCAGGGTGATTGTTTTTTTGTTACTGTCTATTGCTGTTTCTTCTGTCTTCAGAGGGACGCCTGTGTTCAGGCAGGTACTCAGCAACACACCCATCCTCTGCCCTCAAGAACAAGGAGACTGAAAAACAGAAGTGGCAGGGGAAGTCTAAGAAGAGAAGTATCTCCAGACAGTAACTCCCAATGTCAACAACAACAAAAGCAGACTCTGTCTCTATAATTCTATAAGAATTCTTACAAAAGAATCTCAGGATTCTTTAAGTGGAGAGTCACCTAGAGAAGAGTCATGTGAGAAAAGAGTCACTAGAGGGGAGGGGAGAGAAGAGGAAGGGAGGGGAGAGAGGAAGAGAGAGAGAGAAGGAAGGAAGGAAGGAAGGAAGAAAAGAAAGGAAGCAGGAAGGAAGATGGAGCCTATGTGGAACACATGGTTAAGGAGAAATGAGTTTAGGACACTTTGGGTGACAGAAGCCAGGCATATGCTTCCCACCTCACTCTCTGTCCATGCAAGCAAGCCTGTGCTAGTCACTACATTGTTGGAAACCTGAAGTCAAATAAATAAATAAATAAATGCTGTAAATCTCTGCAGTTTCTTTCCTGTTATAGACTGAATTGTGCTCCCCTAAAATTTGTATTTATATTGAAGTTCAGTCCCACTATATGTGTGGATAAAGCTTTTAAAGAGGTAATTAAAGTTAAATAAGGCCACAAGGGTGGGCCATAGGAGCAGTGGTCTTTGAAGAGGAGGAATTGAAACCAGGGAAGCACACACACAGGACAGAGCAGAAAAGTGATCACTGCAAGTCAAGGAGAGAGGACTTAAAGGAATCAAACCTTGATTGATTTTTTTTTTGTTTGTTTTGGTTTGGTTTGGTTTTGGTGGTGGTACTGGGGGTTTGAACTCATGGTGCTCTACCACTTTAGCCATTCTGCAAGCCCTTTTTTAGGTCTCCCGAACTAGTTGCTCTGCTGGCTTCGAACCACAATCCTGATCTCTGCCTAGGTAAGATTACTGGTGTGAGCCACTGACACCTCATGACTTTGGATTTTTCAGCTTCCAAAACTGTGGGAAAATAAATGCCTATATTTAAATCATCCAGTCTGTGATATTTTGTTATGGCAGCCATCGGAAACTAATCCACCTCCAATGATTTTTTTTTCCTCTTCCTCCTTCCCTCCCTCCTTTCATTTTCTTTCTCTTTTTCTCACTCTTTCAGTCTCAAATAAAGACAGTCTTGGCTTCCCTGTCTACCTCACAGGGAACTCTGAAATCATATGAATCCAGATATGAAAGTGCTTTATTAACTGTAAGTTAGAAATATCATTACTTTTGAATTTCTGTCCTATTGACCTATTCAAGACAACTCAATTCCAAATTATTCATCCTCAATAATACACAATTTTTCTTTATATTTTAAAGATTTCCTTGGCTGATCTGGATCAATAGAAGTGATCTCTTCTTTACTTGAACTTGAATTACATTGTTCAATTTATTTCTTATGCATTGTATGCTATATCATGAATTTCTAATATTATTTTTTCTATTTAATAGAAGATCACTAGTGTTGACATTTATGCTGTTAATGTTTACATTATGTCCCATTATGCCCCCTTACTGTAGAGTAAGCTTCTCAAGGAGTGTCTTTCACAAAGAGTAGATATTTAACAAACATCTGTAGAGGTAATGATTACTGAGTTTGTTTCCATTTGTAGTAGATTGAAAAACATGACCACTGGAGCAGTGGCAAAGCATTTATTTAGCATGCACAATACCATGGATTTGATCCCCAGCACTGAAAAAAAAAAAAAAGATAAAATTAGAAAATGAAAAACATGACCACGATACTTCACAACTCCTCCTATCATGAGGTAAAGTCTAGTTGCCCACACCTTGAATATAAGCAGGCCTTATGACTTGCAATGAACTACAATGTGGTTGAAATGAAGTTGTGATAGTGCTGGCACCTAGGCCTAAAGACACCTTGCAGCTTCTCCTGTATTCCTCTGGGGCTATCACCTGAAGGGCCATGCTGCCACAAAGAAGTCCAGCCAAGCCGACACATACAGTAGCACATACATGAGTGAGGCCATCCCGGGCCACTGAGTTGCTTCTGACTGCATGTTACCATGTGAGCCCAAGAAAGATCAGTAAGAGAACCACTCAGATCAGTCATCAGGTTGGGGGTTGTTTGTCACCTGGCAATAGATGGCCAAAGACCAGCAGAGCTACTCCTCTACTCTTTTATGGCCCTTCTCACAATTTGTCTTATTTTCTGGGCATGTGACTTCTGACCACTACCAGACCATAATGTCACTGAAGGAAAGACAGAATTCATTGATTTTGGATTACTCTAAGAACTGAAGGTAGTAAGTGATTGGTCCATTTACAGAATACCTAATGGTTCCTTCCAAGGAAGTTTTGGAAATTATAAGGTAGTAACAGCACTTACAGAAGCACTGTAGTTCCCTTAACTCTCTTCCACATTCAGACATTAATCTGGGATTAAAAGGAATGTAAGGTGGGCATCGAGGCACATGCCTGCAATCTCAGCACTTGGAGGCTGAGGCAAATTGGGGAGCTATATTCAGGGATTACTCCATCACACCTTTCCTTTAGTGACTCACAAGCTTGTCAGAGAAGACATGCTTCCTGTTGGTTAACACTGACTTCATTTAATTCCTAACCATATTTCCCTACATTAAACCTGTAACAAAAACATTGCCTAGGGCTAGAGGTATCATTCAAGTGGTATCGCACTACCTAGCAAGCACAAAACCCAGAGTTCAAATCCCAGTACCACAAAACAAACACAAATATCATTGGAGCTCAAACTACTAAAAATAAATAAATAAATAGCAATTCTATTTGTCCGTCCCTCTGGGACCCTTGGTACAGTATCCAATTCTCGTCTCTTTCCACTGTGTGTGTGTGTGTGTGTGTGTGTGTGTGTGCATGCGTGTGCGTGCACATGTGTACTGAGGATCAAAGCCAGGGCCTTGGGCATGCTCGCCAAGTGCTACCAACACTGAGATATACCCCAGCCCTACTCTCCTCATTTTTATATAGATAGACCTAGAATTTTTTTCTTTCTTCAGATAGTCTCACTGTGCAGCCCAGGCTGTCATGGAACTCACTATAAAGCCCAGTTGGCCTCCAACTGACAATCCTCCTGCCTCAATGCTAGAATTACAGGTGTGTGCCACCATTCCTGGCTAGAACCAGATCTAAATGAATATCAAATATGACTTTGGTGAGGACAGTTTTTGGATTACATGTATAATCTCAAGATATATATCTTTCTTTTTCCTGGCTAGTACTTTATCTCGTGTCCTATCTGAAGTGACTCCAGGGAGAAATACAATAATCTTAAATTTAATATCCATTTTTCCTGATGCAGGGATTTCAAGTAATTAAACCTACTCTAACCTCAAAGTAAGTGGTTGAGCAGCTGTGTGCCAAAATAATGGCAAAAAGAGCAACAGACTGGTCTATCCCCTTGCAGAGCTACAACTCCTTCTCCATTTTACATGCAGAGATTCTTTATTTCAGTGTTTTTTAAATATGTGAGTTCTTATTTGAGTACCTACCTGATAGTAGAAGCTGGTTGAAAATTATGTCTAAAAATCAGAATCTAGAGCTGGGCATGGTGGTTTGCACTTGTAATCCTAGTACTCGGGAGGCTGAGGCAGGAGGATGGAATTCAAGGCTAGCCTGGGCTGCATAGTGAGACCCTGTCTAGATAGGTGAAGTTTCCCGTCCTTGTAGTACACACAGGTTCTGGGACGCAGTTCCTTTATCATTGAGTACTCAGGGTTGGCTCTATCTTCTTCAGTGTGAGGTAGGCTTTAGATAAACTGGTTAGGGTCTTCAGAGTTCACTGCTTTTCCAGTTCCCTGCTGCTTCCCAGGCAGTCACAATTTAGGCTATAGCTTGAGGAAAATCTAGGTGTGGTTCAGGTTCCCATAAAGACTCCCAGGAGACTGCTGGTGGGGCTGGCCAGGCACTGTCCCTCTGCTTACTGTATACCCTTAGGGTTGTGTTTGGTGTCTGTGAAGAGTGAAGGCAGAATCTTCATTTTTGAGACAGATTACAGGGACTATCTCCCACTGAGTCAACGGGACAGATGTTAAGCATGGTTAAAGCACTGTTAAATACTATGAAACCACCATTAATTATATGCCTTTACTGTAAGCACCCCTTTTAATGTTTATTTTTCCTTTAAGTAAGCTAAGATGTTGGGGACCAGGGTGATTTGACTCTCCGACAGCTGTCCTTCCCTGGTGCCCCAGCTGCTTGAGTGAAAGACCATCAGTCAAGCAATCAGCAGGACTGCCCTCATGCCAGCATTGGCTGCTTCAAACACTCCACGGATACCTTGAGGAAACTACATAGCAACTACAGCTGCTTGCTGCCAAAGCACAAATCTGGTTCCTGAAGGCACTGTCCTAGCCATGTTTCAAACAGTTTGCATTTGGACTTTTTGCCATCACAAGCCTTGGTGAACTCTAGATGACCCTGAAACCATTTCTTCACAGGCCAGAGGGGAAGACCTTCCCTGGTGGTCCAGCACAGATCTTCATTTGCATAAGGGGTGGCTATGATTGGTGCAGGTGTGGTCCTTCATGTGAGGGACTGTGCCATGACTGGTGCAAACCCAGTCATTCATTTGCATGAAAGACCGATATTGGTGCAGACACCCTTGCCACATCCTATTTCTGGCTATAGAAGCATGATGCTCAACTCACTCTGAGTCAGCCTGGAGACATCCTCCCATGCTGCTCCTTGTGTTGCAACATTAGACCCAATAAAAGGCTTCTCTCCAGTGGTCTTTTCTTGCTTATTTGTGTGTTCATCATTAGTAGAGTGGGCTAAGCTAGTGACACAAAGAGAGAAGAGGAGGCAGCTACAGATGCTGCCCTGACAGTGACAGCAGTAACAGTAAACACTAGTGACAAGAGACTAGTGGAAGAGTTCCAGAGAGCCACAAGGGCAAAAATCACAGAGAGCAGAAGTATCAGAGACAAAAAAAAAAGGCTGGTGGAGGGCTCAGGTGCTAAAGTGCCTGCCTAGCAAGTGTGAGAGCCTGAGTTCAAACCCTACTGTTACATGCTGGTGTGAATTTTTGTGGGCCGGTGTCAAGGGTTCTTACCTCCACAGGCCAAAGAACTGGCTTGTGAGGGAGCTGACTGACTCATGAGACAAGGCCAGTACACAAAGTAGGGTATATTAGAGAGAAAGCAAAGGCTACAGCTAGAGCAGTGCAGCAGAGCCCGGAAACCAGTGGCTCCCTGCTCAGGTGAAGGCTGGGGCTTTTTATGGACACTTTAACTCTGGGTTAGGGTACGGATTAGGTGGGTTTTTTCCATTGGCTGTGGGTTTGTGCATGTGGGCTCTCTTCAGTGAGCTGGTCTGTTTGCCCTTATGGGGGGGCAACAACTTTGAAGGCATCCTATCTATCAGCCCCATGGCAGATTTATGAGGCCATGCATCTCCTCCTCAGGGTGCAGGGCTCAGAGTGCTCTCCATGGGGGATGGGATAATGACTCACTCACCTGTCCTTTAGGCTCCTAGACCCAACACTAGTATTGCCAAAAAAAAAAAAAAAAAGTCTGTGAAGAGCCAGAAAAGAGAAATTGTAGGCCCTGCTCACTGGAGGAGTCCAGAGAGCTGCTAAGCCTTAAGGGCCAAGGGTCTCAGGCACCCTAGGCCTGAGAGCTTTAATACTAGCCAGTGTCAAGGGCTGAGGATCCCAGCAACCGAGCTGAGAGCTCCAACACCGGTTGCTGTAGGGCCAAGTGCCCCAGCACCCAAGGCCTGTGTGAGACTGTAACACTACAAGAAACTACCAATGCTCCTAGCTGTTAAGTGCCAGGCCACTGGTGGTTAAAGCCCAGAACAGTAAGCCTTCAGACCAAGGGTCTAGAGCCTTAATTTCCTGGCTTCTAAGCCAGGAACAATAGGCCCCTTGTTCTCCGATCTTGGAACTCCTAAGTTTCTGAAACTGCCAGTCCAGCCCCTAGGCCATGACTACTCAAGGGCCATGGGCTACCAACACTAGAAGAGCTTCTCCACCCCTATGCAGGATTCCCATCCAGACAGAGCCAAAGGACCCTAGCCAGTTGACTGGTAACAATCTAAGGGGTTCTTTGTTTTCCCAAAGTCAACCCAGTATTATTCTCAGTCTATTATCCACAATCTCAAAGTAATAATCTACTCATTCTACATTTATGTAATTAAGGAAGGCTTCCCAAACCATTCTTTCAGAAAAGAGTGCTGTTCACCTTAACCATCAGTCCCCACCCAGCCCTGAAACAACCAACAAAGTTGAAACAAGAAGTTGTTCCCTTTAGCTTACCCTCCACTTGGGAGCCCATTTTTAGAAAAGCATCTTGATAGTTTTGAACGGGAGTGGTCTTATTTTCTCTGCTGTGTAAGTTGATCATGGATGAATATGGAGGAACAGGAATGGGTGCATGGACCAGCTCTATGATTATATGTATATGAGTCCTCAAGGTTTTTTCTTTTCTTTGTTTATTTATTTTTGGTGGTTCTGGAGTTTCAGGGCCTCATACTTGCTAAGCAGGTGCTTCACCGCTTGAGCTACATGCCCAGTCATCCCCCCCTTTTTAAACATTGATTAAAATAGCCTGCATTAGCAGTCTCATGGCTGAGGGCAAAATTAAGACAAATCTAAAGACTGTCTGCCACCAAAGGTAACCAAAATATTTTCTTGGATTTGACTGGTTAATTCAACCAACAAAACACTTACGCACATGAGTAAAGGGTTAGGGGTCATAAAGTTTAGTAAAATGATGAGCTCTCCTCCCAATGAATGGTGGAGACACTCTTAAAAAAGATAATCCTGCTGGAGGGCAGTGGCTCACGCCTGTAATCCTACCCACTCAGGCGGCAGAGAGCAGGATTGTAACTGGAAGCCAACCCCAGCAAATAGTTCCAAGAGACCCTATCTTGAAAAAAACCCTTCACAAAAAAGGGCTGGTGGAGTGGCTAAAGGTGTAAGCCGTCAGTTCAAGCCCCAGTACCGCCAGAAAAAAAAAAAATGCAGTTTTTTTTTTTTTTCTCTGATGGGAATAGAATCTAGGGTCCAGGCATTCGAAGCCATCGCTCTACCACTGAGCCACCTCGTGCCCTCCACCAGTCCCCAATTTTGCTATTTAATCAGAGGATTAGGGTGGAGTCTGCAGAACCTCCTCTCATGTCCTAGGTTACTCCAAGAAGAAATGCAGTAATCTTAAATTTAATATCCAGTTTTTCCAGACGCATCGATTTGTTTGAGTGTCTCGCTATGAACTCCAGACTGCCCACTCTCCTACCTGAGCTGAGTGCTGTGATTACAGAAGTGCACCACCACGCTCTTCACCTTGGGTTTTTAGAAGTACTTCCAGTTATAGACTCGCTAAAACAGCCCACGACAGCCCACCCTCCCAGTACTCCGCCTCCAACTCAGAACCCAAGCTTCCGCCTTCCTTTATTGCCCCTCCTCTGAAAATGCTTAAGTCACACCCCTCGTGTTCTGGCGCTAAAACTTGAACCAATAAAATTGGGCTCCAAGGATCACAGGACGAGGGAAAGGAAGCTATCATCCAATGGGAAGCCAGTTATAAAGCGAGCACAAGTCGTTTAGTGGTGTCTTTGGACCAACGAGAAGCAGTTTGCGTGCCACACTTGGCACCAGCCGACCACGCGCAGTTTCCCGAGCCACGTGACCACTGAGCACAGCAGCCGGGCCCCACCGCCTGGCCCGTAGGTAGCGCGATGGGCCGGGCTTCCAATGGCTCGCAGGACTTCTAGTCACGTGCAGTTTTTGCAAGCTCAGCCGCTCGCGGCAGTCACGTGCCAGTGACGTTGGCGCCATGCTGCCCAATGGAAAAAGGGAGCCGAGCTCACAGACCGGGACCTGGTTTACCTCCACGAATGACAGCATGGCGGGGAGGGACAGCCTATCACGTGCCCGGGGCGGAACGGGGCGGGGCGGGCCGCCGGCGGCGAGGTGAGCCGAGAGAGCGGTGCGCAGGCGCCCTGGAGACCCGGTAGCGGTGGCGGAGGCTGCGGCGGCAGCGGCGAAAGGAGCTGGATCGCTGAACGGAGCGGGAGGTGGCGGCGGCGGCGGCGGCCATGGCGGCAGACGGAGAGCGTTCCCCTTTGCTGTCCGAGCCCATCGACGGCGGCGCCGGTGGCAACGGTTTAGTGGGGCCCGGCGGGAGTGGGGCTGGGCCCGGGGGAGGCCTGACCCCCTCCGCACCACCGTACGGAGCCGGTAAACATGCCCCACCCCAGGGTAAGCCGGGGCGGGTCTGAGGTATTCCCGTGGGTACTCGGAGAGGCCAGGAGGGGGCGGGGCCGGGGGCGGAGGCGGGCCCAAGCGGCAGGTGTGGGACTGTTGCACCTGTGATCGCCCAGGCTTCCTTCCCTCCGCGGTCCCAATCAGAGCCTAGGAACTGGCTGGGGTTCTGAGGAAGCCGAGCCAAGAGCTGCTTAGACGTCTGCCGAGCTTGGTCAGAAGGACTGACGATCCTGAAGAGTTCCCTACCCCCGTGGAGCATCCCTGGGGAGTGTCTGCAAGCAATCCATCCCATCCCTCCTTTTTGTCTGCTTCCTCTTTAGCATTTCCCCCGTTCCCTGAGGGGCATCCAGCGGTGTTGCCTGGAGAAGACCCACCCCCTTACTCACCTTTGACTAGTCCGGACAGTGGGAGTGCTCCCATGATCACCTGCCGAGTCTGCCAGTCGCTCATTAACGTGGAAGGCAAGATGCATCAGCATGTGGTCAAGTGTGGTGTCTGCAATGAAGCCACTGTGAGTTACACGCATCCACAAAGTAGACCTGGTTTCCTGGATCCTGTTTCTGATCTCTTGATTCTAGACCCTGGCTGAGGGCTCTTCGTGAAACTCAGTTTCAGTTCCAGTAGTCTCAACACTCATTTCCTCCAAAGCTTACACTAAAGTTGGTATTCACCATCCCTCACCTTCACACCTCTTCTAGTTACTGAAGTGTAGTTCTCTTGCACATCCCACTATACATGTCTTTCTTTTTCCTGGCTAGTATTTATTTCTGTATCTCTTCTCAGAAAGCGTTTTTGGAGGGAAATGGAAGGGGTTGACATTCATTAAAGGTTTGCTTGCTGATGTTGCCGTTATTTTCTAGCCAATCAAGAATGCACCCCCAGGAAAAAAGTATGTCCGATGCCCTTGTAACTGTCTCCTTATCTGCAAAGTGACTTCCCAGCGGATTGCCTGCCCTCGGCCCTACTGGTAAGAGGAGTGAGGTGGGGAAAGGCCATAAGTAGAGAAAATTGGAAAGCCAGAAAGGGATGAATGTTTATAATGTGAAGGTGAGTGAAAAGGAGAAAAGGCTATGAAGCATTGTGCCTTAAGAATGTTACAGCCGTCTTCCTCATTTCTCAATAAAAAGATTGAGGTGAAATGTTCTTTAGGGAAAAAAGACCCTTTGGGTCTAGGAGAGTTATCCTGAAGTTGAAGCATTATAGTCCTGAAGTTAAAAATAGTGTTCTTCCTCAGGGATTCTCTGGGATAGGATTGTGGGGTTAGTATCTTACTGAATGGAGTAGAAGTTGATAGGTAGCAAGTGGAGGATGTGAAGGGAGTCAGTGTATGGATTTTTAAAATTAAAAACCTTTTAAACTGGGCACCAGTGGCTCACACCTGTAGTTCTAGCTACTTCAGAGGGTGAGATTGGAAGGATCGTGGGCGAGTTCATAAGAACCTCATCTCCAAAATAACCAGAGCAAAATAGACTGGAGGTGTGGCTCAAGTGATAGGGTACCTGCTTTGGAAATATGAAGGAAGCCCTGAGTTCAAACCCTGGTCCTACCAAAATTGTAAACACAGTCTTTTTCTCCTGTATAGCAAAAGAATCATCAACCTAGGGCCTGTGCATCCAGGACCTCTGAGTCCAGAACCACAGCCAATGGGTGTCAGGGTCATCTGTGGACATTGCAAGAATACTTTTCTGGTAAGGCAGGATATTGGGAAACCCTTGGGGGAGGGGGACTAGAAATAATAATGAATCCTTAAAAGGTCTGTTCCCATCCTCCCCCACCCCAAGGTTTCACTAAGGAGGACTTTCCTTCTACAATTAGTTTTTCTTTCTCCATAGTGGACGGAGTTCACTGACCGAACCTTGGCACGTTGCCCTCACTGCAGGAAAGTGTAAGTGGTTAAGGAGTGTGCTGGTAATTGGGTGATATGTAGAGTAAAAACTATTGCAAGTATCAATTTGTCTCCCCATAGGTCATCTATTGGGCGCAGGTATCCACGGAAGAGATGTGTCTGCTGTTTTTTGCTTGGCTTACTCTTGGCAGTCACTGCCACTGGCCTTGCTGTGAGTAACCTTGACCAGCCTGTTTCACTTATTGGCCTCAACATAGGATAAGATTTGGAAAATTGATACCCTAAAAAACAAGGGGAAAGAACCAGGCCTGGGGGTGCAGATCCGTAATCCCAGCACTTGGAAAGCGGGCCTGGTGGTGTATATCTCTAATCTCAGCACTTGGAAAGCTAAAGTGAGGATCACCAGTTGGAAGCCAGCCTTGTCCGCATATGAAATGCTGCCTCAAAGTACTCCCCCCGCCCCCCCAAAAAAAAAGGTGAAACTGGGGTGGGAGGATTGTTTTAAGAAATTGTTTTGAGTCAAAACTGAAGGTGATTGATGAACAGTTTTTAACTGTTTCTAAGAGTAAACAATAGCTGTGTTCTTTGTAGAGATTAGGACAATGGAAAAGTGGCTTAAATTAATTGCTGTAAGGAAGCCTGGGTCGGTTGTCAGGCACTGAGAAATTCTGACAGATGTCTGGGGTGATACATGAGTATTTTCCTGCTTGGGGGTAGCAGAACTGAACCACCTGATCTTTTGAAAGGTTCCTGACAGTGGTTATTTACCTGTAGGGAACAGACACTAGAGTATGTGATACTGTACCTAGGGCTTCCAAAAGTAGTCAGACACCAACAGTAACACTTCTTTTTCTTCCTCATTTATCAGTTTGGGACATGGAAGCACGCACGGCGATACGGAGGTATCTATGCAGCCTGGGCATTTGTCATCCTGTTGGCTGTGCTGTGTTTGGGCCGGGCCCTGTACTGGGCCTGTATGAAGGTCAGCCACCCTGTCCAGAACTTCTGAGCCCCATGATGATCACAGACTGTGCCTGGCCCCTCCCTGGTGAGGGACAGTGACACTACAAAGGGAGCTGGGGTAAAAGGCTCCCAGGTCTTCTATAAGGAAGCCAAGCAGCTGCCTTCCTTTTTCCTGGGAGAGGTAGGAAGGAACCAGGCCCTCACGCTTGGAGGGGTAGATAAGACTGCTGCTGGCTGTCTTGTTTTCCTCCTGGGGTTGCTGTGTTTAGGGTGTAGTAGGTGAAACATTGCCCCTGAACTTGGGTCCTATAGATGGTTCTTCCCATGTGCTCCCTGTGAAGCATTCCTGTCCCTTACACATTCCAGGGCAGGGTGGGGGTGGGTAGCCTTGGGGGGGTTCCCCTCCCTCTTGTGCACCTTTAAGACCTTGCTGCTGCTATTGCACTTCACCAGGGGCTGGCTCAGGCCTCAGTACCCTCATACTCTTCTCCCCACATTCCGTGTCCTGTGGGGGTGGGGTCAGCTGCTGCTCTATACAGAACCACAGGAACTGATGTGTATATAACTATTTAATGTGGGGTATGTTCCCCAGTCCTCTATTTCCCTTAAGTCCTCCTCCCAAGCTTCCTGACCTCCCAGTTGCAATACTGAACTGGGTTGGGTAGGGTTGCTGTCTTCGAGGAGGTTAGGGATTCATCCTGTGCTTGTAAATAAATAAGGTCATGACTCTATAACTTTTTCCAGTTGTTAACCTCTATGTATGAAAAGGTGAGGAAGGACATTTGTAGCCTCACAAAGGGGTAAAACACAAAAGACAGCAAACTGAAACTATGGCCTTTTATTTTTTACATAGATTGTTCAAAGGGAGCCAGTAGCTTTTAATGTTTTAAAAAAATAGGGGAGGGAGGCACCCACAAAACAAAAATCTTGGGCTTAAGAGTCACAGAAGTCTGGTTGAAGGAAGGATCTGTATTCTTATAGGAGAGAAACTGGATTTCTCTAGAAAGCTATTAAGGAATACTTGTGTTTGTGCTGACGGGGGAAGCTATTTCCCAGGCTCAGTGATTCACAGTGCTAGGTATAGGGTGATGGGACAGTGATCACTGCCAAGGGCCCTGGAACGGATCTTGCTATCACACAATGCAGGTAAAAGAGAGTGAGACAACAAAAAGTAATCAAGACGCCAGCCAACGTTCTTGGACCGGGCATTCATCATGTAAGTCCAAAAAGTGTAAGCATAGGCAGTGTTGGGGTAGAGGTGCCGGAAGCTGTCGGCCAATGGTACAGCCTGCAGCAATTCCCCAAAACCTTGACGCTCTTGTGGAGTGAAGCCAGCATTCTTTTTGTTTCCCTTGGGGTTACGAAGGTCGATTTCTTCATGAGCCACGTTGAGGTCCCCACATAGCACAAGAGGCTTGTGGGAAGCCAAGCCCTTCAGAAATTTGCGAAAGGCTTCATCCCAGCGCTGCCGGTATTCCAGTCTTACCAGACCGCGGCCTGCATTAGGTACATAGGCTGTCACCAGCACAAACGTATCAAATTCAGCCACAATTACCCGGCCTTCCTGATCATGTTCCTCCTCACCTACAGAAATGATTGAAACAGAATCAGCATTAACAAAAAATAAGGCAAGCAGACATCAAAGGAGTAACACACTGAGGCAGGTCTGGGGTATTCAGGAATCAACAGGGCCTCACCAATGCCATAAGAGACTTTGAGTGGGCACTGGCGGGAAAGCAGACCCACACCACTGTATCCTTCCTTGTCTGATGGTGCTGACCAGTACTGATGAGATAGTCCAGACAGTTCTTGAAGTTCAGCTGGTAACTTGTTCTCTGAACATTTGGTCTCTTGAAGGCACAGGATATCTGGGGCTTCTTCTTTCACCCACTGTAAGTTAAAAGAAAGGTGGAAAAAGGATTTTCAATTCAGCAGACACTGAACAATCTGTGTGCTAACCAGCTATACACAGTCCCTGTGGAACAGTCAAGCAGCACAATATTTAAAGAATTAACCACTTGATGTATTTCATGCCTGTAATCCCAGCTACTTGGGGAGACATTAGGCTGGCTAGTTTGAAGCCAGACTGGGCAAAGTTAGGGAGCCCCTATCACAAAAAAAAATAACAGGGCTGGGTGCGTGGCTCAAGTACCAAAGAACTTGCTGTGCCAGGCCTCAGTTTTAAATCCCAGTACTGCAAAAATAAATACATAAAAATTAAGTGACCAAAATAGAAGGGAAGTTTCTTAAAGTCTCCCAATGCTGTACTAAGGAGATTATGGCTTTTTTGGGTTTTTGTTTTGGTGGGACTGGGGTTTGAACTCAGGGTGCTTTACCACTTGGGCCACACCTGCAGCCTATTTTGCTCTAGTTATTTTGAAGATGGGGGTCTCAGAAAGGACATGTCTGGGCTGGCCTCAGCCTGAGATCCTCCCAATTTCACCCTCCCCAAGTATAGCTAGGATTACAGGCGTGAGCCACCTGCGCCCTGCTGTGGTTTTTTTCTAGAGGTGGTGGCTAGCCAGCTAAGATTTTTAAGCAGTGGTTATTGGGATGCAGAATATACTAAAGATAAAATGGAGTCCAGTAAAGAGGATTTTCCAACTTCTAAAAAGAAAAGGATATGAAACAAAACAATGGCAACAGAACTGAATGAATGGACATTTAGGCAAGAGTTGGTGAAGCTCCCTCCTACCT
Organism: Castor canadensis; assembly: GCF_047511655.1. Classification (NCBI taxonomy): domain Eukaryota; kingdom Metazoa; phylum Chordata; class Mammalia; order Rodentia; family Castoridae; genus Castor; species Castor canadensis. The sequence continues at coordinate 91,376,070 of NC_133388.1, forward strand.
CTCCCCAAGAAAACTCCGGGAAAGAGAAAAAATACCCTGGGGACAGAAATGAGACAAGGTGATTCATCTCCAAAATCACTGTACTGCTACAGGCTGTTTTCTCTGAGTTCCACTCACATCTAAACCTTTCTTCTTAATCCAGGCTCGAAGCCCATCCACATTCCAAGAGCAGATCTTGAGTGTGGCGGATTTGCCACTGGGTGAGGTTTTCTGATCCGGAGGGTCCTCGTACAGCACCGGGCCCTCTCCTGCTGCCTCTTTTTCGTTTTTCTTTGCTCCTCCCTTACTCTTTTTGGCCTCTGGCTCTATAAAATGAGTAACAGATAACGATGAAAGTCGGTGGTTTACAACCTAGTTAACTATAGACCCAGGAAGAACCTTAGGTACCCCGACTTCTCAACAAACTCCTGCAGCAATATGACCATATTTACTGCTCATCGAAGAATTACAAACACCTACACCGCAGCTTGTAGGGACAGGAGCTCATTTCGTACTCTTACCTGTCTTGTGTTCTTCCGCATCTTCGGCCACCGTTCCCTTTTTCCCACGTTTTGGCATCCCTGTAACGAATGCTCTTCGGCACCTGTACCACGTTGCCCACCGAAGCACTATTTTTACCACGTTGCCTATAGACAGCAAAGAAACAGCAAAATCAACACCGGGGCAAAAACTCCTCCCTCGGGTGTGTCCGTCCTGTTCCTCCCCCACCCCCCCAATCAGGTCCCGCCTTTCAAACCATCTCTGAATTCTTTCCCCGCCTTCGCGCGCCATAGTCCTTCGGCCCCTCACCCACGTTAAGTCATTTCACAGTGCCTGTGCCCTCCTCGCAAGATTTGCCCTCCTGCCCACTGGGGACCTTAATTACTGTCCCCACTCAAGCTTACTGGTCAGACTGCTGACAAAAACCCCTAGGAGAAGCAGAATAACAACCCTGAGTCTGACCTGGTTGGATCCTAACTCGCCTCCTCCTCACCAAGCACAAAGAATGGAGCACACTGCGCCCCACGTGGGTAGCTGTCGTGGTCACGTGGGTAAGGCGTGCAGGCGATTGGCTGACCTGGTACACGTGATGGAGAATCGCCCTCCCTTCTCTCGCTGTGAGGCGACCGAAGGGCCCAAGGCTCCATTTTGGAGCTGTTTGTCATTGCGCCTGACTCACGGCTCATTTCGCACCCCAGCTGGAGATGCTGACGCTGTGCAAGAGGAAGGAAATCAGAAGACAAGGCCCGGCCGGACCACAGGAGAGACACAGCGGGGCGAATAGGAACGTGAGGCGCAGAGGTCGCGCCAGCGTCCCTGGCAGTTAGGAAGACAGGTCGTCGATGGGGCCTTGGCCGCCGTGCGGACGGCGCGGGCGCTCCAACCCGTACTTGGGTGCAGGTCGGGATGCCGTCGGTCTTCTGTGCCGGCAGGTGCGGCCCCTTCCTCTGGGCCCTGGCCACCGATTAGAGCCGGGTTACGAGGAGCCCCACCAGTGTCCTCTCTCCAGCGTCACCATGCCGGCGATATTGGGTTTTGAAGGCAGCGCCAACAAGATTGGCGTGGGAGTGGTGCGGGATGGCAAAGTGCTGGCGAACCCGCGGCGAACTTACGTCACGCCCCCGGGCACGGGTGAGTGCGCGCGGGACCTGGAGTTGCGGCGGGTTCCCGGCACGCCATTGTATTCCAGCTCCCTGAACACTGGTGAAGGGGGCCTCGGACGTGTCGTCCCCTTTACAGATTTTATTTATTTTTGCGACAAGGCCTCGCTGTGTAGCCTAGGCTGGCGTCGCAGTCTTCCTACTGCAGCCTCCGCAATGACCCCTTAGAGCTTTTCAGCCGAGTCTGATGTTATTACGGGACAAGCAGTGTCACCAGGCTTATGACTAGAAGAGTCACAGGCACTTGGATCTGGATCTTAAGGTTCCGTTCAAGTTTTGGTGAGCGCCTTTTATTTGGCGGACATTTGAAAGTAGACGGGGCCCGCCGTGTAGTCAGGCGCAACAGATTTTTACGCTACAGCCTGATAAATGGGTACACTAGAGATGGAATAAAAATACTCTAGAACGAGGAGAGGGAAAAGAACAGGAGAACAGAAGGACTCCTACCTTGGTGTCAGGCAGGACTGTATTTGCAATGTTCCAGTGTTCAGTAATGACTTGGACATTTGTTCCTTACTCTCATATTGGATCTACTACTGCTTGTATCACTGGGTCTTGAGGACTAAATGAAAGGACTAGACACGGTACAACTTTTAATATTATTTGCAAGTTACTATATCTTGCTTATCCTTCTCCAAAGCACCACCCACATAGGAGAGGACAGCTGAACTGTGTACCTGGAAAGTCTCCCTGAACAGGTGATGTGACAGGTTGTTCACTAGAAGTATATATTTGTGTTTAGCATTCACTCTTGGCACTTGGGTATTGGGAATACAAAGATCAATAACATCCAATTCTGTGGGCTACTTGTGCAAAACTGGGGAAACTACAATGCTATTATAATTGTTATGTGTTAAATACAACAATATAATCATATGTAGAATTCTGTAGGGCCACAGGGAAAGTCACCAAAGACTATGAGGTAGGTACTATTTGAATTGAGTCCTGAGGCTGAGTAGGAATTGGATATGAAGGTCATTTCTGTACACTAAATACTCTTTATAGAGGTTGGAAAGAGAGTATCTGAATACTGTATTTTAGTATATTACTAAAACCCCTGTTTTGGGATTTTATTTCTACCCACCCTTGCTACAGAAAAGCCTTAGGATCTTTGATCTGTGTCCATTTCCTAGGATTCCTTCCAGGTGATACTGCCAGGCACCACCGAGCTGTTATCCTAGACCTGCTGCAGGAGGCACTAACAGAAGCTGGATTAACCCCCCAGGATATTGATTGCATTGCTTTCACCAAAGGTATGGCTGTAGTCCTGTCACCTCCACCTCTGTCACCACCACTCTTCCTTCACACTCTCAAATCTTTCCCTCTCCTGTTTTGTTTTTGTTTGGTTTTTTTTTTTCTCACTTCTAGGATTCTAACTTCCATTTGTACCCTCCTAGGTCCTGGCATGGGTGCTCCTTTGGTTTCTGTAGCTGTTGTCGCCCGTACTGTGGCCCAGCTGTGGAACAAGCCATTGCTAGGTGTGAACCACTGTATAGGACACATTGAAATGGGCCGCCTCATCACTGGAGCCACTAGCCCAACTGTATTGTATGTCAGTGGAGGAAATACTCAGGTACTTATTCTACCTATTCCATCTTCATTTCTGAGGCATACAGCTAGCAAGTTCCTTCTTCTAATTCTCTTCCCTGTTCCCCTCCCCACAAGCTGTCCTCAACATCAGGATCCTCCTGCCTTAGCCTCCTAAGTGAGTTAGATGAGTTTCATATATGTGATTATAAAGATTAGGGATTTCTAATTTAAAAACAAAGAATGTATAAGGATCGAAGCCTTCGATTTTGAGACTTATGTTTAAAATAAATCTTAGCAATTAAAATTAAAGGCCACTACCCAGTTTCTTTAAGATAATTACCTGTATTCCTTTATGTTGCTAGCAATAAATATATAGACTTTGTTATCCTAAGAGACTAAAAATATAAAGAACTTTTAAAAGAAATATTTCATAAATGGTAGATGATATTTTAAATTTATAGGTAAAGCTAAGATATTCGGGATGCTTTATATGACCTTTTAAGGTTGGTATTGGATTCCATTCTTACAGAACACCTGATGGGGTTACTGTTGGAAATCATTCATTCAGTATTGTCTCCAGTTTATGAGAGGGTTGTGTCGTAAAATTCCATTTTGTCAAGCAGTTACTAAAGACAGAGCACACGTTCTCATGAACAGTATTAGAAACATTAATTAGTAGATGGCAAGTAGCTGGTTAAAGCCTGAAAGACTGAATTAGAGTCTTGGGTGGAAAATAGCAGCAAGAGTAGATAAAGAGGGGCAGTGGTAGAGTTTTTCTTGGTCCTTTTGAGGTTTTCTTAGGTGTGCAAAACAGAGGTGAAGATTGGTTGGAGAGTCAATAACAGAAGGAGAAATGTAAGATTTTTTTCCCTCCTATTTTGTCACAAGCTTTTCAACCTTGGATCTGCATCAAAGGAAGGAAATCCCTAGCAGTATTGGGAAGGGAAAAGCTTACTGTGGTTGCTAGGAATCTCAGTGTCAGTGTGGAGCATACATGTTAGTAGGTAATAAATATTCTCTTTGATAAAATTTGTCTACAAATGAACAGGGCATAAGCAGATTGCCATTGCTGTGTTGGGTAGGCATTAGTCTAACTTTATAAGAGATTCTTGTGTTCTTCAACTCTGCCTCTTTTGTTTCTGAATGCCACTGTACTAGGAGGATAACTATCAGGACTCCGCCTGTTCCCTAGTCCACACTGTCAAGACTGCTTTTGGAGCTCTAAACTAGAAAATGTGAAACAGTGGTCTTCATCTATTCTTTTATGCACTAAATTCTGTAGATTAAGAATCTGCTCTGGAATCCTCAGGATATTTGTACTTCTCAGATAAGAGCTGTATATATATATATATATATATAATTACTTATTCAGGGTTTGAGAAAGCACTTTTTTTTTTTTTTAAGTTAGGGTCTTGCTATATAGCCCAAGCTGGCCTGAAACAGGTTAGGTATCCCAGACTGGCCTCAAACTCAAGATCTTCCCACCTCTGCCTCCTGAGTAGCTGGGATTGTGGGTGTGCACCACCAGGATAGGCACTTTTTTCTGTTTAATTGGAGTGCCTCGTGACCATGTCAACATTGCTACTTTCTTCCCCAAAGCCAAATACTCCTCTTTGCAGACTTGAGGTTTCATGGACATCCTCATCGTCCTTAGGTGATTGCCTACTCAGAACATCGTTACCGCATCTTTGGGGAAACCATTGATATTGCTGTGGGTAATTGTCTGGATCGTTTTGCTCGAGTGCTGAAGGTAAGCCATCGAGGCTGCAGAGAACATAAGCTGTGGGTGAATTTCTGGGGAGCAATAGAAATGGAGGGTAGAAGTAGTAAATAGCTTCTTATAGCTGACTTCATCCTTTTCCATTTACTTTTTGTTTTTGAGGCAGAGTCTTTCCATACTGTCCAGACTGGCCTTGAACTTGCAAGGTAGGCCAGGCTGGCCTTGAACTCAGGATCCTCCTCCCTCCACCCCCTGAGTACTGGGATTATACTACCACATCTAGCTTTTTTTTTTTTATCATGGGTGGATAACTAAGCATTTATGTGTCTTATGTATATGTGTCTGTTGTTACTTGTCACAAATGTGTGTATGTAAGTGTAATATGTGTATGTGTATATATGCATATATGTTTTTTTTTTTCTTTTTGGTGCTGGGGGTCAAACCCAGAACATTGTGCATGCTAGGCAAGTGCTCTACCTACCACTGAGCTTCATCTCTGACCCACAAACATGCATTGTGCACAGTTCCATGTGTATTTAGTACATAATTAAAACATTAGGGTATATTAATTATAGAAAGTCATGGGTCTCATTTTGATATTTTCAAACACATGTATAATGTACTTTGACCAATTGCTTCTAGGCCTTTTGGCTAAGATCAAGTATAATGTACTTTGATCATATTCACCCCCACCCCCTGAATATGTACTGATTGCTTTTCTTCACTTTGCAGTGGTGAAGTACCCTACAATGATGAGTGCATCCACATATATAAAAGAATATATTTTTGAATTGTACATTATGCATATTTGCATGGTTATCTACTTCTTTCTTCTGCTAGATTTCCAATGACCCAAGTCCGGGCTACAACATTGAACAGATGGCAAAGCGGTAAGATGGTATGGTGCTGGCTGGAGGGGCTTTGGAGTGTGAACAGCCAGCTGACTATAGGCTTAGTGTCTTTACTCATTCCTACATAGAGGCAAGAAACTAGTGGAGCTGCCATACACTGTAAAGGGAATGGATGTCTCGTTCTCAGGCATTTTGTCTTTCATTGAGGTGAGTGTGGGGAGAGGTAAAGTTTTTTGTTTCTTGTTTTTTAGGGGGCTTTCTTTTTTGCAGTACTAGGGTTTGAATTCAAGGCTTCTTGTTTGCTAAGTAGCAACTCTACCACAGGAGCCATGCCCTTTCTGCTTTAGTTATTTTGGGGATGGGGTTTTAAGTTTATTCCTGAGCCAGCTTGGACTGTGATCCTCCAATTTTATACTTTCTGCATAGCTGGGATGACAGATGACTCCCAGTTATTGATTGAAATGGATCTTGCTAACTTTTTGCCTGGGCTGGCCTCTAACTATGATCCTCCCAATCTCTGCCTTCCCAGTAACTAGGATTATGGGTATGAGCCACTGCCCCACTACTTTCATGCTTTTTTAATGGTACATATCTATTTTGCTCACCATTGTCTTTCCTGCATATAGTACTGTCCCTATCAGATGTATTCATTTAGCAAATGTTTTTGTGTCTCAGGATACAGTGTGGAGCAAAACAAGAGTCCCTGCCTAAGTGGAGTTTAGATTCTAATAAGAGGAAGGAAAACATAAATAAGAAGAGGAAAAAAAACAAAGTGTAATGTGTCAGTAATAAGTGCTGTGGAGAAAACTTAGGCAGAGAAAGTATGGGTGAGAGATGCCAAAACAGACATTGAAGGAAATAATTACTGAATCTCAAGGCGCATGCCTATAATCTCAGCTGTTTAGAGACAGAAATGTTAGGATCATGGTTCATGGCCAACCTGAGCAAAAAAATGGGCCCTATTTCAACAAACAAGCCAGGTGTGGTATCATACATCTGTTGTCCCAGCTACACAGGATGCTGAGGTAGGAGGACCATGGCCCAGGGGTGGCTCCAGGCAAAAGCCCAGGACCCTACCTGAAAAACAAACTAAAGCAAAAAAGTCTGGTACACTTAAGTGGCAAGTAGGAGGCCCTGAGTTCAAACCACAGCACCACCAAAATTTTTTTTTTAAATCGAATGTTGAATTCTGTCCACCTAAGGCTGGGTGACAGTGAAGGGCAGTGTATGGTATAGGATGCTTTGGTAACTTGATTGGTGATGAATCACAGTGATCCTTCAAGTGCATTAATACTTTCATGAAATCCTGAAAATTTATTTGTTGTTTTGTTTGTTTCCCTTTTTGATTATAGGATGTAGCCCAGCGGATGCTGGCCACAGGCGAGTGTACTCCTGAGGATCTGTGTTTTTCCCTACAGGTAATGGAATAAAAAGACAGGACAGGGCTAGCAGAGTGGCTCAAGTGGTAGAGTGCCTGCCTAGCAATGAGGCTGTCAGTTCAAACCCCAGTACCACCCCCACCCCCGCAAAAAAAAAAAAAAGCTGGGGTAGAAAGTTGAGGTTGGTTTTGTGTAGTAGAGCAGAACTAAACCAAGATGCTCCTCTTATGTTTTTACCTTGTCTGTCCTCCACAGGAAACTGTGTTTGCAATGCTGGTAGAGATCACAGAGCGAGCCATGGCACATTGTGGCTCCCAGGAGGCCCTCATTGTGGGAGGAGTTGGATGTATGTATCATTAAACATAGTGTTACTCTTTCCTAGTCTTGGCATTGTGCATCTTCTTCCTGTTCTAAATTGCTAAGGGTTTCACTTCTTGTGCTGTATTTCCCAATTCTTGCCCCCAGCCACCTACTTCACTTTCTTAAGTGCACATGAAGTATACAGCTGGTCCATGGGAAGATGGCTTACCCTAAGTTAACTTTTTTCCCTACCTCTTCATAGGTAATGTGAGGCTGCAGGAGATGATGGAGACCATGTGCCAGGAACGCGGAGCCCAACTTTTTGCCACAGATGAGAGGTTAAGGCCCTTTCCCTTTCTTGATTTCTTCTTCCCCCATTGTGATTTTTCTGCCCTTAGATCACAAGTTTCATTATCTCTTTTCCTTCCCAGATTCTGCATTGACAATGGAGCCATGATAGCCCAAGCTGGCTGGGAGATGTTTCAGGCTGGACACAGGACCCCCCTCAGTGATTCTGGGATTACACAGAGGTAAGTGATTTGCTCCTTGGAATGCATGGTAGGAGCAGATATAAAAGTAAGCAGAAAATTAATAGAAAAGAAAGTCCAGGAACATGAGGATAAAGAAGAATAAAAAATGCTAAGGACTAATCTTCTGCCACATTTTTTCTATTTTTCTATAGGTATCGGACAGATGAAGTAGAAGTGACATGGAGGGACTAACAACATGAACAGAATCAGAATAGATAGTTCCCTAAGTGGAGTTCAAAGGACTTTGGGCCTTAATCTCTGCCCTGATGTGGGAATCTTTGCAGTGCTATGGACTGGCAAGGCTGTGGACCCTACATAAAGCTTAGAAAAACAAACACGGGGGAAACTCAAGATGACTCAGCAATAAAACAGTTTTGGTTTTGTATGTTGGTAATTGGGTTTTGTTGTTTTAGGACCAATATAGAGTTAGCACTGGGTAAATTCTTACTGATGGGATCAGTGGATAAGGAGGCCCAGGCTGGCCTTGAACTTACCTCTGGCTGCCAGATAGCTGGGATTACAGGTGTGTACCATCATACTTGGCTCCTCTCCCTCCTTTTCTGTAGAGTCAGTATTTACTGTTCTCTCCTGTCTTCCTATTTTTTCTTTTTCTTTTTTTACAAATAACTGCCCTATTGACCCCATTTTTCCCAACTGCTTCCATTTTTCTGCTCTGCTTTATAGCAAAACTTGATAGAAATGTCTCCAATTCCTTTTTTCTAGTTCTCTGTTAAATCTACTTCACCAAAACTGTTCTTATCATAGTCACAAACATCTTGGTCATATCTAAATCTAGTGGTGCATTCTGCTTCATCTTACAGAGTCGTCAGTAGTATTTGACTGCCCTGAATTATTTTTCTCACCTGGCTTTGGAATATATTCTCTGCTCTGCCTCCTAACTGTGTGGTCTTTGTTTCCATTACTGGATTCTCCTCATCTTCATAATCTTGACTTTCCAGAGGTTAGTCCTCAGACTGCTCTCTGTTCACATGGCCATCTGCCATGGTTTCATCCAGTCTTGTGCATGGAAACCATTTTAATGTGGGTGACTGTCCCAAATATCAAGGTGCCCATTGGCATTTCAAATTTAGCCTATCCAAAATTCAACTTATGTTTTCCCCAACTTACTCTTTCAGTCCTTCTTTATCTCAGTTAATGATAATTCCATTCTCATTCATGTCAAAGCTCCTTGGTATAATCTTTGACACCTTTTTTTTTCATTTTTAGTTCATCAAATCCACCTTCAGAATTTATCTGGAATCCTTACTTTCACTGCTGCCACCCTAAACCAAGCCAGAGTTACTTATCTTCAAGATGATTGCAGAAGCTGGTTTTTCTGTTTCCACCATTGCCCACTTAGCTAAATCTCAACACAGCAGTCAGAGTGAGTAGTGTTAACATGGAAGTCAGATCATGTCAATCATCCGCTCAAAACCCTCTTGTGTGGGCTGGCAGAGTGGCTCAAGTGGCAAGGGCACCTGCCTTGCAAGTGTGAGGCCCTGAGACCAAACCCCAGTGCTGCCACAAAAAAAAAAACACAAAAAAATACCTCTTGTGTTTTCTATCAGGAAAAACAAAAACAAAAACATCCTCACTGGGCACTGGTGGCTCACACCTGTAATCCTAGTTACTCAGGAGGCAGAGATCAGGAGGATCGTGGTCCTAGGCCAACCCAAGGAAATAATTTTTGAGACTCTTATCTTGAAAATATCCAACCCAGAAAAGGATTGGCAGAGTGGCTCAAGCAGTAGAGCACCTGCCTAGCAAGCATGAGGCCCTGAGTTCAAACCCCAGTACCTCCAAAACCAACAACAACAAAAAAAATCTCAGCATCCTTTTAAAGACCTGCAGAACCCCCACAAGGTCTTTGCTGTCTTTCCCCACCTAACCACTTTGATGTCAACTCCTTCCCTCTCCTTCTCAATATTGGGTGTTTTGTTGTCCATAAGGTACTATAGTTGTACTGACTCTCAAGGCCTGTTCACTTGCTGCTCACTGCCTGGAAAGCTCTTGTCCCAGGGAAAGGTCACATTGTATTCTTTGAGTCTTTGCTCATTTTTATCAGTGAAGCTTTTCCAGCAACCCAATTTAAACTGCATTCCTCCAGCATTCCTGTCCCTCTTCTTGATTTAGTTCTCTTTGTAGCATGTAATAAGTTTTATTTATTTATTTATTATTAGAATGTAAACTTCACTGGGCAGGGGTTATCTTGTTTTATTCCTTGCTGTATCTCCCAGAACTTAGAATAGGTCTAGTACATGGTGGGGAATCGGTTTGCTGGGTGAATGATTTGATGGGAAAGTAAACCAAGGATACTCAGAGAACTACAAAGTAACACTTGAACCAAAGACAAAAAGAAATGGGATCATATGAACTTGAAAAAGTATAAATTTCTGAAGTCTTTCTATGTAGAAAGTGGATATAAAGACTTTTTTTTTTCATTAACAAGGAACAGATACATAAATTGGTGGCAAATGCATTGAGAAATGGAGGTTTAAAATTAGAAACTTTGGTGTGAAAGTGAGATAGGAGTAAAAGTTATATTCCTCTCCTTGAATGTATTTGAGAACAGGGGTAATCTCTGTCTCTCCAAGGTAAGTGGGCATATTATTACACATTAGCTTCAGGAATTGATATGCAAAGTTTTATTAATATGAGGTAGAATGGATCTCAGAAGGAGGATCTTCAGCAGCTCCAGTTCCCATCATTTAGTAGGGGAGTTCTTTCTTCGAGAGTCTCGTGCAATAGCCTCCGAGTTTATGAAGCCACGAAACTAAAATCAAGCTAGGGGTGTAGGTCAGTGGTAGAGCACTTGCTTGCCATGTACAAGGTCCTGGGTTTGATGAGCAACACTGAAAAGAACTTATGACTCCTTGAGGCCTGAACTGTAGAGTCATATTTCTGTGTCAGTCTCTTCTTCTAAGGCTCTTACAGTATAGGGTCAGAGTGTCCTGCTGATTTCCACAACTGAAGGCAATAGGGGATGTCAGGCCCATTGACAGCATCTCCAGGCAGGTCATGTTAAGTGCCCAGTACAGGCTAAGGGGGTGGGCACAGGAGGGCTCCTGGTGTGGAAGGCAGTAGGAGAAATGGAGCTGATTCCTCAACTTGTCCCTTTCCCTGGGATCTGTGCTTTTACAGTTCGAAATTTTCCCGCACTCACATGATTATGAGGGCAGCACCCTGAGAATATTGCTACAGTACTTCATGAAGACACGCGTGCCATTCCAGCTGCATGGTTAGGAAGAATGGTGGCGGGGTGAGCTGTCATCGTTGGGTCTCACTGTAGGACAGTTGCCTCACTTGCCACCCTGTTCCTCCATACCTTCTTTTCATTCACCTGCAGGTCCTGCTCTGAGATGCAGCCTGAAGAAGGAGGAGTGTTGAGGAAGGTGGATTTCAGGTCCCTTTCTCTTGCTACTGATGTAAAGCCATCAAGTCTACAAAACTCTTTTGAAAAGCTGCAGAGAGAAAGTGTGTATTAGATTTAGCAGAGAACAGAAAATATTTGCCATATCCTGAAATTTCTGTTCTAAGGAGCTGAGAAACAACAGGCTTTTTTTACTCTTTGTTTTTTCTCTATTTTGCTGCCTCCTCTTGCATTTTGTCCAAACTGATGGCCATAAACACATTCGGATCCAGGTAGAGACCAAAGCTTCTGTTTTCCTGTAGCTGTATTCCCAACAGTGGCCATCTTTTAGCAGATTTCAGCTCCTCTTCCCTCTCTCCCCTTTTGCTCACCAGGTATTGAGTTAAGTTATAACTTTTTTGATAGTTAACTTCTTTTGGTTCTTAGCTGTGAAGGAGGAAGACAGGAAGAGAAGTGTATAGGGTACCAGACTTCATCCTGACTTCTTTTGAGGTTTGCCTGTGAGCTCAGGCAGTATAGTCACATGTTGGAAGCTAAGCTTGAATCTTCTGAGAAGGGAACATATCCTAGAGAAAAACAAGATAAGAACGTTTTTTGTATGTGGTGCAAGGGATCATCAAACTCAGGGCCTTGCATATGCTAGGCAAGTGTTCTGCCACTGGACATTTTGCCTAATTTCCCAGTACATTTTGCTATCCTTCCATCTATGGCAAGTGTCTCATTACCCTTCCTTCCCCTTGCTGTCTTCTGCACTTTAATCCCCTGACCATAACCTTGGGTTTTGTGTCCAGCTCACTCTGCATTTCTCCTGCTCAAGGGGGCTGCTCACAAAAAGTCTTGAAGGACATCAAGTCCATTTTTTCTTGCATGTCAATAAATAGGGGATCAGCATAGTTAGTCCTGTGAAGATAAGAGATGAGACAGGCAGCCTTCCTGACTGCCTTTTCTTGGGGCTGAGAAAAAGAGTTAAGCATAGCCAGGCAGCAGTGATTCACACCTGTAATCCTAGCTACTCACAGACAGAGATCAGGAGGATCAAGGTTTGAAGATAACCCCAGGCACATAGTTTCTGAGATCCTATCTCAAAAAAACCCGTCACAAAAAGTGCTGGTGGGGTGGCTCAAGGTGAAGGCCCTGAATTCAAATCCCAGTACTGCCAAGAAAAAAGAGAGTTAAGCGTGAAGGCCTGTGAGGTGGGAGGAGGGCACTGGGGTACTTTGTAAATGCAGGACTCCTTTCTCTGTGCAGGACTCCTTCTCTCTCTCTCTCTCTCTCTCTCTCTCTCTCTCTCTCTCTCTCTCTCTCTCTCTCTCTGTGTGTGTGTGTGTGTGTGTGTGTGTGTGCTGCTGGGGATGGAACTCAGGGCCTAGCACATGCTAAGCAAACACTCTACCACTGAGCTACATCCCCAGCTGTTAGTTTTTTGAGAGAAGGTCTCACTATATAGTTCAGACTGACCTTGAACTTATGATCCTCTTACCTCCATCTTCCCTAGTTGCGGGGATTATGGGCATGTGCCAGCATATCTGGTGCCTCCTTCTTTTTTTAATCACTTAACTTCTCTTTCCTGTTCTCCTCTGGAGGGAAGTTGGAGTTTCTTAGGGAGCTATAAGAGTCCCTACCTTCATCATCACTGAACCAGTAAACCAGTACACATCCACTGACTGCTGGCCCTGCTTGGACTGGAATGTGGGTTGAGACTTTTGGAGTAAGGATGCTGCCCAAAAAGAGTGGGAAAGAATAAGACAAATTCCTTACCCAGCTGAGTGATTGCTCCTAACTTATACCAAAGAAATACTGCTATACCAGAGGAATAGTATGTAGCTTCTCTCCCCATTGACTAATCTCTCTATGTTCCTGAGTGTCTTTTTCTCTTCCCCACTCTCCAACTCTGTTTCCCCAAAACAGAACCTCTTTAGTACTGGCTTTCTTTCTCTGCCAAGTGTCCATTCCTGTGGCATACAAACACTGTGAATTTACTGGGAATGGTAGGAGTATAACATAAACAATCATTTTGCATCCTTACTTGAAGACACCCCAAGTGTAAACTAGTAAAATATGTTGCATTATTAGAACTGAAGTAATTCCAGAAGCCCAGTTCTAGAATTGGGCCATATCGTCTCTTGACCACACTCCTGGTTCACTCTGCTACTTTGAATCTCTTGATCCAAATTTCTTCCACCTGAATTTAGAAGATACCTAACAGCTTTCCCCATCACCTAATGTATCAGAACTAAACATACAGGTAGAATCTCCAAAGCAGAACTCATTTCTCTCACATCCTAGTTCCTAATTCAGTCTCAGGTTTTACTAACTCTAGATGGGTTCACTTGCCTCCCAGACTGTCTTTTGATGGTCAGTTTCTATACCTCCCACACCTTATTCTCTTCAGCCCAATTTGTTTGACTCACCTTGAACTTCATGTTGGGTGGACACACTTAATCCTCCTGGCATTCTTAAGAGGCAGACACCATAGTTGTAGTCAAAGGCCTCACTTTATGGGGCAGGGTGTAGGCAGGAGAAGGAAATACAGAAGAGCTGAAGGGGACAGAGGCAGTGCTTGGCAGCTGGGGAAAATGGGAAATGTAATAATTATATTTCCTGTTACTCTAGTTCCAGACCAATTCTATGTCCATCTTCTCTTTTTTCATCCCACACTTACTATAGAATCCCTACATAGTCCTCCACAGCACTATAGAATCCCTACATAGTCCTCCACAGCAGATAAACGTACCATCTGTCAATTTTGCTTACATCCCAAGACCAGAAAATTGGGATTAAAGTGACCCAAGTTGAGACCTGAATGGAGAGGCAATGAGGAAAGAAGTGGGGATATAGTACATTGGCCAGGGAGTGATGAGAAGTGATCCCATTTGACAGGATGACCTGCATGAGGCTCTGAGCTCATGCAGAACAAAGTATGGGGGAAAATACAACTGTATAGGAGTGAATCTTCTGGACATTCAGCCAGTTGACATGATTCTCAGACTCTTGACTGGCTTGGGGCTTCTAAAAAGGAGGAAATGGAAATGTAGGATAGGGACTGTCCCTCCTTAAAACATCCTGATCTCTCAATGTTCTTCGTGTTCTCTGAACTCACACACTGATCTCTTATTCTTTTCCTACCCCCTTTTTTGAGACCTGCTCTCATTATCTAACCTAGGCTGACCTTGAACTCATGATCTTCCTACTTCTGCCTCCTTGCATGTTGGGATTACAGCTGTGTGCGACCATGCTTGGCTCTCTACTTCCTTTTCATCTCTCTAGCGGAGTCTCCACCGTTAGTGTCTGTTCCCACCTGTCTTATTGAGACCACATTCCCACAAGTCACAGAACTCATGTTCTTGGTGAAGGTGCCCACAAAATCCACCAGGGCTGGATGCTGATTAGGGGCCAATTAGCAATAGGCATTGTGGCTTATGAGAAGAAAGGAAAGTATAATGTTGAGGACAGTGTCAGTTCTTCCCCACCCCTGAAGAGATTTTTAGAGAGTATTTTAGGGTGAAACCAAGGATGTTAGAGATTCTTCTCCATCTTATAGTAGATAAGGGAAATTGGGAACTCATTCCTGTGGCTACCTGCTCATGGAGTACCTGCTCCTCAGGGAACTCTACTGTGTGTCTTCTCTTTAATCCTCTAGATTCTGTTCTCTTCTACTTCCTCCACTGCCCTGCCCAGGATTTAGGAAGATGGTTTCCTTCTCTGTCTAGAGCATGGATTGAAAACTCAAAAGTCTGCAGGAAGCAGTCGTGTAACATCAAAGAACAAAGTGGATCAAGTACCAACCTGGAAAACACCCTCCTTGTCCTGTGGGACAGCAGTTACTCAGCTCTAGCTATGTGTCCTGTAGGTTGGGGGCCCAGGATTACCAGATACATGGATCTTAAATGTTGGCACCTTGTTTTTAAAATTGCAAATGCTGTGCAGGTGAACAAAATCCATTTGCAGGCAGGATTCGAAGCACAAGTCACCAGTTATTAACCAGAAGTTCTTGAGATGGTCCTATGTAAAGGCTGAATGAGTAGGATAGTGCTGTAGGATAGGTGTCCTCCTGGACAAAAGAGCCCAGGTTGACATCTGCACAGAGGAAGGGATAGTACAGAATGATTAGAGGTGTGGCATCACTTGTCATGTAAAAGAGGAAATGACAACTTGCTGTTGGTGTTGGTTAGTCTTGCAGGAGTCAGCCTCCTGTGGTATCTCACCTCCGCACTCCCTTACCACCTGCCTGCTCACTCACCAAGTTTCTCATAGAATGCATAGGGCAACAGCAGAAAAGTAAGCAATGCAGCAGTGAGGGCTGCCCACCAAGTGAGGAGAACATGATGAGCAGAGAGTCCAGCAGGGCGAGTCAAGGACTGACCCAGTGGAAGGAAGGGCACCAGCCTGCAGTGGAGAGCAAATGCAGCCCATGTCTTGTCCCAACTGCAGTACCCCCTACTCCTGCACACCAGTGATTGTCTCCTAACTCCCCCAGTAGACCTAGCCCTGGACCTGACTCCAACACCTGTGCCTACTAGCCAGGTGACTGGGAAAAGGAGGCGTGGAAATAGTTGAAGTTGATGAAGGCATATGAGCACAGGGAAAAACTGGAGAGGATGAGGTCAGTGCTGTTCAGTTCAACTTTGGGAGAGATGCAAGGTTAGGAGGTCAGTCTCCAAACTAATGGTCATGGGATCCAGCTCTGGAGAGTCAAGATTTCTGACTTCCTTTCCCATTCTCTCTATTCCTCACTCCTAAATCTCCACTCCACCTCACACAAACCACCACCCACCACCAAGTTAGGAGACATTTTCATCTGAGGACTAGGGAGATAAAAAAGAGGTTTAAGGGTTAGGCCATAGAAGCCAGAGGTAGTCAGTCTGTGGAAGGAATGAGAGGAGAGGTAATTAGTGGAGGTGGGGTAGGTGGTACTCACCAGTATGAATGAAACCTACAGCAATGAGGAAGGTGAGCAGAACCCACAGAGGCTTCTGGTGCTTCCCAGGACCTTTCCTAAAAAGCCAATGACTAGGTATGGTTTATCCTGGCACAACTGCTGTAAGAAGATGTGGCAATTAACCGGGTAGAGTTCCAGGGAGAGGAAGAATGAGAGCCCTCTGCTCCTCTTGAGAGGAGGAAAGTAAGAGTTAAAGAAGCCTACATCCTAAACAGGAGAAAAAGGATAGGAGGAGTAGGAGATGGTAAGGTCCCTGGGAATGTGGGAAGGAGAAGTCGAGGTAGAGGCAGATAGAAGAATAGCAACCTCCCCATACTTTGCCTTGATTTACAGGCAGGCTGAATGTTGCTGTGTGAGCTTGAATTTGTGTGCATGTTGTGTTTGTGTGTGTGGATTGAACACAGGACCTCAACATGTGGATCATCTCTTTAAACAACAGCTAGCCACCATCATATCTAGCTCCCTAAGTTACAGTCTAACTCCTGGATACAGAGAACTGAGCCTTCTTTTGCTTCTCTTCCTGAAAAGATTACACTTTTGAGATGTCCCTGCCTCCTTACATTCTCTTCTTTCTCCCCAAGCCTCTTGCTAAGATACCAACTAACCTGGAAGGTTTGGGGAGCTGAAACAAAGCAGGAATGGGCAGAGAATAGGGTGGCACTGAAGATTCCAGCAGATGTCAGGGGGCTGAAGGAAGACACCATGCTCATGGCCTGAGAAGGGAAGACCAGCAGAAATCAAGGCATTCCTGAAGCAGCGCATTCCACCCACATTTTCACCTGACTTTCCTGGAAGTTGGAGGGCATGCTAAATTTGATCCATATCTTTGGTGGTTTTACCCATTCACGTGAATCCACTTAAGACATCAGTGGGTTTTGAGCATCTGCACTATGCTTGGCAATAGGCTAGTCAGGACAGTCTCTAATCTTCCCTTCTTATTCACTCACCTGGTAGTGATTAGAGAGCCCACTGGGGCAGGGTCCTTGCTCTCAACAACTGCCATACAGGCACTCTGGCCCCGGGCAACTCCCATTTCTCACACCCATGTCAGTCCTATTTCCTGAACCATCTCTGCCTTCTGAGTAGCTAGGATTACAGGCATGAGCCATTGGTGCCAAATTTGATCATCAAAGATCACCATACATTAAAATCACTATTCTTTAAGAGATATGAGTGATGGGGAGAAGTGGTGAAGTAGGGATGGAGAGCTACTTGCCATACAGTTGTGTTTTTTTTGGAAGTTACTGGAGTTTAAACTCAGGGCCTCATGCTTGTTGGGTAGGCACTCTACACTTGAGCCACACCTCCAGTCCATAGCTACTTTTTTTTTTTTTGTCAGTACTGGAGGTTGAACTCAGGGCCTCATGCTTGCTAGTTAGGGGCTCTAGCACGGAAGCCACTCCAGCAGACTCCATATACTATTTTTATTGTGACTGATGATGCCTCTGGGGCTCAGAGAGATAATCAGGTCCTTACAGACTCACCAGCCTTGACTTTGCCAGTGGTGCAGATGGCTGAGATGGAGAAGGCTACGATAGTAGTGACTGAGGCTGAGAGCAGGATAATGAACTATGCCAGCCCTGGGGTGAGGATGGGAGTTAATCCATTCAGGTCATCACCCCTGAATTTCTTGACTGAAATGTCAAGTTTCCTCCAAGCCAGGGAGTCTGCCACCTGGAGGGTGGCCTATGAGTGGAGGTTTATGAGGGGAGGGCTTCATTGGAGGATGAATGGTGACCCAAACAGCAGATTTCATTCTACCTTCGGGAGTTTGCTGCAGGGCATGGGTCTTACCATGCTGCACCCTGCAGAACTTCAAGAAATGCTTGGCTGTGATAGAGTTGTCCTGGGATCAAGTTGCCAAAGAACTCATAGCAGAGTCCCTCGTTCTTGTCCTTGTAGGCAGGTAGCAGGCTGGCCAGGAGTATGTCCTCGAACTATATCTCTGGTAGGGGCTCAAAATGCCAGCCACACTGGCTTGCTGTGGGGAGACCATGAGCTGAGAGAGGGGCTGTAGAAGCTGTTCACATCATTTCTTCTTTGACCAGTCAGGACAACCATAGGCATGGTAGTTCACAACTGTAATCTCAGCACTCAGGAAGTTGAGGCAGGGGGATCTCTAGTTTAAGGCCAGCCCAGGCTACATAGCAAGACCCTGTCTCAAAGAGAACATAAAAACCATTTGGGGGAGTGCAGCCCATGGGACTACTATCCAAAGGTGGGCTGGGGTACCCAAGCCACAAATGGGGAGACACAGACAACTCCAGAAGCAGAGGGGATGCTGTGCTGGTCAACTCACCTTCCCACTTCACTCTCATGAGAGCTCACTCACCTGAATCATTAGAGACAATCTTGCCGCTCTCTTCCCCCATTTAAGTCCCTTGTCTGGTCACCCTAGCCAGTCTGGATCAGCCTTTTTAAGGCTAGGAAGTCTGCCTGTAGCAGCCTTTGGTCTGTCCTTCCTCCTCTGGAGAGGGGAAGGGAGGCATATGCCTCCCCTCTCCTCCCTAAATCCTTCCCCTGGGATAACACCTGACAGTGCCTTGGAAAGTGATTATACTGTTCTAAGGGTTTCATCCAGGAAGGAAAAAAGGAAGTATAGTTCCCAGTAGAGAAAATGACTGATGTCCTGCCTCAAAAAATGAGAATACCTGTGTGCCCCCAGACATCTAGTCTTCCACTCTGGACCCTGCCACAGGGGAGATCAAATACACATTCCACTTCTCTGGTTCTCATCCCAGTGACCCAGGGTTAGAGCCCTTCTGAAAACACACAGTTGGGGCCTGGAATCTCACCTCAGACACAGAGGAAGCCCTGCTAGGGTGAGTCACCTAGATCTGTAACCCTGATCCCTGTCCCTTACTAAGCCCTTTCTTCTGCCTTCTGTGAACAGGGCTGGGTTGTTTGAACTTCCCATCAGTATTGTTTACTCTAAGGTCCAGCTGTATCATGCACAGAAAAGTCAAACCCAGTACTGACTCAAAACACATGCTTTCCTCTTCTCATCCAGCTCTGCATAGTCTAGACTTTTCAGATCCCCTACACACATCACACACCAGCACACCATCACCACCAGCAGCTGGCTGTGGTGGACACAGCCCTTCTGGCCTGGCTGACTGTACCCAATGCCCATGTCCTGCTTGGCTTCTGAATTACCCTCACTCAGCACCCCCTTGTGACCTACAGATGGAGGGGGGAGGGTCATCCCAGGACGTGCTAGGGGGATTGGGTGTCAGAGTCAGGCACTGGGAGCCCAGTGTTTAGCCCTCCAAGCCAGCTATAATTAGCCAGGTGAGGCCACTGGCTGGGGCACGGTGCACTCCCTCTGCACCAAGCAGTCCCAAGCAGAGTGGGCACTCAAGTGAGAGGGCAAGATAGGAGGGATCTGATCCTGGTACTGGGTCTGCAGGGCACAATACTTCTTGCATGCTTTGCTGCACCTGGTGACCCCCCCACACCCACATAGCTGGTGTTGTATAGCCCATTACTCCAATTTTGGGATGTCACCTTGGGGTGGAGTTAGGAGGGTGGAAAGGGGAGGGACTGAATTCTGAGAGCTGGAGACATGTTCTTCGGGCCTTTCTGGGTGCACCTCATTTGCAGCAATCCAGCACACCTGGGCTATGAGCGTACCCCGGACGGCATACCATCCCTCGGGCATGGAGCATGTCTCTCTTCCCGTCCAGAAGGATGGCCCTGGACTCCTTTTGCCTGCTGGAAGAACCCCGTCCTGGCCTCCCACTCCGGGTGAGGATCCCGGTTTACTTTCATGTCCTCTGGAAGAGCCTGGCCTCAGACCCCAGGTCCCAGGAAACCTTCCCTCTTCAGGTTTGTCCCTAGAGGAAGATAAGGAGGAGCAGGATGAGGACGATGACGATGCGGCAGAACCGGAGGAACTGCGTAGCGAGGAGCATCCGAGCCATTTCTTCGCTGAAGCCCAGCGGCTGCGGGAGCAGGAGCTGTTGCTGGACGAAGAGGTGTCGGTGGGGGGACGAGTGTATGGGGTGCACCGGGTGATCCTGGCCGCGGTCAGCAGCCTCTTCCAAGGCAGGCTGCTGGGCGGCGGAGGTCCGCGGCCCTGCCTCAGACTCGATGTGGCCCCGGGGGGCTGGGAGGCCGTGCTGACCTTTGCCTACGAGGGGGCGCTGGGCCCCGCGTCGCCAAGCGAGGTGCTGGCGGCCGCGGAGGCGCTGGGAGCGCCCCGGGTGAGGGCCGCGGCGCTGCGCGGGTGTGGGGGCCGCGGGAACGCGGGGGAGGAGGCCGGGCGGCGGAGCCGGGCGCAGGAGCTCAGGGACAACCTGCGCAGCATCGAACTTCTGCACCGAGACGGCGTTGGCTGTGACCTGGAGCTGGAGGCCGACGGCTGCCGGCTGCGGGGTGAGGCCTGGGCATCCGTGGCTGCAGTGCACGTGGCTCGGTAGGGCGGGAGCAGCAGGAGGGTGGCCGCTGCTCTGGCGGCGGGGCTGGAGTCTCGCGCATGCCGAGTGAGCGCTCTATTGCTGAGCTAACCCCCAGTCCCTGCAGCGGTCTGATTCCTGCTTCAGCCAGAATTCGCCTAAGGTGACTTTTGGTGCGGGTCCAGCGCCACCGAGAGCTGCGCGTGCGCAGTCAAGTTGTTTTCCAAGCGCACAACAGATTTAAATTGACCCTTCAGGCTCTGGGTTTTTTCCTGCCCACTAACTGGAATTTCCAGCCAACTGGCTGGAGCTAAGAGTACAACCCATGGCAGTAAGAAAACAGAAGTGACCGACTCAAACAGATTAATCAAAGGTTCTTGGCATTTTTCTATTCAGTATACAGCGAAAGGCAAAGAAATCAAGTGGAAAATCCAGGGTATCCTTTCGCCTAAATGCGTTGGACACTATGGCAGACATGGGTTCTTCAGCTAATGAACAAAGGCTAGCGGGAGGCTGGAGGCGAAGTTCAAGTGGTAGAGATCAAGTGAGAGCCCTGGGTTCAGTCGCCAGTACTGGCCGCGGGGCAGGGGATTAAGGCTACCAGGCCATGGCACTTTGAAGTTAACTCTGCCTCCCAGTGTCACCAGGAAAACTAACATTTAGGGAGGTACCAGAAAATGTGGTATCTCTTAATTCTCACCGAAAGCTAGTCAGGTAGATACCATTGTCCCTAGGTGTAGACACGGACATTAAACTTTGAGATGTTAACTTATGACAAGGTAGGGGGCCGAGTATAGCCCCTAAAGAAGTAAGCTAGTCCAGTCTGCTTCCACTAAGTCACTAATTGCCTCCTTTGCAGTTATATAAGACTCATGAAACCTGGAAAAGAGAGTTTAAACTTACAAGGGGTTAGTTTAAAAATGATCTAGTTGAGATCATATAACTTTATTGATGAAGAAATCAGACTCTAAGACATGTCCAAAGACACATTGTTACTACTCATTAAGGTAATGACTGACTGGCAACCAAGTCCCTACTGGGACTCCCAGTAGGAAAACTATCTTAAAGGTCTTTACTATAATTTCATAAGTATAAAATTCTCACTAGGGTTTTGAATTTACACATATTTACACATATCACTGTCTGGGAACCCAACTTAAAATTTTAGGGACAGTGAAGGGTAAAAGGGAACACACATGGTTGTAAACCCTTTCACAGCTGGCTCTGAGCTGAGATTGGTTGATGACATGGAAGTTCAAATAGCTTAGCTTGCCTTTCCAGACAGCAGAATGAGAAGCTCACTGATGTTTACTGGTTGGGAAGCACCTGGCCTCTCCCTACTGCTTGAAGAGACAAGGGAAATCCATATCAACATTTGTTGCCCTTGGAGAGAGGCACCATGCCACAACTGGCCAAAGCAGCATGGAAGTTCATAAGCCTGGCTGGGAACTTGGCCTCTGTGACCTGCCTGAGGGGACTTCTAGCAGCATTTTCCCTCTTTTTATTATGAAGCATTTCAGATGCATAGCAAAGTAAAGAGAGTATTATGATGAACACTCAAAACACTCGTCATCCAAAATTAATGATTATTTTACTATATTTGTGTCATCTTGTTAATTTGGGCTGAAGTTCAACATAAACTCACAATGTTACTCTCATAATACTTGGGTATATGTCATTTTAAAAAAGATATTTGCTGGGTGCCTGTTGTTCATGCCTATAATCCTAGCTACTCAGGAGGCAGATATCAGGAGGATTTCAGTTCAAAGCCAGCCTGTGCAAATAGTTTGTGAGATCCAAGCTCCAAAATACCCAACATTAAAAAGGACTGGTGACATGGCTCAAGGTGTAGGCCCTGAGTTCAAACCCCAATACTGAAAAAAAAAAATGACACTTATGCTGGGGATGTGACAGTGGTAGATTGCATGCCTAGTATATGCTAGGCCCTGAGCTCAATCCCCAGCACCACAAATGAAAGCAAGAAGTTTTTTTTTTTTTCTCATATACCCATACTAGTTTTATCTTGCCCAACAAAATTAACAATAATTCCTTAATATAGTTTAGGTTTTTTGTTTTTTTTGTTTTTGGCAGCACTGGGGTTAGAACTCAGGGCCTCACTCTTGCTAGGCAGGTGCTCTACCAGCCCTAATTCCTTAATATAATTCAACTTGTTCACACTTACATTTTTCCATATCCAAAAAATGTCTTTTAGAACTAGTTTGTTCAACCCAGGAACCAATCAAGGATTACACTGTACTCAGTTATATATCTCTTAAGTGTCTTTTAACCTAGTTCAGTGCTCTCTCCACTTTAAAAAAAATGACTTATTGTAGAAGCAAGATCAGTTATCCTATAAAATTATATATAGGCAGTACGAGGGTTTGCTTGGCAGGTGCTCTACCACTTGAGCCATGCCCCAAACCCTTTTTTTGCTTTAGTTTATTTGTTAGGTAGGGTGTTGAGCCACTCAGCCAGCCCTTGTTAGTGATGGGTTTTTTCAAGATAGGGTCTTGTGAACTATTTGCCAGGCTGGCTTTGAACTTTGATCCTCCTGATCTCTGCCTCCTGAGTAGCTAGGATTACAGGTGTGAGCTACCCGCACCCATCTCCCTTATGGTTTTGTTTAATTAGTTCCTTTAGTTTCTCAATTTCCTACAAATTTGACTTTAGATCTAAAGGTTTAATGAGATTTAGGTTAAATATTTTGGTCAGAATACTCCATAGGTGATAATGTTAATAGAACATGGGTGTTTGTTTTGTTCCTTTTTTTTTTGGTGGGACTAGGGTTTGAATCCAGGGCTTTGCATTCGCAAAGCAGGTGCTCCACCGCTTCAGTCACACCTCCAGCTCCAATAGGTGTTTGTTAGTAGAACAGTTTCCTTGTCGTGAGGGCCATGAAGATGAGCGAGATAATGTTGCCCAAGCATGTCTGTGGCAATGCAGGGCACATGGAAATCCTGACAGACAAGTGCCTGGGGTCTCTGTCCAGACTTACTGAATCAGAATTCCTGCTGGTGGGCTCCTGAAAGCTGTATTTTATCTATCGATCTAGATCTATTGGTCTATCTATCTGTCTATTTGTTAATTCATTGTAGTGCTAGGGATGGAACCCAGGGCCTTGTACAGCTATGTAACCACTCTACCACAGAGCTACATCCCCAGCCCTGAAATCTGCATTTTAATAAGCACCCATACTATTCCATTGCACACCCTTTTGACCTGTGGCCTTGGGTGGTTGAACCAAAGTTGGGGATCATGCCAAACAGTCTTGCAGCACTCTGGGTACCTCCTGTGTTCTTCTCCTCTCCTTCAGTGCACCGAACAGCCCTGGCCTGTGGCAGTGAGTTCTTCAGGGCCATGCTTCTGAGTGGAATGAGGGAATCCCAGGGCACTGAGGTGTCTCTACACACCATCTCTACCCAGGACCTGCGACTTCTTGTCTCTTTTGCCTACTCTGGAGTTGTACGAGCACGATGGCCAGGACTACTGAGAGCTGCCCAGGTGGCTCTGCAGTACCAAAGCTCTTCCTGCCTAGATTTGTGTCAGAGAGCCTTGGCACGAAGCCTCAGCCCTGCCCGTTGCCTGGCCCTGTTCCCAATGGCTGAAGCCCCTGGATTGGAGAGGCTGTGGAGCAAAGCCCGTCACTACCTCCTCACCCACCTTCCTGCTGTGACTTTGTGCCCCACTTTCCCTTCTTTGCCAGTGGCCTGTCTGGCTGAGCTGCTGGATAGTGATGAGCTCCATGTGCAGGAAGAGTTTGAGGCCTTTGTGGCTGCACGGTGTTGGCTAGCTGCTAACCTCGAGACCCAGGAATCAGAGGCCAAGGCCCTGTTGCAATGTGTCCGCTTTGGCCGCATGTCTACCCGGGAGCTGCGGAAGGTGCGGGCAGCTGGGTTACCCCCACCCTTGCCGCCAGATATGCTGCATCAGCTGATGGTGGAGTCTGAGGTTCCAGGTCGAGAGCGGAGGAGGGAGCCTGACCACGCACTGGTCGTGATTGGTGGGGATGGGCTCAGACCTGACATGGCCCGAAGACAGCCATCTCGAAAGGTGTGGTGGGCCCAGGCCTTCTGCTGTGGCACGGGACTGGTACGAACTGTGGAGTGGGGGCAGTTGCCTCCCCTGCCTGCCCCAGGACGCTTCCGTCATGGGGCTGCCAGCCTAGTAGGAAGTGAACTCTATGTGTGTGGGGGACAGGATTTCTACAGCCACTCCAACACTCTGGCTTCAACTCTCAGGTATGGTCATCTAAGAGTGGGTACAATGTGGCAGGTCCCAAGGTGGGCAGGTGAGAGAAATTGCTGACCCAGCCACCCACAGGATCCCCAAGTCACTCTTCCCATCTCTTGTCCAACTCTGTCTAGGTGGGACCCCAGCCAAGAGGACTGGGAGGAGGTGGCACCTTTGTGTCAGGCTCGGAGCCTTTTTCCCCTGGTGGCACTGGATGGACAACTTTATGCCCTGGGTGGACAAGGCAGTGGTGTTGCCCTTAACTCTGTGGAGACCTATAATCCGGGGCTCAATGTCTGGAGGTAAGCAGGCAAGGGGTCATCAGGAAGAAACTAGACTTGGAATAGAAAGAGAGTTGAAGCCGGACATGGTGGTACACATCTGTAATCCTAGTACTCAAGGCTGAGACAGCAGAATTGTGAGTTCCAGGCCAGCCTGGGATACACAGTGAGTTGAAGCTGCTAGTTGCCTTTCTTGTGTCCTATTCTCCCTTAGGCCAGCACCTGCACTTCCAGCACCATGTTTTGCCCATGCAGCTGCTATCTCGGAGGGCCGTTTGTATTTGAGCGGTGGCTGTACTGGAACTGGACAATACCTTGCCTCCCTGCTGCACTATGACCCCAAACTTGAGAAGCCAGGGACACTTCTGAGCCCAATGGGGGTGCCTCGGGCTGGCCACGTCATGGCTGCTCTGGGTGGACGGTTGTATGTGGCAGGTGGGCTAGGTGAGACTGGGGACCTGCTGAGCTTTGAGGCCTATGAACCAAGGACTGATAGCTGGACTCACTTGGCACCCCTGCCCTCCCCCCATGTGGGGGCTGCAGGTGCTGTGTTGCAGGGGGAGCTGCTGGTGCTGGGGGGCTATAGCCACCGTACTTATGCCCTCTCCCACCTTATCCATGCCTACAGCCCTGGCTTGGGCAGATGGCTCTGCCTAGGAACTCTGCCCAGGCCACAGGCTGAGATGCCTGCCTGCATCCTGGCACTGCCTACTGTTCAGCACATAGCTTTAGTTCCCACCCTGCACCAAACCAAACCTGCTGGGTGAGGGGGGAGCAGCAGTGTAGGGGGGAGGAAGGGATGAAAATATCACGAGAGAAGGACAGAGATTGTGAAGGGAGAAAGATAAGGCTTTATTCCATTTTATTTTTGCAGTACTAAGGTTTTGAACTCAAGGCCTTATGCTTGCTAGATAGGAGCTCTACCACTTGAGCCATACCTCCAACCCTCCCTGCCCCTCCGTTTTTTAGAGACAGGACCTTGCTGTGTAGACAAGGCTAGCCTGGAGCTTATAATTATCTTGCCTCAGCTTCCTGAGTGCCGAGATTATAGGCATGAGGCACTATGACCAGCTTGAGAAGACTTCATTCTTGATAGCATATTATTTTCACCCAGTGCTTGCACCTTGGAATGCTTTTGTGTATACAGTCTCTACTGCAGAACTCCTGGAGAAAGGGTGTTGAGGAAGGACAAGCAGCTGAATACTTGGGTAAGAGGTGAGAGGAAAGAATTCCACAAAGCTGAGGGATTCTGGGTAGGAGAAGTGCAGCTGGTTGGGGAAAGAGTCAAGAATCTCCAGGAAGGTTTGAGAGTAAAGCTCATTGGTAGAGGGCCTGCTTAGCACACATGAGGTGCATGTGCACGCGTGCACACACACACACGCAGACTCTCATAGCCAAAGCATAGGGGTCATAAAACCTGATTGGAAAAGAAATTCTAATCCATGGATTGAGGAAGAAATGTGAAAAGGACATGAGTTTGAGGGGTATAGGAGGAACGGTGCAGCCCTTCTCTTTCCTAGTATTTACTCTCCTACTCTTCCTTCCTGGCATGCCTAGTCCTCTTGACAATCTTTCACAGGTGATTTTGTAGGCCCAGTCTAATGTTTCCCAGCCCAGACGTCATAGGCCACCTCTTAGAGACTTTTGGTCTCCATCAGAAGCAGAAGTTCCCATCAGGGCCTGGACAGCACAGGGTCTGTGATGCCTGGCAGGCCCTCCCGGATGATGAGGTGGAAGCCTTGTGGTGAGAAAGATGAGGAGGGCTGAGGCCAAGGAGTGATGCCCATGGTGGAAAGGGATGATACGAGGTGAAGTAAGGGTATGTCGGGCTTCTTTTTTTTGTCTGTTTCTTTGTTCTCTTTTATTTTTCCTTGAAGCATTATGTTCATGTGGCATCTAGTTATACTCCATTCATCTTCTTTCTTTGTTTTATTTATGTTTGATGAAATGGAATTTATAGTCTTAGTTTATAGTCCAAGCTTGCCTGGAACTTGAGGTCCTCCTGCCTCAGTGTCTTTAGTGCTGGGATCACAGGCCTGCACCACCATGCCTGGCTCCTTGTGGGCTTTTTTGTTTTGTTTTGTTTTTGTTTCTTGCCCCTTTTCTCCTCCCTCACACAGTTATTAATTGCCTATCATATGTCAGGCACTGTGTGAAACACCAGGATACAAAGTTCAGAGTGCTACTGGTCAGAGGATGAACTTGTAAACTGATACAAGTGTTGTGGTGGACTTAGAAGTATAGATAAAGTTCTATGAGATCCCAGAGCAGAGTTCATGCCTCCATTCTGCTTGAATTGGATTTTTTTATATTTTTTATTTTTGGGGGGTACTGGGGTTCGAACTCAGAGCCTACACCTTGAGCCATTCCACCAACCCTTTTTTGTAATGGCTTTTTTCAAGATAGGGCCTCAAAAACTGTTTGCCTTGGCTGGCTTCGAACCACGATCCTCCTGATCTCTGCCTCCTGAGTAGCTAGGATTACACGTGTGAGCCATTGCTCTTGGCTTGAACTGGATCTTGAAGGCATCCTAGAAACCAGTTTGGGACTGGGGATGTACTTCGGTGGTAGAGTACTTGCCTAGCATGCACAAGGCCCCAGGTTCAATCCCCAGCACTGAGGGGGTAGTGAAACACACACACACACACACACAACCAGTTCAAGAAAGAGGACAGAAAAGTAGGTGACGGGGTAAGCTCTGCCCTGTTTCTTCATAACAAAGGAAAAGTAAGTATTCCAGAGATTCTTCAGAGAAATTCTGCTGCTATTGCCAGCCTACCCTCTTCTCGATAGTTCTGAAGACAGTGGTAATTGTGTATTCCCTCTCTCCACAGATCTACTAAATCCAAGTCCTCTGGTCTTTCTGTTTCTAGCCGCTGGGTGACTCTGGTACAGGGGTCAGTTCTTTGTGTCGA
Source organism: Castor canadensis (assembly GCF_047511655.1). Classification (NCBI taxonomy): domain Eukaryota; kingdom Metazoa; phylum Chordata; class Mammalia; order Rodentia; family Castoridae; genus Castor; species Castor canadensis. The sequence goes on from NC_133388.1 coordinate 91,404,152, forward strand.
TCAGTTTCCATCACTATTGTTTGTTAAGATGTTCATGCTCCTAGGGGTGATGATGGAGCCTCCCCTGCACCCTTCTTCATTCTGATCTCAGAAGTACTTGACATGTATTTATTGTTTTGAAGTTTCACTATTTTACTAAGGCTTTTTTCCATATCTCTGTTTAAGATAGACAAAAAATATAATTGAAAATAAGGAAGGAAAAGTAGGATATACAAATTAAAAAAAAAAAGGGAAAGACCATTGTACAAGAAAGGGAAGAAGGAAATTGGAAGAGATGAACATTTTCTTTGTGATTTGTACCTAAAGATGGGCTTAAATAAAGATTTCCCAGTGATTAAATCATTTGTGTCTGAGTTTCTTTATCATAAAAAGCATTCAAAAATAAAATGACCTGTTAATTTGATTTCCACCTCTCCTATACTGCTGAAACTACCTCCCCCCACTGTTACCAAACCTGCTTCTACCAAATCTAATGATTGGTGACCATGCGCATTCTCTCATAATTTGCAGGAACTTCCTGACTTGAAAACTGGCTCTTACTCTAAAAATGTCTCTTCCCCTGGTTCCAGAGATAGCACACTCTCCCAGGTGGGCTTTCTCTTAGTTTTCTAAATCAAAGGTGTGGCTCTGTCTCAGGTGGAGCTCACAGCCAAGGGTCCAAAGGTGTGCTCTGGGCTGAAGCAGCAGCAATGTCTGCATAGAAAGATGGATGAATAGAACTGTGGAACGGGGAGATTTTGGACATCATATAATTCAAGTCCTTCTTTTCATACTGAAGGAAATAAAGACATGCTACATCTGAGTAATTTAGACAATGAAGAGGAAAGCTTGTCATGAGAGTAGTCTCTAGAGGACATATTTATACATAAGGACCTAGAGGCTGGCTAGGAGAAACATCACAGGCCAGGTCTATAGACAGGAGTGTCATAATTACTCTTTCAAGATCATAGACTATTCCAGTCTGTATTAATTAGCTCTATGATCACTGTGGCCAAAGTACCTGACAAACAACCCAAGGGTGCAATGATTTATTTTGTGTTATAATTTCAGAGGGCTTGGTTCTGGTCACTTATTTGGCTCTGTGTTTCTGGGTCTGTACTGAGGCAGTCATCATGGCAGCAGGACTGTGTTGAGGAAGGTGTTCGCTTTGTGGCAAACAGAAAACAGAGGGAGGAAGGACCTAGGCATCAGGCATCAGCTTCAAAGGCAGGCCCTCAGTGACCTACTTCCTCCAACTAGGTCCTACTTCCTAAAGTTTTCATAGCCACCTAAAATAGTGCCACCAGCTGGGTACCAAGTGTTCAACACATGAGCCTGTGGGGAACATCTCATGTTCAAATCGTAACAGATTGCTAGGTGAAAAACTGAATTTATTATAGCTCCTGATAAATATTATGTATGTATTATATGTACACGTGAGTATATCTATGAGATAGATGTTTATGCTTTCATTACTATAGCTATAGGAATAACAGTATAGATTATTATATCAATATATAATAATCCTTGTTTCCTGCCACAATAATGAAAAAAAAGTATAGCCTTAAAAGTACACTGAGTTAGAATCAGAAACTTGGGTGCAAAACTAGGTATGGTAGCACATGCCTGTGATCCCAGCATTCCAGAAGCAGAGGAATCACAAGTTCAAGACCAGCCTGGGCTACATAGTGAGACCCTGTCTCAAAAACACAAAACAGAAACTTAGGTTCATATGGAACCCTCTCAAGCACTTTGAATACCAGTGCCTTAATCTCTAGTATGGGCACAATACCTGAACTGTAAATACCATAGTTTATAAGCTCCAGAGCTTGAGCTCATCCTGAGGACATGTAGACACACTTGGAAAACTGTGTCTTGATAGTCTGTACATCAAGTTCCCAGACCACATCCTTATAGAACAGAGAGCTAAATGATGCCAAAGAAGGTGGTATGGGATGGCTCAGGCAGAGAGACGGCACAAAAGCTTTCAGGAAGAAAGTTTATTAAGCAAGCCGGCAGCAACTCAGTGGACTCGAGTCCAAAGGCTGGGCCCTGAGAACAAAGGGGGCTTTCCTTATATACTATTTATAGCATATTACAGAAATGGGGGATACAGCTTGTCCCATACATGGTTACATATTATTTCATTGGCTATTTTAACCTCTGCACAAGGTGACACTTCTCTGTTCTTCGCCCAGGTGCTACATGACGTTCCTCAAATCCGTTTTTGTTTGTTTGTTTGTTTCACTGTTGCACTCATTATCTCCCTCATTGTCTCTCATTATCTCCCCTCCCCCTCCCTGCCTTCCCCGCTCTGATGATCTGCTCCTCTTTTGGGTCAAAGAGCATCATCTTGATCTAGGGGTTTATACTTTCATCGTGTCATTTCATAAGCAGCTGTCTTTCTGGCACATATACACTTGACATAAGTTTTCTTCTAGGCCAGGCCTCTGCTGGTGTTTCCAATACCCTGAGGTCTATAGACAGGGTTTTTAGCTATTACAGCACACACATCACAGTATATAGATACTGGCCTTTTAGGGTTGTAAACCTGTGTCTGGCTAATAAATTCCTCAGTGCTGGTGAAGCTTCAGACCTCCAGCCATTGCTCTTGAGGGTGACAGATGGGGTTAAAAGAAATATATTGACCATGATGAAAGTACACTGAGGTGGTATGGCTCTGGGTGCATGACCAAGCAATGGTGCCTGCACAGGAATAACAAGTGTGGAAAACAGAGTTTTGGTAGCAGCACTCCCTACTCGGGTAGTGTGCATACATGAGTCATGGTCCAAAGCCTGCGAGTTCCCAGGTAGAGAGCTGACCAACATTAGCAAGAAGGAAACACGGAAGGCACTCATCCTCAAAAATGGGATGGGCGACTCCTCAAGCTTCCACCATGCATACACTAGTCAGCTTCCACAGTGACTAGAGCAGGGCTGACATCTCTTCATTCATGGTCTCCTGTTGTCTCCTGGGAAGCAAGGTCCTGCTAGGGAAGCATGTAGGCATTCTAGAGAGTGATCTTGCATGGTGAGGCTGGGTCAAGGATGTACTCCCACTCAAGGGAAGCTGGCTTCACTCAGCTATGGTGCATCCAGGGAATGATCTCTTCAACTTTAACTGCTGTAGGGGTAGACAAAACAACAACAAAAAGGCCCTCCAGTGGGGCTTTAACAGTTGAATATTCCATTCCTTTACCCACCTAAGGGTGTGTGGGAGTTGTCAAGCTAATGGGAAGTCTCTCTCTTATCCAGTCATTGATTTTTGAGAGTCAACCCAAGGGCCTGCATCTGCTGTCTCAGGGTGATGTCACCTATTTTCTTAAGGTCCCCTAGCAGGCCCTTGACTAAAGGGGGTGGACACCCAAGGGATTTCAAAAGGGGAGAGACCTGTGTGTTTGGTGGGTCTAGACCTAATCCTGAGCAAGGCTATGGGCAGGAACTGATCCCATTGTAGGTGGGTCTCCTGGCATAGTTTCCCCAATTACAATTTACAGTCCTGTTTATACATTCTACTTTCTCTGAACTCTGAGGGCATAGGCCATGGGCAGCTTCCAAATTATTCCTAAGCCCTTTGCCACCAACTGTACCACCTCAGCCACAAAGGCCAGCCCATTGTCCTTTCTAATAGACACAACTATTCAGAACCAAGGGATGATTTCCTTTAAGAGGCACCTGGCCACTTCTCAGGCTTTCTCAGGGAAGGCTTCCACCCATCCTGAGTAGGTGTAGACAAATACCAACAAATATTTACATCCTCTGGCCCATGGCATCTCAGTAAAGTCCACAATCAGGTTTTTAAAAGGAGTTCCTCCAACAATTTGTACATGGGGTGGCACTCTTGACCCTTGTTAGGGATTGTTTTTGGCACATGAACTGCATCTTTCACACACTGTCTTACTTATGCTGGAGAGCTTGGGGACATAAAAATGTTGGGCCAAAGTGGTCTCAAGAGTTGTCCTCCCTGAGTGAGTTTCTTCATGGGACTTCTTGACAAATGTGGGATCCATTGATTCTGGAATTGAAATATGGCTGTGGGCAATTTTCCATCATCTACCCAGTAGAAAATTTCCCTTTTCAGTCTTAAACCAAGCCTGTTCTTGTGGTATGTACCGTAGGTCCCATTCAGACCAAGGCACAGGAACAAGGTAGCTGTCGGTGAGGCTGAAGTTTGTCCTCCTGTGAGGGATGCTCACTTGGCTTCTCTATCAGCTTTTTAGTTTCCCCAAACAGCTGTTGTTTCTCCCTTCCAGTGCCCTCGGCAGTGCATGGCTGCTACTTGCTTAGGGGGCTGCTACAGCTACTAGCAACTCCAGAATTTCTTGTGCATACTTCACACTTTTTCCTCCCGAGTTAATGAGCTTCCTTTCTTAATATAGGGCTCCATGGACATGAATGATAGTAAAGGCATATTTAGAGTCTGTATAGATGTTTACCTGCACTCCTGAAGTGAGCTGGTGCACCCACATGAGAGTAATGAGCTCAGTTTTTTGTGCAGCGGTCCTGACCAGCATCAGACATATTTCAATGGCAGCATCCAGAGTCACTACTGCATATCTGGCAAAATGTGTGCCATCCTGGACAAAGCTGCTGCCATCTGTGAAATACTCTGGATGACTGATGGACTGATCAGTCAAGTCCGGCCAGCTGGAGAACACCTAATCCATAACCTGTAAACAGTCATGCTCTGGTGGGCCTGAATCAACCTGCAGTAGGATGGCTGGGTTTAGAGTCTTAACAACCTCTAGTCAGACATGTGGGTTTTCACATAATATGCTTTGATATCTGGCCATTCGGGAGTTTGTCAGCCAATAATTTCCTTTATATTCCATAAGAGTCAAAACAGAGTGGGGAACTTGGACTGTGAGTTTTCGTCCCAAAGTGAGGTTGTCAGCTTCAGCCACCAAGATGGCAGTGGCTGCCAGGGTGCACAGGCAGGGTGGCCAGCCTGGGGAAACTGCATCATGTTGCTTTGATAAATAGGCCACCAGGTGGTTCCAGGAACCTAGCAGCTGGGTCAAGATTCCTACAGCTGTCCCCAGATGTCCTGCCATGGATTTTTCCTGGTGAGATACAAAGAATTTGGAAGTCTTCTGATCACAGGCTGCACCAGTGCCATTAACAAGAGCATTGTGTAATAACTCATCTTTGAAATGATAAAAATTTATTATTATTGCAAATTGTCTAAATAGACTCATTCTGCTGGGTGCCAGTAATCCTAGCTACTCAGGAGGCACAGATCTGGAGGATCTTGGTTCCAAGCCAGCCTGGGCAAATAGTTTGCAAGATCCTATCTTGAAAAACCCCTCACAAAAAGGGGATGGTGGAGTGGCTTAAGGTGTAGGCCCTGAGTTCAAACCTCAACAACCACCCCCCCCAATAAATAAATAACCTCATTCTGAAAACTGGATAAACCACAGCTTCCTTGTGGAGCATTGTGTCAGAAGAACAAGTGTGCCTCCTGAGAGTTGTTATTACTGTAATTATTTTCCTAGAGAACACACAGTGGACTTGAAACCTTCTACTGAGATTATGTGTGGACTTATTTTTTTAGTAAATAAAAAAGAATGTTTTAAAATGTGTTAAAGAAATTTTATTGTATTTTTATTTTATTGTATTTTTATTTTTATATTACACTTAAAATGTAATGATACATGTAAAATGATACATGTAAAAATGATACACATTACATGTGTCATATACATGTATGTGCCACCTCCCTCAATTAAATTAAAAAAAAATAAAGTTGATGGTGGCACATACTGTTAATGGTAATTATTCAAAAAGGAGAGAAAAAAAAAAAAGCCCCGGGTGAGACTAATAGCCTTTCTGTTCCCCATAGCCTCACTCCTTTCTTAGCTTATCAGCACAAAGTCCATCTCCTCCAGGAAGTAGAGATCCTCCCCACACTCATAGAGCTTTTTCCTTAGTCTAATAAGGACTTCTCCTCATTTTCTGCCTTTGTGACTTCTGCTTGTGTCTGTCTCTTTGAGACCATGAATCCTAGAGAACGCATGCTTTGCACAAGGATTAGCCCCATCGTTTGCTTTTTTGGTATTAAGGGAGTTTATTAAATGTTACGAAAGAAAAATATAAGGGGAACATAGGCCAAGTAGAGTCTGCTGACTGAGAGCTGTCCTTGCATTTGATAGGTTCTTAGCAGATAGATGTCTATTGAATCAAAGTAGACTGGGACTGGGTGTGCAATAAAATTGACTAGAAGTAAGCAAATTTAACAGGTGGTTAAAGGGCTTCCAAACACTGATGGGATGGCACTCATTTGTCTCAGAGACAAATCCACAAACCCATATGGATACCACACTCATTCATAGGTTATTGCAGCTAAATGACATTGATCAGAAATAGGGGCATACATGGTATATGAGGAAAAAATGGGTGGTCTCTAAGATTGTGTAAATAAGGAAAATAAATTCTGTGAGAGTTAAATGAATTCCATGGGAGATGGCAGATTATTTCCTCATCTTGGGAATAGTTTTTTGGTTGGCAAAACCCCCGAGTTATTCAATGATTGAAATCTGAAGAAAGATTGCTTCAAGTGAAGGGATTGGCTATATTGGAAAAGCAGGACTCCAAGAAGCAAATATTGGCAATATGCATTTAGCACTGTCCATGGGAAAGAAAAGCTGAATTTGTACTTCTGCCCAACCATCTTGTCAGCTGACAGATTTTCTCTGTCCTAAATAAAGATAGTTAAGTAAAGATAGTTTATTTTGTTCTCCTCCAAACCCAGCTGAAACATTCTTTAGGGTTCAGTCCATGACTGATTGAATAAGAATATTTGGAAATTGGGTCAAAATTTTAATTTATATATGCAATTCAGGCATATATTAAATAAAAATTATAGGAGAGCCCATTGTTTTGTACTAAGCTCCTGCATGAGACTGTTGGGTCTGGGGGATCAGAAGGCAAAATGAGCCAGTGGCCCCATCCCCAATGAGAGCACTGTGAGCCCTACATCCTGTAAAGGGACAAGCGGCATCACAAGTCATAGCCCCCTGGGGATGCCTCAAAATGCCACAAGGCCGATAAACAGGAGGCTTTTGCAGGACTGTGTATATGTTTTTGCAGAGATATGTTAAGAGACCACTCCACCACTGACTCCTGACTCCCCTCCCCAACAAAAAGGAACAAATAAAAAAATCCCTCTTTGTAAATGACAGAGAGCTACCAATTTTCCAGGCTCCCTGTCTATTTTAGTGGCAGCTTTTCCTTTCTCTGTAAAAAATCCTACTTAGTGTGCCAACCCTGTCATCTCACGAGTCAATCCACTGCCTCATGAGCCAATTCTTTGGCCTATGAAGGCAAGAACTCTCGACACTGGCCTGCAACAAGACCAGAAGAGAGCAGGGTAAAGATAAAAAGTGGAGGGCTGGTAGAGTGGCTCAAGCCACTGCAGAGTGCCTGCATCGGAAACATGAGGCCCTGAGTTCAAACCCCAGTCCCATCAAAACAAACAAACAAACAAAAAAAGACTTAAAAAATAAAAATGGAGTCACTTATGTTAAAGTTCCATGCAGCCAAGTTAAACTAATCTGTTTATCTGACCTTCTGAAAAATCCGAATTAGATAACTACCAACATTCCCAAACAAACCAGTTTTAATTGGCACGATTATGAAGATCTGTCTGCTTTAATTCTTACACAAAAAGAAGTAACCAAGAATTAACTTGATGTTATCTATCAATTATTTTTCTATTGTTCTGCCTCCTTCTACCATTACAAGGAAAATAATTTTGAAACAACAAGTTTGCTTTTTGTTCTTTTGTTTCTGCTTTCTTTAACCCATCTCTGCTCATTCCAATGAAGACATACTTTATGAAATAAAGTGTTTCAGTTCTAGAATTACAAATAAAGATCTTTAAGGGCTGGCGATGTAGCTCAGTAGTGTGGTGACTACTTAGCATGCGCAAGGTCCTTGCTCTATTCCTAGCACCACAACCGCCCCCCTGCCCCCTTCAAAAAGAATAAAGGTCCTAGGTGAACTCCTTCTTATTTCCTTTTTGTTGGTATGCCCCCACTGCAGTCACCTTGCACACCTTTCCTTTCAGATTTCCTAGGTCTTGTGGTACGGAGTTAGCAAACTCCTCTCCTTTCCTTAGAGACAGACCTCCAATCAGTGGTTCTTAATGTGAGTAGCATGAGTGGCACTACACCTTAGGAGTATTTTAGAAATTTGTGGAGGCGTTTTCCTTTCTTTCCTTCTCTCTCCCTTCCTCACTTCTTTCCTCCCTATTTCCCTTCCTTTCTTTTGGCTCTCACAATGATTAGAATTAGTTTTGGCATTTATTAGGTAGCACCCAATATTGCTAGACATCCAGCAATTGTGCCAAGTGCTCCCACACAATGAGGGGAATTCCTGCACTTCCAACTTTGAATGACTTTCATTCATTCGTATAGCTGAAAACCCATTAGAATTAGGATTTAACTTTATTTTAAATATAAACATATGACATTCAATTTTAGGGTTTTTTGTTTGTTTATTTGTTTGTTTTGCTGTTATGTTGAGACAGGGGTCTCCCTATGTAGTCCAGGCTGACCTGGAACTCACAATCTTCCTGTCTTAGCCTCCCAAGTACTGGGATTGCAGATGTGTTCCACCATGCCTGGCTTGTGGAGAGATTTATTTTGGCTCACAGTTTCAGAAAGGGTCACTTGGCCCTGTTGCTTTTGCACCTGTGGTGAGGCAGACATTGTGGAGTGTGTGGCAGAGGAATCTGCTCACCTTATGGTCAATGGAAGCAAAAAAGAGAGAGGAAGGACCCCAATACTTTCTTTAAGAGCACACCCCAGTGACCTAACTTCATTCCACTAGGCCTCACCTCCTAAATATTCCACCACCTCCACAGACTGCCACCAAGCCTTTAGCTTATGTGCTTTTGGGGGACACTTAAGATCTGAACCAAAACACTCTTATGTATCATTTTACATTGGTAGCTGTTATGTTCAAGATAATTCTATACAGAAACACAAACATCTGAGTACCGCACTGTATCTTTTCTTCCTTTACATTTCTTTTTATGAGACTGAAGCCAGGACCTTGTGCAGGCTAGGTAAGCATTCTACCACTGAGTTACATCTCCAACCCATATTGTGGCTTCTTGAATATTATGCCCAAGCATTTACACCTTATTATTTTTTTTTTGCAGTGTTGGGGAGTGAACCCAGGGCCTTATGTTTGCTAGGCAAGTGCTCTACTGTTGAGCTATGGTGGCAGGAATGCAGGGAGGGGGAAGGGAAATAATGAGAGACAATGAGGGAGATAATGAGTGCAACAGTAAAACAACTGACCCCCCCAAATTTGAGGAATGTCAAATAGCACCTGGGGTGAGACCAAAGAAGGCTCACCTCATCCTAGAGGTTAAAATAGCCAATGAAATAATATGTGACCAAGTATGGGACAAGCTGTATCCCCTCATTTCTGTAACTTGCTCTAAATGGTGTATAAGAAAAACTCCCTTTGTTCTTGGGGCTTAGCCTTTGGACTCGAGTCTACTGAGTTACTGCTGGCCTGCTTAATAAACTTGATTCCCGAAAGTTTTGGTGCTCTGGCTCTCTGAGTGGTCCTACAAAACTACATTCCCAGTCCAACATTTGCACACCCAAACATATAGTATGTAATTATTAATCACCTTCCTGCTACTATTCCTATATATCTCTTTAGGACTTATTATTTTGGTGCTGGAGATCCAACCAAGGGTCTTGTGTATGTTAAGCATATGCTCTACCACTGAGTTACATCCTCCAATTCCACAGTTTATTAATTTTTAAAATTGTCTGTGGAGGAGATATTTATGATTTGTATTACAGGATAATAAAAGGAGCACAAAAATTGTCATAAAATGCGAGTGTCTTAGTTTATGTTGCTATAACAAATTTTCTTACACTGGGTGTCTTAAGCAACACTATTTCTCACAGTTCTGGAGCCTGGAAGTTGTAGATCAGGATGTCAGCATGGTCTAGTGAGGGCCAGGTGGCCAAGTCACAGATAACTGACTTCTTGTATCCTTGAACAGGAAGATCACACCAAAGCAAGTTATAGGTCATGAGAAATTGCTAGTTAAGCCATAAAATGAGTTCAGGGCCAAGATAAAAAGCCCTGTGCTGAGATAACCATCCATTCACACCTTGCTTTGTCTCCTTCTGCAAACAGACTTCCTGCTATAGATCCCCTGGTACCAATTCCTGCATTTCTTTGTCTCCATCTGTAAACAGATTTTCTGAAACACTCCCCCCTGCTGCTCCTACCTAAACAACCCCAGGTCCCTAACCCCAGTGTGAGCCCACCTAATAGCAACCAGAACTCTCAGTAACCCGATCCCTGCATGGCTCTTTAAGAATCCTCTGATTTCACTGCTGGGGGCCCAGAATTTTGAGTACAAACTCATCTGGGACCACCGGCATAAAATAAAAGTCCGAGTTCTCCTCCTTCTCTGAGTGCTGCTTGGATTCTCATCTGACAACATTTCCACATTTCTGGAGGCTCCAGCGAGATACCTACCACTCTGATGAGACCAATGTGTGTATTGCAAGGAGATTGACCACTGGAAGAATGAATGCCCCCACCGCAATGGACAAGCATTGGAGCCTAACAAAATTACTCCAGGAAAGAAGATAGGATGGCAACTCAAATTAGAGGCCCAGAACCTCATTGACCTAGCAGGAATTGAGTCAGACTAGGGAAGACTGGTCTCCTTACTACTAGGCCCCCGAGAGCCCACAGTCAAAATGAAAGGGGGGCAACCAATGATCTTCATGGTGGACTCAGGCACTGAGCGTTCTGTGGTCACTAAACCCATGGCTTCATTCACTGAGTATAGGGCCACAATGGTTGGAGCTACCAGCACCCAAACTGCCTGGCAGTTCTGCCAACCCCAGACATGCCAACTAGGAGGGCACAAGGTGACTCACGAATTCCTGTATTTACCAGAATGCCCAATTCCTCTGCTGGGAAGGGACTTGCTAACAAAGCTCAGAGCCCAAATCACCTTCACCCAGGGAGGGCTTACAAGCTTATAGTGAGAGGGCCAAATGCCCTCATCATGGCAGTGACCACACCTACAGAAGATGAATGGCAACTCTACTGCCAGGAAAAGGGGGACCTGAAAAAGCCCATCTTCCTGCTGGAGGAGTTTCCTGATGTCTGGGATGAAAAAGGGCCCCCCAGCCTGACTTGCAACCATGTGTCCATAATGGCAGATCTTTTTTTTTTTTTTGTATGACACTGGGGTTTGAACTCAGGGCCTCACGCTAGGCAGGTGCTCTACCACTTGAACCACTCTACCACTCCATAATGGTAGATCTCAAACCTGTGCCTCTCCCTGTTAGACAGAGGCAATATCCAGTGCCATGGGAAGCAGGCCTGGGAATTCAGGCCCACCTGCAGTGGCTGAAGGATGCAGGGATATTGATTGAATGCCAATATCCATGGAATACCCCACTGTTACCCATCAAGAAGGCAGGAGGAAATGATTACTGGCCTGTCTAGGACCGGTAGGCAGTTAACAATGCCATTATCATGTTGCACCCAGTAGTTCCTAACCCTGACACTCTCCTGAGCCTTCTACCAATGCAAGCAAGCTGGTTCACTTGCCTGGACCTAAAGGATGCTTTCTTCTGCCTCTGCCTGGCCCTGGTTAGCCAGCCTCTGTTCACCTTTGAATGGGGAGACCCCCATGCTGGAAGAAAAACACAAATGTCCTGGACCAGACTGCTTCAGGGATTCAAAAACTCACCCACCTTAGAAGACCTAGCAGCAGATTTGTCGACTTTTGAGGAAGAAAATCCATGCTGTACCTTGCTCCAATATGTGGATGATCTGCTCCTGGCAAGGCATGTTGGGGAGAAATGCTGGAAGGGGATGAAGCCATTGCTAGCCCAACTCTCTGAGGCAGTGTACAAAGTTTCCTGGAAAAAGGCCCAAGTTTGCCAACAAGAGGTCTGATACCTCAGGTTCATCATTTCAGAAGGACAACATGCTCGAGGTCCAGAGAGGAAACAGGCCATCTGCTCCATTCCACAGCCAAAGTCCAAAAGGGAGGTCCAAGAATTCTTGAGAGCAGCAGGATTTTGTTGCATCTGGATACCTGGATATTTAAGCCTGGCCAAACCACTTTACAAGGCCACAGCATGCTCTGGAAAGGACCCTCTAAATTGGGGACCAGACCAAGAAAGGGCCTTCCAGGAGATGAAGAGACTGTTAACCAGTGCCACTGTGCTAGGGCTGCTGGCTGTAATTCAACCAGCATTACACAGCTCTAGGAGTCCTCACCCAAACCATGGCAGTGGGCAGTGGCTTATCTGTCAAAGCACTTGGACCCAGTGACCTCAGGGTGGCCTCCATGTCTCCGAGCCCTGGCTGCTGCAGTAACCCTAATCAAGGAGGCCAACAAGCTCACCCTGGGACAGGACATTAATGTTAAGATCCCTCATGCAGTCGTGGCCCTAGTGAATGAGCAGGGTCATAAATGGCTGACCAGTTCCAGAATGGCCCATTACCAAGAACTACTATGTGAGAATCCTCAAGTCAGACCTGAAACTGTACCAACTTTAAATCTTGCCACCTTCCTGCGAACAGAGGAAGGGCCCCCAGATCATGATTACGAAGAGGTAATGGACGAAGTGTACTCCAGCAGGCCAGTGACCTAACAGACACCTCCCCCCCTCCCAGTTCCAGAGCTCAAACTCTTCATGGACGGAAGTATCTTGTCCAGGGAGGACAGCAAAATTCCAGGTTCCCAGTCACTACTGCTAACAACATTATACAGCCTGAAGCCCTACCACAAGGATGGTCTGCGCAATAAGTTGAACTTTGGGCATTGGTCTGGGTGTTATGATATGCAAAGGGAAAGCAGGTGAACATCTACACAGATTCTAAGTATGCCTTTGCCACCCTGCACATGCGTAGAGCGATCTATAAGGAAAGAAGACTCTTGATGGTGGGGGGAAAAGAGATTAAGAACAAAAAAGAAATCCTCTAACTGCTGGAAGCAGTCTGGGAACCACCTCAGGTGGCTATTACCCACTGCAGAGGCCACCAAAGAGGCACAGACTATGTCAGTAGAGGAAAATGCCTGGCTGACCAGGTGGCAAAGAGGGCAGCAGAAGAGCTAAGCTCCCCTGGAGTGCCGAAGCAAACTGCCAAACTTCTGTTGGCTCCAGAGCTGCCTCCCACCTTGAATTACATCAAGGAGGAAGAACAATGCACAAAAGATGAAAAAGGAATAAAAGAAAAGGGGGGCTGATGGAAGTTGCCTGACCACAGACTGTCTCCAGTATTGTAGGAGCCCCTCTGGTAAAACAACAACATGAGCTAACACACTTGGGGAAAATGGCCCTGGAAAAACTGCTGGACAAATACTATTTTATTTTCAAGCTCCCTGCCCTGTGTGGCCAAATAAGTGCAAAAAACAATGCAAGTCAAAGGCCTAAGCCAAGCCCTGGGGTACAAACAACAGGACCATGCCTTTTGAGGATCTGTGACTGGACTTCACAGATGTCACGCCCTGTCAAGGATACCAGTACCTCTTGGTCCTTGTCTGCACTTACTCAGTGTGGGTTGAGGCTTACCCTCTCCCCCACAAACACACACAGAAAAGACACAAGTGGTAGTAAAGGCCCTTTTAAGAGAGATTATCCCCAGATATGGCTCCCCTTTTCTATCAGATCAGACAATGGACCAGCCTTCATAGCAAAAATAGTCCAGGGCCTGGCTAAAATTTTGAAAATAAAATGGAAACTCCATACAGTGTACAGGCCTTGGTGTTCAGGGAAAGTAGAATGCCTGAATTGAACCCTTAAAATTACCTTAGCTAAATTCTGCCAAGAAACACAATCCCCCTGGATAGACATGCTCCCATTGGCCCTGATCAGGGCATGCTGTACCCCTAGACCCTCTGACTTTTCATCCTTTGAGATTCTCTATGGCAGACCCAATCCCTTAATAAACAGGCTCAGAGGGGACCTCAGGCAAATTGGAAATCTAGACATGTCCTGACATCTCCAGGCCCTAGGAAAAACCCTATGCCACATCTCCCGGGAAGTCTTAGAAAGGACCCCAATCCCCATGGGTAGTGGGCCCATCCCCACCAGCCTGGAGATATGATATGGGCAAAAGATTGGAAAAAGGAACCAATCCAACCCAGTTGGACGGGTCCCCACCTAGTAATATTAGCAACTCCCATGGCTGTTAACACTATTGGTATTACTCCCTGGATTCTTCACTCTCAGATAAAGAAGGCAGCAGCCCCCACAGACCCTAACAACTGGCAGACCATCTGTGACCCAACTAACCCCCTCAAATTGAGGTTCCAGAGGACATCATAACAACACGCCATCACCCAAGAGAGCTCCAGCCACTTCCCAGAAGTTGGTTGGTCAATGCATGGCAGAAGCCTGAGGATTTGCCAGCCAGGATATAAATGTATTCCCTTTTTGCCACCCTTATCCCATCCTGCTGATTAGCACTGTTGCAATACTGTTCGCACTAGGACTGGCTGTTACTGCTTCCCAGGATTGGAACATAGGCCAAAGAATGTTGCTGGCCTCCTGCTATCTCCTCAAAGTAGGAAGCCTTACTGTTGTTTACTGCTATCTGTAGTCCAGACCCCAGTCTTAGGCATGAGGTCTCTGATGTGTTTTTACCTTCTGACTCCATTACATTTTAAGGTTGTGCCATCTAGAGGCCAGGATGACTGCTCAGCTTGTGTAAAATCTCTCTCCTTCCAAAGAAAACTGCAGTATGCCTTCACCTATTATCAATACCTGTCACCCGCATGCAGCACATCAATATCTGAATGTGCCAGAAGAGGGACAATTTAATATAAAGGAAAACTGACAGGCCTGATGGGGTCCTGCAAAAACAAAGGTACTCTAGGGAAGACAGTTTGCTGGCAGAAAGATGGGAGCCCCATAAAGGGATGGAATGACAAAATGAGAGGGGGAGGAAATAAACCTCTTTATGTCTGGGCATCCTCCCTGACCACATCGTCTCCATATCAGTCTACAAAGGGAAAAGCCATAGATACAGAGAGGCCATCCAGAGATGATTACCTAGACAGCTATGAGCCTATAAAAGACATTGATCTGCCACCACCATGACCCCCATTAAGGCTTCCTTCTGGGACAGGGCATCTTAACTTGGAACTCCAACTGCACAAGCTGTTTGATGCAACTCACCACCTCCTTAATCTTATGAATCCACCATTGGCAGGTGATTGTTGGCTCTGCCTGTCTTCAGGTTCCCTCCTTTATGTAGTGACCCCAGTGAACCCCCTTAACCAGAGCATGCATTGATGCTACTCCCAACTCTACCAGCTCAAAACCCAAAGTAAGCAATATATAGGTATCTCAGAGGGCCCCTAATTGTATCTACAATTCAAGAGGATACTAAACAGTGGGGGAATGGGCTGCTAGCCAATGTGCCCAAATCCAAAATTGTACAGCCACCACCATTAGATGTGCAGTTGACAGACCAAGGTACAGCCACCCAGGAACCTTCTTTGTATGTGGGACCCTTGCTTATCAGGGCTTGCCAGCTAACTAGAAAGGCATTTGCACAGTAGCACTCCTCACTCCCCAGATAAACATAGTGCCTAACAATCAAACCCACCTCATACCTTTGATGGCCCACACACAGTCAAAGAGAGCTATCCAATTCATACCTTTACTAATGGGATTAGGGATAACAGCTGGAATAGGAATAGGCATAGGAGGAATTGCCTCATTAGCCTCCTACTATAATGAATTATCTGTGGACCTAACAAATGACATAAAACAAGTGGATAGGTCCATAGTGGCCATGCAGGACCAGTTGGACTCCCTAGCATCAGTGGTCTCCAAAATCAGAGAGGTTGCCGAAAAAGGGGTATCTGCCTTTTCCTAAATGAAGAATGTTGCTTTTATGTGAATCAGTCAGGAATAGAGATATGGCTCAACAATTACGGGACTGGGTCACATGTAGGAGACAGGAATTAGCGAATTCCTGGAACAGATGGAGCAGCATCTGAAATTGGGCCTCATGGCTTCTTCGCTTGCTGGTCCTCTTTTCATGCTCCTAGTGGCCCTCATATTTGGTCCCCTTCTTAACCCTATAACTCACTTCATTAGCTTGCTAATAGAGGCAACAAGTCACAGCTCTTGGTGACCCAATACAGACCCTTGGGACAGGAGGAACCTGATAGAATCCTGGAACCTAGGCTTGGTGCTTGTTCACAAGTAGGAAAAGCATTGAAAAGGAGGGGGAATAAATAGGAAGATCACCTCAAAGCAGGTTATGGGACATGAAAAATCGCTAGTTAAGCCATAAAATTAGTACCATGCAGAGATAAAAGGCCCCTTGCAAAGATAACTGCCCATTCCCGCCTTTCTTTGTCTCCTTCTGTAAACAGACTTTCTGAAACAGGCTCCCTCTGCTGCTCCTAACTAAACAACCCCAGGTTCCTAATCCCAGTGTGAGCCCACCTATTAGCAACCAGCACTCCCGGTAACCCGATCCCTGCACTGCCCTGTAAGAATTCTGTGATTTCACTGCTGGAGGCCCAGAATCTTGAGTATCAGCTCATCTGGGACCACCAGTGTAATATAAAAAGTCCAAGTTCTCCTACTTCTCTGAGTGTCGCTTGGTTTCTCATCTGACAGTATTTCCACAACATTCTCACATGGCAGAAAGCCAGCTCACAGCCTCTCTGTCCTGTCCTTATGAGGTAACCAATTCCATTCATGAGGGCTCTACCCTTATGACCTGATTCCCTCCCATGTACCATCCCAGTGAGGTTAGTTAGGGTTTCAGTGTGGGGACTCTGGAGATACACATACATGCAGTCTATTGCAGAGGTCAGAAAGATTTTATTTGTAGAGAAGAGAAGAGAAAGACTGCATATTGGAGAATGCAGAGGGACCCAGAAACTGGTGATTCCGTGGGTCAGGGTGGGGAGTGGGGTTTTATAGCCTTTTTTCCACTGCCTGAGGGCAGAGATGCCTTTCAGATGCAGATGGACATTCCCTAGGGAGGAGAGGTGTCTCCTTGACCACTTATCACCTTTGGGACCTCCTGCAGTCCATCCTTCAATCCCCCCTCTCAATGGTCGCCCTTACTGCTGTTAGGAATAGGGATGATGAAGTCTATTCAGAACTGCTTCCTGCTGACAGGGGGCAATGAATGGACCCTCAGCGTCAGGGCTGACCACAAGAGGGATTGTCAAGGGGACCTTGGTAGTAGGTTGTTTTCATCTCCATCAGAGGCATTTGTAGTTTGATGGATTCTAGGCAAGAAGAAACAAATTTGACAAGTAAGTTTAAAATGCAAGGCCCAAAACAAGCAGGATAATAATGACAACTATAGGCCCCAGACAGGATAGGAACCAAATTCTGGAGGGGAGCCAGGAGTTTATTTGGTCCCACACCTGTGTAGAAACCTGAGTTTCAAGAGATTGCTTCCAGAGCCACTTAGCCTGTTGGAGAATGTAATCTGCACGTTCCTGTACAATGCCTGAAGTGTTTATATATGTACAACAGGAAGTGTTGGCGATGGCACATATCCCTCCTTGTTTAGCCAAAAGAAAATCTAGGGCCAGGCGGTGGTCCATGACCACACAGGCAAGGGATGACAAAGACCTTTGCATGTCCTTAATGGCAAGGCATACCCGGTCCGAGGTGCCCTCTACCACTTTGGTTAGGTTTTTTGCAGTTACATGATTGGCAATCACCCCATAGCTGATTCCAGCAAGGGCTGTAACTAATGTTATTATCCCTAAAACTATTAAAGTAACCTCTCTTTTATTTCTATGGGAAGCTGTTCCTGTTGTAGTTAGCATTTCTCTTTTCTTCCAAATGGCTACATGAGTGTGCAGGATCAGGAAGGCATACTTAGAAACTGTATAGATGTTGACTCTCTGTTCTTTTGACAGTCTTAGGGCTTCTGTTAGGGCCACTAATTTTGCCAATTGAGCACTTGTATTAGGAGGAAGAGGACCTGATTTGAGGATGTCAAATTCTGTCACAACTGCAAACCCTGCATGTCTGACACCATTCTTGACAAAGGAACTGCTGTCAGTGTATAATTCTAGATCTGGGTTTTTTAAGGGCTGGATCAGTTAAGTCAGGTCGGGCAACCTAATTTTCCATAACACCTCCTCACATGAGTGTTCAGAATTTCCCTCTGCCTCTGGTAGAAGGGATTCAGGATTTAGGCTCTGACAGGTCCTTAAAGTTATTTCTGTCCCTCCCAGAAGCTGGGCCTGGTATTTAAGTAGACAGCTGTCAGATAGCCAAAGTTCTCCTGTTGAGTTTAAAATTCCCCTCGGTCATGTGGGGTATAAACCATTAAGGGGGAAGTTTAGGATAAGTTTTTGAGCTTCAGGCACTAGAAGGCTTACTGCAGCCATTGCTCTAAGACATCCTGGCCATCCCTTGGCTACCTGATCTAACTCTTTGCTTAAGTAGCCTACTGGCTGGGGAGTGATGCCCTGAAGCTGAGTCATCACTCCCAAGACCAGTCTTCCTTTTTCATAGACATATAATTGAAACTTGTCTTGTACTGGGAGACCCAGGGCAGGAGCTGTCATAAGAGCCTTTTTTAACCTGTGGAATGCATTTTCTGACTTGTCATCCTATTCAATAAAGGACTGGGTATCCTTCTGTGCTTCCTTAAGGATTTGATATAAGGGCCTGGCTAGGTCTGCATATCCCAGGATCCAAATTCTACAGTATCCTGTGACCCTCCCCACCAAAGACCCTCAATTGCTTTAGAGTTTTAGGTTGAGGAAACATCAGGATTGGACAGATTCTATCTTCTCCTAGAGACCTCATTTCTTTCTCCAGGACAAGACCTAAACATGTAACCCTAGACTGACACAATTGGGCTTTTTCTTTAGAGATTTTATATCCTCTATCTGCTAAGAAGTTAAGTAAGGATTCAATGGCTCATGAAATGACAGGCTCACTTGGTCATCTACATAATGTAGCAGAGTAGCTTGTGGATATTGCCATTCTGCCAAGTCTTGGGTTAGAGCTAACCCAAAGAGGTGGGGGGCTGTCTCTGAATCCCTGGGGGAGGACAGTCCAAGTGACCTGTCCAGACTTTCTTGTGGGGTCCTCAAATGCAAAGATAGGTTGACTTTTAGGGTGTAAGGGGATGCAAAAGAAGACATCCTTTAAATCCAGGACAGAGGAGTAAGCGGTACCTGGCGGTATTTGGGCTAAAAGCATATAGGGATTTGGAACTACAGGGTGGAGAGGCACTACTGCTTCATTGATCAGGCAGAGACCCTGGACTAGCCTCCATTTGTTAGGTCTCTTCCTGACACTGAGAATAGGAGTACTATATGGGCTGGAGCATTCTATTAGCAGTCCCTGTCTCTTTAAGTGTTTGATTATGGGAATTAGCCCCTCCTTAACTTGTGGATTTAAAGGATATTGTTTTTGATGGGGAAACCAGGAGGGGTCCTTGAGATGAATTAAGACTGGGACAGCTGTTCATGCCCATCCCATGGTGTGTCCATCCATCC
Organism: Castor canadensis; assembly: GCF_047511655.1. NCBI lineage: Eukaryota > Metazoa > Chordata > Mammalia > Rodentia > Castoridae > Castor > Castor canadensis. Next base: position 91,423,653 of record NC_133388.1, read on the forward strand.
ACACTGTGGGCTCTATTTGTTCCTCTATTGGGGCAAGCAAAAGTACCCTCCTGGGGATAAAAGTAGCTGTACCCCCAATTTAGATAGAAGGTCTCACCCTAGCAGAGGAGTAGGAGTTTCTGGGACAATTAAAAAGGAATGACAGAAATGAAAATCTCCCCAGGAGCAGGCTAAAGGCTGAGTGAAATAACGCTCCAGAGGCTGGCCTGATATGCCTCGAACAGTAATTGTCTTGGAGGACCTGGGTCCAGGAGAGAAAGGAATAGCTGAGATGTTGGCTCCAGGTTTGAGAAGGAGGCTGAACTTGTGCTTTTCAATAGTGAGTAAAACCCAGGGCTCCCCTGCTTTTATGTTGGTTACAGGAGCCTGGATGGGAGGCCCTGGCCTCGGTTCCCCTGGGGACCGGGGACAGCGTGCCTTCCAATGTTTTTCCTGACAAATGGGGCAGGGTCCCAGCGGTAGCTTTCTCCGGGGATACTCCCTCCTAAAATGGCCTGCCTGTCCTCATTGAAAGCATATCCTTGGGTTTGGACTTTGCACCGGGGAAGCCTCTCTGAGTGCTGCGTTCAGAACCTCCTGCTGTTTATCCTTTCTCTTTTCCTTTTCCAGGTCCTTCTTTTCTTTTTCTAAGTCCCTGTTATAGTATACAGACTAGGCTACACGGACCAATTGGTGTAGATTTCTGCTCCCTTCAGCCACCAGTTTCTGAAGCTTTTTATGGATATCTGATGCTGTGATAGAAATTTATCTTTTAGGATGATTTCCTCTTCCTGTGACTCTGGTACAATGCTGATATGCTTTTGTAAAGCATCCTTAAGTCTCTGTAGGAAAGCTAATGGAGTTTCTAAGGGTCCTTGCTGTACAGCTGTGACTTGGGGAGTAATTAAGAGGTTTTAACTTGGTTCTACTTAGACCCTCAAGAATGCAGTGGATGAAATGGGTATGGCTCCATTTATCCTTGTCATTTTCAGGGCCCCACTTAGGGTCATACCTAGGTATTGCCTGATCTCCTGTTGGAATTGGGAATTGAGGTTCCCTTTTAGGTATCCAATGCCTTTGTCTTTCTTTTCCCTCCCCACTCTTCCTCCTCCCATGAGGGCCCAGTCTGAGACAGGCCTGTAGAGCCACTTTTATCTAAGTGATAATTGTCTCCAGCTGTGACTGCCTGATCTCATACCCTCTGTTTTTCCAGAGAAGTGAGGGTCTGAGACAGCAATAGCATTACAACTTTCCAGCTTAGTTCAAAGTTTTGGCCGACTTCTCTAAATGCCTGAATGTACTGATCTGGGTCTTCTGTATAATTTCTTAAATCCTTTTTTATTTCTTTAAGTTCCCTTACTCTAAAAGGAACGTGAGCCCTATCCCCTCCAGGAATTAACCGGAGGGGGTAGAGATCTGTGGGACGATATCTGGTGTGTGAGGTAGCTGGGTAAGGGGGGAGAGGGGAGCTGATGGGCTTTTTGCAAAAGGTTACAATGGTCTGGGCATCTAGCCTGCATTTGTTTAGCCATTCTGGGTGATCTCTTAGGAAAAAGAACAGTTGACTATATGGAACTTCAGCCCACTTTCCCTCCTTTTTACAGAACATATCTAATTGAAGAATGGTATTATAATTAATGCTCCCTCCTTCTGGCCATCTTTCCTCATCTCCCAGAGGATACTGTGGCCAAGCCTGAGTGCAGTAAAACTTGAGTCGCTTTTGCTGAAGACTTTCTGGATCAAGATCTTTCCAATGTTTTAATAAGCAGGAAAGGGGGGATCCTTCCTGGATCCTTGAGGCTTGATTCCCCATCTAACAAAAGGGAAATAAGGGAAAATTGGTCATCTTAACAGAGGTTTCTCCTTTTATCTAGGCATCCCCAGATGAGGAGAAACTCTAGTGCTCCTTCCACTGTCACTTGTGGGTAAAGTCGTGGAGGATTTACAGATATCTCAGTTGCACACCCCCCTCCCCCCACCGAGATGATCTTTGACCAATCTCTTATCTATTTTGACTTGCTTGTTTGCCCTGTGACCCAGGTAGGCCTGGTTCTCCTCTACCAGCTGAAGGCTTGTGGTTTAAAATAACTTTGTCAAAGTAACCAAGAGGGCTTGCATGGCCAGAGGTGTGCATGGGGACTCCTGATGAAGTAGACTTCTGTCCCCCTATATAACCTGTGAGGCATATATTTTTTATGAAAAGAGAGGGAGCATCTGAAGGCTTTTGCTCTGGTAAGGGGCAAAAACAGAGAAGACCATGAGGTCTCTGCTTTTTAAGTGTTTTCTTTTCTTTTCCCTGAGGGCAGGCTGTGGAATCTGTTTAACCAGGTTGACAAAGACAGTTAAGCCTAAATTGGAGACTAGCACTTTCTGGTGCCTATAGGGATTTTTCCCAAACTTCCTGAAGAAAGATGCTCACTGCTGTTTAGAGCAAAGAGGGGAGGGGGACACTCATCCTGAACTACTTGGGAAAGGGGAAGGAAAGGCTGAGGGTTAGGAGAAAAGAGAGTTTCCAGGCTCAACCAATGATTATTGGTCATCACTGCTGTCCAGATTAATCCTGCCCAAGGCAGTACTGGAGCACTGGAAGCAGGGGGTGACCTCCACTCTTGGGCCACGGAAACCATGAAGGAAGCGTAAGAGATCTGATTGTTTGCTATGGACATGGCTGGAGGCGTCCGAGACTTAGCCAGCTTTGGAGCCTCAGGGTGGGTCAGGAAGTTGCATCTCCAGCCTTTGGGTGACACTGGGGAGTGCCCCGGCCAGAACACCTTTTTCTTTGGCTTGAAGACAAACTTTCATTTCCACCGGCTGTTTTCGGACCTCCTCTTAAGTGGGTCAGATCTTGAAAGAGAAAGTGTTAGAGTTTAAAGAGAGGAAAAGAAAGCCTCGGTGCACTGAAGTCGAGTTCCACCCACGTAGCATTGGCAGTGCAGTATAAACCCCTGCCTGGCATCTGAGTTTCCTCAGATTGCCTGCCTTACAGCTATAATGGGCTTGGAGCTTTTCCTCAGTTTCCCAAAGGAGAAACCCTCCTTAACAAGACAGAGACAGAGAGAGAGAGAGAGAGAGAGAGAGAGAGAGAGAGAGAGAGAGAGAGAAGGTTGGCCTGAGAATTCCACAGCTAGGCTGTGGTGGTGGGTTTCTCCTGGAAAATAAGACTCCATCGGAGTGCCGAACGCTTACAATCACATTCCTAGGCAGCTTTTCCCAGTTTGGCACAACCTATACCAACCTCAGGTGATAGCTGGTCCCTTTGTGGTTGCCAAATATGATGCACGGATGACAGGTGCAGGAATATCAGGTGCTCAGGGTTCTTGAGCCTGCTCTGAGAATGAAAGCACAGACAGACTCTAACAGCAGAGGTCGGAAAGATATTATTTGTAGAGAAGAGAAAGACTGCATTTTGAAGGAATGAAGGGACTCAGAAACCAGTGATCCCCCAAATCAGGGTGGGCAGTGGGGTTTTATAGCCTTTTTTGCATTGCCTGAAGGTGGAGATGCCTTTCAGATGCAGATGGGTGTTCCCTAGGGAGGAGAGGTGCCTCCTTGACCACCTATCACCTTTTGGGACCTCCTGCAGTCCATCCTTCAGGGATGGCTGCCTGTGCATGGGCTGTGTGGCCAGGGTTCCTTCCTCTCCAGGGCAGGAGGGGAGGGGCAGCTCTCGATTCACCCTGTGTGTCTGTGTCCACACTGCCATGCAGGCACAGCTTGATCTTCCACCTCCTTTCTTTCTGTGTGCCAAAAATCTTTGGGATGAACTGATAGTCGACTATCTTTGATAACTGGGGAGTCGAAGGGGAAGTATGCAGATAGGCAGTAAACATGCTAGTCTTTAAGAAATGTTGTTTGAGGGGCTGGCGGTGTGGCTCAAGAGGTAGAGCGCCTGCCTGGCAAGTGTGAGACCCTGAGTTCAAATCGCAGTGCTGCCAAAAAATAAAAATAAAAAAGCTGAATCCTAGCAACAATAAGAACAAAACAAAAATATAAGAGGAGACAGGAGAAGCACATTAGCAAACGAGGAGGGCATTTTGGTAGAGGGGAAAGCCTGAGGAACAGGAGAAAAGAGAACCTGGAAGGTAAAAGAGAAGAGAAACTACACGCTAAATTGGGCCTCAGAAAAGTCTGTGGAGACCTTTAAGTTTTGGGAGGTGGCTGTGGCCCGCCGTGATCCCGCCGGCTCCTCCCTAGCTTCACTCCCCTAACCGCGGAGTCCAGGGCCGAGCCTGCGCTTCCTGCCGTGACAGCCCGTCCCGCTCCCCACCCCGCCCCGCCCCGCCCCGCCCCACGGCTCTGCCTCCCGCGGGCTCCTTCCGTGTCCTACACTGGGAGTCCTGCTGCAGAAGCCCGCCCCTCACGCCCCGCCCCTCACGCCCCGCCCCTCACACCCCGCCCCTCACGCTCAGCCCCGCCCCTCACGCTCAGCCCCGCCCCCGCGGCTCTGCCTCGGACGAGCTCCTTCCGCGTCCCACTCTGGGAGTCCTGCTGCAGAAGCCCGCCCCTCACGCCCCGCCCCTCACGCCCCGCCCCTCACGCTCAGCTCCGCCCCTCACGCTCAGCCCCGCCCCCGCGGCTCTACCTCGGACGAGCTCCTTCCGCGTCCCACACTGGGAGTCCTGCTGCGGAAGCCTGTGCCGTCCCGACCCGCGGCCCGCCGCCCTGCGCCCGCCGCCCCTCTTCGCTGCTCCGGATCACTCAGCGGCCCGAGCGTAGGTAGAACGCGCCCTGTCGGGGTTTGGGGAGCTGCACTCGGTAGTGGGGAGCCGGGTAGGGAGGGCCTAAGACCAGTAGTGTCTGCCTGAGACCCGGCCGGCGGGCGCGGGTGGGGGTACAGCCCAACCCGGGAGGGCGGCGAGTGTGCGAAAGGAAGGTGAGAAAGGTCAGGAAGAGGTCTGTGTCTTCCCTGTCCTGTGTGCTCATGGCTGTCGCAAAAAGGGGTCTGTGCTCACTTGGTAATAGCAGCCTGAAACTGAGGGTGTCAGCTCCGCAAGGTCAAGCGATCCCACGTCAGAGGTGGGGGAAGCGGAGGCACACACGTAGTTGTGTGCATAGAAAGTGAAACTTGATGTAGAACCCAGCAATCTCTGCAAGGAAACTAGGGTTTGGGAGGACTTTTCACTGTGGTACAGCTGAATCTACATTCACAAACACCAAGATGGAAAAAAATTTACATGTCCTATTGAGATTTCTTTTTAAAAATTTTGGATGAATTCTGAAGAAATTCCTTTCAGATAGTGCAAAGATTGAGGCAAGTATGCAGGGCACAGAAACCGTTGCTCTGTTTTTTGGTAGAGGGGTTTGAACTCAGGACTTCATATTTGTTCACACTTGCTAGACGGGCGCTCTACCATTTGCCCCCAGCCCTTTTTTATTTTTATTTAAAAAAAATTTTTTTTGAGATGGGTCTTGCTATGTAGCCCAGACTGGCCTGAAACTTGCATCCTCCTGCCTTAGCCTCCTGAGTGCTTGGATTACAGGTGTGCCCCATCACATATGGTTCATAGTGTTGTGGGTTAGGTTGTGGTATCAGTAAGATAAGAGGTGATAAAAAGCCATATCATGTGGGATTTTTGGGATACAGAGGAGAGTAAAACAAAGGGGCCTTTATCTTGCAGGAAGGTTTTTTTTTTGTGTGTGTGGTATGGTTTGAACTCAGGTCCTTGCTTTTGCTAGGCAGGTGCTCTACCACTTGAGCCATGCCTCCAGCCAGTTTTATTTTAGGAAGGAGAAACAGTGACCAAGGAGGTAAATAAGCAAACAAGATGATTTTTTAATTTTGATGAACATAAACATAATGATATTATAAATGGAGGTTGGAGAATATAGGAGGGAGAGCTCCTTAGGCAGATTCGTATGCAGTGTCAGTTGTCATTTAGATTAGTGGGTTTCAACAATGTGGTGGCAGGAAGAATGGAGAAAACTGGATGGGTCTGGGAGACATGGAGGGAGTGGAATCAATAGAATTTGGTAGCCAGGCATGGTTCTGCATGCCTGTAAATCCCAGCAATGGGGGGGCTAAGACAGAAGGCTCACAAGGTCCAGGCCAGCCTGGGTTACAGAGGAGGCCCTTTCTCAAAAAAAAAAAAAAAATACTGGATAATAATAACAAACAGTTGTCTCCATTTACTGGAAACTTACTAAGTGTCATAGATTTTTTTTTCTCATTTATTCCTATAGCAACTCGGTAAGGTGGGCCAGTTTCTTAAGTTTTTTTTAGTACTAGGGATTGAACTCAAGACCTACACCTTGATCCACTCCACCAGCCCTTTTTTGTGATTTTTTTTATTTTTGGTGGTATTGGGACTTGAACTCAGAGCCTACATCTTTATCCACCCACCAGCCCTTTTTTTGGGGTGGGTTTTTTTTTTTTAGATAGGGTCTCTTGAACTATTTGCCAGGCTGGCTGAACCTCTGTTCTCCTGATCATTGCCTCCTGAGTAGCTAGGATGACAGGTGTGAGCCACTGGCTCCCAGTTCTGTTTCTTAAGTTTGTGGAGAAAGCAGAGTCATAGAGAATTTAAGTAACTTCTTTAAGGTCCATGATGGGGGAACCAGGGATCAAAGTCAGGTCTGCCTCCAAACCCCTGTGAACAGAGGTGACAAAGGGGTGGGGGAGATGAATTTGGGGGAGAGATAGAAATGAGGGGAAGATATATTTGGGACCTGTCATCCAAGAAGAGATGTCTTCAACAGTGAGTATAGTGCTGAGAAGAGAGATCTAGATCTAGGAATAAATTTGCATGTTGCCATCATGGAAACAGTATTTGAATCCACAGTGTAGGTGAGACCACCCCAGGAAAGTATATAGAAGATTAGGACAGAACTGAAAGGCACATCAGTTTTAAAGAATGGCACAGAAAGAACTGCCACAAAGATATAGTTAGAGTTGCAATAAGAAAATCAGGACAGTACCATTGTGGAAGCCAAAGGAAGAGAGAGTTTCAGTGAGAGAGTGATCAATGGTGTCATGGTTTGAGGAGTGAAGTAAGACAGGGCCAGGATGTGTCTCTCTATTCATGGTAGTAACAGGTTCCCTGAGAGGACTGTCTTGGTGGACTAGTGGGCACAGAATCCCATTTAGTTGGTTGAAAAGAGTAGGTGAGGAAGTTGAAGTGGTGACAACTTGATAAAAATGCTTGTTTTTCTGGAGCTAAGAATCCACAGTCCAGACCGTGGACTCTACTGACTTTACCAGTTGGAATCATACTGATAGTCATTAGGGGTTTTCCTTAACACACTCATGAGAAGACATGTCCCTCCGTCTCCAGTTATTCCGTTTTTGTTGTTAAATTTCCCTGCTCTTAAGCTTTTGCCTTACCCTTTCCTACCTTTTCATTAGAATATTCTCTGGATGAATCTGCAAATCGCTGGCATAACCAGGACGAACATGAGGAAGACATATTCCTAATGCAGATATACTCTATTTGCAGTCAAATGCTCAATATCTATCTTTCTCTTTCTTTCTTTCTAGGCTTATATTAGTTTTGGCTCCAGCCATGGAGAAACTCCATGGGCATGTGTCTGCCCACCCAGACATCCTCTCCTTGGAGAACCGGTGCCTGGCCATGTTGCCTGACTTGCAACACACGGAGAAATTATGTGGACATATGTCTGCTCACTCAGACATTCTCTCCTTAGAGAACCACTGCCTGGCCCAAATTCCTGGCCTGAAGACCATGGAAAAAGCACATGGGCATATGTCTGCCAACCCAGATATCCTGTCCTTGGAGAACCAGTGCCTAGCTACCCTCCCCACTGTAGAGAGCACTTTGTCTCTCAGCCCCTTGCTGCACTGCCTCCCTGTGTCTCACATGGTGCAAGCTGATTTATGCAGCCACATTCCCAGGAATTGCCTGCTCGCTGAGCCTCCAAGTAGGAGGGTTCAGCATCTCTCTGAGGAATCAGAGCTTCCCACTTGGCCTAAGGCCCTAAAATCCACTGCGGCTACAGAAAGAGTTCAGGAAGCAACTTTGGTAATATCTCCAATACTTGTCTTGACTCCAGCCATGTGTATTGTATGCTCTTGTCACTAGCTCAGTACCTCAGTTTCCCTCAGTGCTGCTCTGTGACTGGTACCTCCTCAGAGCGTCTTCTGAGGTGTTTTTTTTTTTTTTTTAACCCGGGCCTGCCTTCGTCAGCATCACTGTTCTCTAGTTCAGAGATTCTAGATAATAGATCAGAAGCAGTCCTTAGCGAGCCGAAGCTTAGGAGGAAAGCCACGTGATACTACCACAGCAGCCAGTCTGATGATTTTGAGATCAGACATGACGTGTGTCTTTATGCCAGGGCTCACTTCCTTGTAGATATGTGGGCAAATATGCATCTACTTACACTCTCACACAGCACGTTTAGTACATGGCTCAGAACTGGTAGATAAGCACTCATTGCTTTTGTGTAGGCCTGGGGTTTAGGATGAGGAGAAGTTACTGTGAGTCCCTTGCTGTTTCTGCTGGTTACAAAGTCTATAACCTTGGCTAAGACTAATAACCCCTTGGGGCCTTTAAAATGAAGTCAATGAAAATGTATCTCACAGGGTTGTCAGGACTACAACTGATTTAGGGCTTTGCAATTTGCAAAGAACCATGTATACATTATTGCATTTAATTTTCCAACAGTCTACCAGGTTAGGTGGTAGTGTGAATGATCAAGCTGAGGTTCAGAGAGGGTTGCTGGTGGGATTGATACGGGACTTACCTTTTTCCTCTGATTCTAAACATAATAGCATTTATTAAGAGGTGTGTGAGGGGCCTTAGGCCATCAGGATGTGAACAATAAGGGCAACAGTTGAAAGCAGGGAGGAAGATCATGAAGCATCTGTCAAAGGATGAGAAAGCTGAATAGGGAAAGGAGTTCGTGACAGTCAGAGACAGGACAGACCAATGCTGGTCAGTGCTGGGGAGGGAAGGGAGAGATGTGGACCCTTCCTATCTTTGGGAGCCACCTGTTTGAGGGTCATGGGTACATGCTGTGATTTGTAACAACTGCCACTCCCCCCAGGGTGGTTGGTGCTATTCAGAAGAAAAGGAAAGGCTGATAGAGAAGGAAGGGGCAGAGGCCCAGATGCCTTTTTATAGTCTAAGTTTGGGAGAGGAGGAAGAAGTGGAGGCTATGTCCCTGAAGCTCACTTCTGGGGACTCTGAATCTCATCCTGGGCCCACCGACCAGGTCCTTCAGGAAAAGAAGGTAAAATTCCTCGAGTTGGGGAGAGGTTGATGGTGGTAGAAGGGAGAGGAAGGGAGGGAGGGAGGGAGGGAGGAAGGGAGGGAGACCAAAAGCATTTGCAGATGGAAGGAGAAGGGGACAGGACCCAACCCTTATTTCTCACTGCCTAATCTCCTTTTCTAATCTGTGAGTTGGATAGACATCCTCCCAAATCCAGGGTTTTATTATCTCTGTCCTTTATTTTGTACATTGGTCTGTGTGTATGCTTAAGTTAGTTCTTTTTCCTCACTCGTTTCTTTCCCAATTTCTAGATGGCTCTAATGAGCTTACTGTGCTCCTTTGTGGCCTCAAATGTAAATATCCAAAATCCAAGTGACCCCATCCAAGCTTCCATTCTTAAAGTCTGTAGTGAACTGGCCCCCTTGGAGCCTGAGTTCATCCTCAAGGTATTGTGGGGTGAAGGAGGTGTGGGAGTGGGAAGCAGGGAGGTAGGGAATGTGATTACAGTATGTGAGGGTGGTGGTGACTGGCCTCCTGTTGGGAGTAGAAGGAACTTCACCTAGGAAGGGAGTAGGATTTCTGGGTGAGTCAGCTCTAGTCCCTGGGACTGTGAAGAGTGGACAGAGATGAAATTGGGTAAGTGTATAGGATGGTTGGTTTGTTTAATAAGTACACAGGCTAAGCATACAATGTGAGTCTGTGAGAGTCCCAGTAACAGATGATAAAACTTGAATCTGGCACTTACCGAGTCTATAGTATATCGTTAGGAAAGCAAAACACTTTCCTAAATAGATAAATGCAACTAGAGCAGTAGGTAGTGAATTTTTTAGAAGCAGAGAAGAGGGGAAAAATGTTTTCTATGCAATTTTAGAAGATGGCAGGTTTAATCAGTGGTTGAACGCTTAGTTGGGTGTTTTTTGAAAGCATTGGGGTTTGAACTCAGGGCCTCATGCTTATGAGGCAGGGACTTTAGCACTTGGGCCACTCTGTCAGCCCTTTAGTTAGGTTTTTGATAGATGTTAATATGAGTGGTCTTTCAAAGAAGGAAAGGGCTTGTCTGACTTAGACTTAGAAGAAGACATCTGGAAAGGTGGGTAGATAAGGACTAAATTATGGAGACTTAAAATGCCAAACCAGGAAGCTTGGGTTTTCTGTGTTGTAGGCAATATAGAGGACTCAGGAAAGATTGTAGCAGGCAGATTCAATAAGCAGGTTGGTTTAGAGCCTGAAGCTATGGGAGAAGTGGCCAGGATGCCAACCCTCTCCGTCCTGTGCTCTAGGCATGCTTGTTCGCGAGGCATCAGCTGAACATACGGAATGTGGCCAATAGAGTCTTGGCCATCGCTGCCTCCTTGCCAGCGTGCCGCCCTCACCTGCGACGGTATTTTTGTGCCATCGTCCACCTGCCTTCTGATTGGATTCAGGTGGCAGAGTTCTACCAGGTATGGCACTCAGTTCTCTGAGCTTTGGCCTTTACTAGGTTCCTTCTCTTTTGGTCCTTCAAGAAAATTTTCAAATAGTTTTGCCTCCCTCAGCCTTCTGTAGCCTTGGTGCCCAGGCAGGACAGCCTTTCCCTGTATGAGGTGGGGTTACCTAACAAGGAGAGCACTTATTTTGGACCTCATGTTTATAATGATGTAAACAAAAATCAGAGAAGACTACTGACTGCCCGGTACCACAGAAACTGCAATTGTAGAGTTGGGCTAGGAACTTGTCCCTGTTCTGTGGTTTCCTATAAGCCCATGGATTTGTCTTGTTTTGAGTCTTATTTTGCTTAGTTGGGTCTCCCTTCTGATGGTTTCTTCTCTGTCTGGCAGAGCCTGGCTAGAGGAGATGAGAACAAGCTGGTACCCCTGCCTGCCTGCCTCCGTGCTGCTATGACTGACAAATTTGCCCAGTTTGATGAGTACCAACTAGCTAAGTACAATCCACGGAAACACCGTGCCAAGAGATGCCCCCGCCGGCCATCCCACCCTCCAGTCAGTCTCTGTCTCAGCCCTTGTCATTCACAACCTAGGCCCCTTTTTTCTGGGAAGGGAGGGATAAAGGAACACGGTGAGCTTGGAGAGGGGTCCTACACTCACTGAGCAGCTAACAAGTTCCTATGTCAGGAACTAAAGGAGTCAGAGAGGTCCAGAGGTGCTGGGTGTAGCTTGGGCAGAAAGGGCAGGCAGGCCTCTTCCCAATTGGCTTCCTTTTTGGTAGAGATGGACCTCCAGAGCTATTGGAAGGTTTTCTTTAGGGGCAAACTCAATTTAGCTGCTTGAAACTGCTTCTCTTGTTCTTGTAGAAGACAGAGCCTCCATTTTCTAAGAGACTGCAATCTTTTCCAAGGAGCCTTTGGCCTCTTAAAAATGAACAGATTAAGGTGAGTCCCTTGTTCTGGAGTCGTATATGTGCATGTACAATCTTTTCTGAGCTAATGTTTATAAACAGAATTCCTATAGGTTTAAAAATACTAACAGGGCTGGGATGTACTTCAGTGGCAGAGCATTTTCCTAGCATGTACAAGGCCCTGGGATTGGTCCCTAGCACAGGAGAACAAAACAAACAAAGCCCCCCCACAAAACATCCCAAAACAAAAAACTAATAGTGAATGTGGTAGCCACAGGTCAGTTTTTTGCCTCTAGATTCTCAGCCAGGATTATTATGGGGTCCAGTTTTGAGGTTCATTTTTTTCTCCATTTTGTTCTCCTTGGTGTTATATTTACTCTCGTGTGTCATGGTCAGTTGGTTAAATGAGTGACATGAAATATCTACCTTTCAGAGGAGGGTGGGTTTTTTTTTTTCTTCTTTGAGGCAGTGTGTCCCTATGCAGCCCAGCCTGGCCTCATACTCTTGATATCCTGCTTCAGCTTCCTGAGTGCTGTGATTACAGCTGTGCATCACCATGCCTGGCTCCATAGGACGGTTTTTTAAAAAAATAAACCAAACAAAATCTTTTTTACTTTTATGACAAGTAAGGCTTTGTACTTACCAGTTAAGAGCATAGAATCTGGTGGATTCACATCATCTGGGTTTAAATCTCACCTCCACTCCTTGCTGGCTGTGAGATGAGATCTTGGTCAAACGTTTACTTAACCTCTCTTGCCTGTTGCCTCACCTCATCTGTAAACTGGGGATAATTGCAGAACCTGCAGTGTAGGGGTGTGAAGATTAATTCAGGTACTATATTTAAAATATTTCAACTAGTACTTAGCATCAAGTAAGTGTTAGCTATCATCATCATCATCATTGTTAAAGGAGACTTAGGAGAAAGCACACACACACACACACACACACACGCACACGCACACGCACACGTACTATAGGAAAAAACACATTCTCAATTGGTCAACTAGACTTTTCTCTTCATCCTGCATCCTGTTAATATTCCTAAACTTAGTTCTTCTGCCATAGAGGATTCTTTCAATTTTTATGACTCTTCACAGCTTGCATTTCACAGATACCTCCATTTACCTGTCCAGAGGCCTGGTGATTTAAGTGGGGCTGCTTTTTCCTTCTTTCCCTCTGGGAGCAAGGATGTTCTCTGTTCATGCTATCTCTACGTCATTTTCAATTTTGTTTGTTTTTATTAGCATGTATTCATTGTACACTGAGATTCATTCTGACAATTGTAGCCTTACATTGTATATTGGTTAGATTGTCCCCACCATTTTCCCCCCTCAACTTCCTACCTGCCCACTTAAAACAGTTGCAAAAGGTTTCACCATTCTATTTAATATATGTATACTAAGCCCTTCAACCATACATCCTCACCTTTATCTCCACTTACCTTCCCCACTCCCAAATGTACTCTTTTTTTCCCCAATTTTTGTTAGGATGTATTTATTCATTGTACAGGGGGGATTCATTGTGAAAATTCTGAATAGCCTTACATTGGTTAGATCACCCCCATTATCTCTCTTACACTTGAAGCTTCCCCCCCCACCGCCAACTCCTTCTGTTTTGTGTATGTATGTAAAGCCTATCAACTGTATTCCCTCACCTTCATCCTCTCCATACACAAGTACTGTATCTTGCTTTTACAAGCCAACTCAGGTAACCACTGACAGTTCAGTCTTGTGTGAATGAAACACAGGAACTCCAAAGACCTGGGTTTTGAGACAGGGTTTCACTATGCAGCTCAGGCTGGCCTTGAACTTGCTAAGTAGCCCTGGTGGCTTCAAACTTAATCCTGCAGTCTCTGCCTCCTGAATACTAGGATTATAGGCATGCACTACCATGCCTAGCTCTTTTTCTTTTCTTTCTTTTTTTTTTTTTGGTAGTACTGGGGTTTGAACTCAGGGCCTCTGTAAGAAGCTGTTCTGCTACTTGAGCATGCCTCCAGTCCTTTTTTAAAATGGAGTTTCATCATGTTGCCTGGGCTGGCCTCAAACTTCTGGGCTCAAGCTAGGACTACAGGCTTGCCACAGTACTTGTCTACTGTCTTATATTTGTCATGGGAGCTCTTGTTGCTGCAGATTTTTTTTTTCTGCGGTACTAGGGCTTGAACTCAGGGCCTTCACCTTGAGCCACTCCACCAGCCCTATTTTTGTGAGGGGTTTTTTGAGATAGAGTCTTGTGGAACTATTTGCCTGGGCTGGCATTGAACTACAATCCTCCTGATGTCAGCCTCCTGAGTAGCTAGGATCACAGGTGTGAGCCAGCAGTGCCTGGTCACTGCACCAGATTTTTATAATCTACTACTCTTCATCCAAATCTGTTTTGGTGAAAGAAATTATTTCATAGGCTGTGCTTGCTTGCTTGCTTGATTCCTTCTTTCCTTTCTTTGTTTCTTTTCTTTCTTTTTTTTTTTTTTTTTTGTGGTGCTGGGGATTGAACCCAGGGCCTCACACATAGCAGGCAAGTGCCCTACCACTGAGCTTTACCTCCAGACCTAGTCTCTGCTTTCTGAAGAAAATCCATGACATGAATGAAATAGCTCCTGTGGGACTTGGGACTGTTTCCACAGTTTGAAGCAGCCTATAATGCAGTGCCAGAGAAAAGCAGTCAGCCAAGGTTCACCCTGAAGAAGTTGGTACAGCGACTGCATATCCACAAGCCTGCCCAGCATGTCCAAGCCCTGCTGGGGTACAGGTGAGATGCTACATGCTAAACAGGTGTTCTGCCAAGGTGACTCCATCACAGTTCATCCCTGGCCCCCATTGTGGTAGTTCTCAACCTCAGCATCATGAGCCTGGGCTGATGTGGCCTGTAAACATGACTGACCGGCTTTAACTAACTTTCCTTTTTTATTTTCTGCAAGCTTTGAAATGATAGGCACTTTATTCTCTGTCCTAGGTACCCTTCTAGCCTACAGCTCTTTTCTCAGAGTCACCTCCCTGGGCCATGGGATTCTAGCAGAGCTGGGCAGCGGATGAAGCTTTCTAGGCCAGAGACCTGGGAGCGGGAGCTGAGCCTGCGGGGGAACAGGGCTTCCGTCTGGGAGGAGCTCATCGGTAGGGTGACCATCATGTACTCTTCCTCTCTTCCTGATTCTTGCCTCTACCTTTTGGACCCTGACTTGAAGACTTCCTTGGTGTGATACAATTGTTCTCTTGCCTGGTGGTGACCCCACTAAAAATGACTGGAGTTAAAAGATTTGCCACTGACCACACCAAAGTGGACAGCTTTGAATAGAGTTGACACCACAGACAGATCATTATTCCAGATACAGTTAGGGGATACATGGTCTTTATCAGCAGCACACGGCAAAAGTGATAACTCCTTTGTGATTGGACTTGTATCAATATCTGTGTAACTTATTTCAAACAAGGTAGGACTGGCTTTTGGCATGTTGGAGTCTCTAAGAAACTCCTGTTTGGGGCATGGAAGTTTTAAGTAATTTCCCCACACTGATAAAGGAAAAACAAATTTCAAATTGAGGAGAACCAAGTTAGCTTCAATCTTCTCTCTTTCTCTTTTTGTTGTTAGTTTATTTATAACTATAAAAGAGTCTTTACATTTTCACATACGTAATTGTTTCCTTTTTTTCCCTTTTGCATCCTCTTTCATCTTTGCAATTTTTGTTTTGTTTTGTTTTGTTTTGCTATACTGGGGTTTGAACTCAGGGCCTACACCTTGAGCTACTTCACCAGCCCTTTTCTTGTGAAGGGTTTTTTTTGAGATAGGGTCTCATGGTACTGTTTGCCCTGGCTGGCTTTGAACTGGATCCTCCTGATCTCTGCCTCCTGAGTAGCTAGGATTTCAGGTGTGAACCACTGGTGTCTGGCCTCATTTTTGAAAATTTAAAGTCAGTTTCTCTTTGTTGGAAAACGACTAACTTTAAGTCCTGTAATCCCAGCACTGGGTAAACTGAGGCAGGAGGATTGAGAATTTGAGACCAGACCCTGTGAAATACCTTCTCCCTTCCCCAAAGAAAAATATCTAATTTTAGACCTTTTTTTTCTTTTTGGTGGTACTGGGGCTTGAACTCAGGACTTCCTACTTGCCAGGCAGGCGCTTCACTGCTTGAGCCACACCTTCAGCCCTGACTTTGGACTTTTGATGGAGTTTTGTAGACTTCCTGTTTTGGAACTTCAGAAGTTTGAATGTCTTTTGCCTATGTCTCTGTGCACTGCCCATTATAAATTGTACTCAGGGTAGCCTGAATTGCTCTGCTACTTGTTCCTCTCCCTCACTTTGTGGGTGTCAGAATCACCTGGGAATTAAAACACACACATATACACCTGCCTGACAAGCTCTTCCTCAGTAGTGAGATGAGGGGGGTTGGTGACTGCTGGCACAGGCAGATGATTCTGCATGCACCATCTTCACTTTTCCACTGACTGAAAATTTAAGTGGTTTTTTTTATCTTGTCTGAGACAAATGTCCTGTTTCACCTTCAGAGGTTATGTTTTTGTTGTTGTTTTGAGGTAGGGTTTTTCTATATAGCCCAGGCTGGCCTCACGATCTTCCTGCCTCTGTCTCTGAGTGCTGAGATTATAGGCATGGATCACCACACCTGGCTTCAGAGGGGTTTATATTGTAGTTCTTTTTTTTTTTGAGACAGTCTCGCTATGTAGTTCATACTGACTTTGAACTCCTGATCCTCCTACCTCAGCCTCCCAAAGTGCTGGGGTTACAGATGTGCGCCACCATACTGAGTACCAGAATGTTTTGACCATGTACTACAAAAACATCTTTGAGAACTTCAGAATATATGTGATGTAATTAAAATATCATATTCTCATATGACTGTCTTATGTACTTCAAGAAAAGCACAAAACACACATTTTATAAATAGACAAAAGTAAAAAGGAAATATGAAAATATATAGATATAGGTATAAAATACACAATATATAAGATAAAATTAATTTGGGTTTACAGGCCCCTTTTTTGGAGACTATAGGTCTCATTAACAATAAATACTTATAAATAACAATGTTTGGAGTGAAATTATTGAGTTTCCTGTTCTGGAAGATAAATGTCTAATTTTATAATATCACAAATGTAATATTGGACTTTATTTTTTAAAAACTGGACTGCAGTTGAGTGCTGGTGGCTCACGCTTGTAATTGTAGCTACTAAGAAGGCAGAGATCAGGAGGATTGCAGTTCAAGACCAGCCCAGGAAGATAGTTCAAGAGCCCTGTATTGAAATACCAAACAGAAAAGGACTGGCAGAGTGGCTCAAATGGTAGAACACCTGTCCAACAAGCATGAGACCCTGAGTTCAGATCCCAGTACTGCAAAAAAAACACAAAAACAACTGGTCTGGAAAACCTTTCATACATAGCAGCAGTTGAGAAAAAGTTGAGTTGATAATGGACACAGTAGTCATTTACAGCATTTGCACAGCCTCATCATTCCATGCCGTTGTGAGTCAGAGCTGTTATGGGGGCTGTGCACAGTGGTGCACATCAATACTTTTAGCTACTTGGAAGGCTAAAGCAGGAGGAGTTTGGAACCAGCCTGGGCAACATAGCAAGACCCCATCTCAAAAACAAAACAAAACAAAACAAAACAAAAAACCCACAATTATTTATGGTAGATTATTTGGTAGAGCATGATCTTAGCATGTATGAGGCATTGGATTCAATCCCCAGCAACAGAAAAGAATTATGTATGACTGGAGATCCCAGGACTTCCAGGAGACTGAAAGCTTCTAGATAACAATTGCAGTGAGACTTAGATTACCTTTAAAAAGGTTGTACCATTCTTCCGATGGAGGCTGCTGATAGTGCAGGCTAGTATTCAGGGTGGAAGAGTCAGAGGCCTGGTCTCAAAAGTGGTCTGAATACATGTCTGGGAGTGTCCAGGAAAAAATATCCTACCTCCTGTCTATATTTACTTCGATCGAAGAGAAAATAATGTTTCCATATGTAAGTTAGACTCAGATAGTCACTTTAGTCCCTATGTCACATGGTTATGTAATACATATCATAGTTGGTGTTTCCTGAGGGGAGGGGAGGGGAGGCTTTCTACCATCCCAAGACATTGGTGGTACCTTTTTGGTTTTTGCAAAATGTGATTTGTCGCAATTTATCTTTGAATTGTAGATGGATTTAGAATGATATTACTCAGTACTAACCAAAGTCAACCTCTAAAATTGACCTAAGCCTTAATAAGATTATCATTAAGAAACTATGGTTTGAAGAGAATATCAAAAATACTTGAAGATAATACCACAGGGATGAGTAAACAGTAAGAAAGGGACAGAAGTCAAGTTGTACTTCAGTGCAAGCCCTTTTCACCTATATTTAAATGAAAAGTAATGACTAATCAGATCTCATAAAACTTTTAAGTTTCACCAGAAAACTTAAAAATCATCAAAAAGACTATTTGAAATATGGATTTAGTCACTATTATAAATGGTGAACCTTACCAAAAGTATATTTTGTGCCTTAAAATATTAACTAGTGAACGTGCTACGTACACACAACTTATAAGTATAAACAAACTTATACTAGAAAAATTATCTTTTAGCTATTTAAAAGGTTTAGCAACCATTGCTCTAAACAAGAGAATACATTTTGCCATTGAACACAACCTCAGGGCTAGAGCTGACAGGTAAGAGTGGTAGCATAAGTTGTTTATTGAAACTGCCATCCCATAAACAGCATTGTATAAGTTTTGTTCCCCACTTCAGGCCAATCCCGAATCTTTCCAAACATTTAAAACATTTTGAGTAGAATAGTTTGTTTGTAGTCCCTCATTCCCTCCATCTTGAGCTTTCCATGTGGGATCTGAATGTCTTGCTCTGGTCTCTGCCTCTCTCTCACCCCTCATTTGCTTTTCCCAAACTATGCCCCACCTTCTGCAGACAATGGGAAGCTTCCCTTCATGGCCATGCTTCGGAACCTGTGCAACCTGCTGCGTGTGGGAATCAGTGCCCGCCACCATGAACTCATTCTCCAGAGACTCCAGGATGAGGTATGTATGGCAGATAGGTAGCATGAGATTCAGTGACTAGGTGTGGGTGTGTAGATGCTGCTGCTGTGAGACCAGGTGGCTGTGAAACGCCATGGCCACCAGCCTGTTGTGTGTGGGCTCTACTAGGTGTGGAAATACTGATAACAGTGGGGAAGACAAGTCTGGGGGTTCAGTCAGTTCTTTGAGAAGTTACAGAGTGTGAGTATCTCCTCCTCCTCCTCCTCCTTCTTCCTTTGTTCCTTCTTCTTTTCTTCTATCTTCTTCTTCTCTTCCTTCTTCCTTCTTCCTTCCTCCTTTCTTCTTCTTCTTCTTCCTCCTCCTCTTCTTCCTCCTTCTTGTCCTCCTTCTCCTCTTCCTGCTCCTGCTCTTCCTCCTTCTCCTCTTCCTCCTCCTCCTCTTCCCCTTCCTCCTCTTTTCCTCCTCCTTCTCTTTCTTCCTCCTCCTTTCTTCTCCTTCTCTTCCTTCTCTTTTTCTTTCTCCATATCTCTTTTCTAATTCCATTTTCCCACTCCTCACCTGCCTGCAAACCTAGTAGAGTGGTTGCTTCATTGTCCTGGATCCCTGGTTCTCTAGATGCTCATGACCCCTCCTTTGCTTTTCAGAAATCTGTGATCCAAAGCCGGCAGTTTCCATTCAGATTCCTTAATGCCCATGATTCTATCAATAACCTTGAGGCTCAACTCAGAAATAAAGGTACTCTCTCCCTTCTTCCAATGCCCATTTGCCTCTCACATCTAAATGACACAGCTGCTCTGATATTTTTAGTTTCTTGTCTTGTAGACTAGGGTGTGGGGTGGCAGAGGTCAGATAGCTGTCAGTCCTAAGAATGTACTTGTGGTGAGATAAGAAAAGGGAATAGAGGTGACCTGACTCAGTGCTTACCTATCACCCTGCAGCATTGCCCTTTCCTTCCAATATAACACTGGTGAGGCAGATAATGATTAGAAACTCAAAAACTGTCAGGAGGCCTGCCAATCCAAGGCACCTTTGCTACCTGAGTCGTCGGCAGCTTCGGACAGCAATGGTGATACCCGTGATATACAAGCAGCTCAAGCGGGAGAAGCTGAAAATACACAAGGCCAGGTGTGTGTGCCGTGCGGGAGCCAAGAGTGGGCAATTGGTGGTGTGCTGGAGGGGCTGAGGGTTGTCTGTCTGTGGTGATAGTCTTGTCAGCCACCCCAGTGGCTCAGACCTGCTTGGTGTCTTCAAATCCTGTCTCTAAGGTGGAGATCGTGAAGCCTTTGCTGTGTTATACCTTTGACTGTTTGATTGGTTCCCTTAGACTCTGTAGTCTGTGAACAGCTCCCTTTCTTTTAGTGAATGCTGCTGTCCTCTCTGACCTGCTTTGGTTTCCTTCTTGTGACAAGTGTGTTTTTCTTTTTGTATTTTTGACCCATTCACCTCTTTTCTTTTGACATACATGTGAAGATAGTTATCATCAAGCAGGTTCAAAGACAGACAGACAACCTGATCTGTAGGCTTGCTGAGGTCTCAGGTCCCTATTCTTTGAAGCGTTGCAACAGTGTCTTATATCCATTGTCACCAGACAAACAGGACTCATCTAACCCTCTAGTAGGATTCAGTGACCAGAAATATAATCTTTTGAATCAGTGGCTGACCACAGGGCCATTTCCGAGGCAAGCACAAGGCGCCAGTCTAAGCAGGGGGGCTGTATTGACAGTATGGTTAGCCACTTCCATGTGTGGTTATTTAGCTCTTAAATTGCTGCTGGTCTGAGTTGAGACAGGCTGCATATTGAAGACAGTATGAAAAAAGGACACAAAATACCTCATTTACATTTTTTGTATTACTTACATGTTGACATGAAAAAGAAAAATGTCTGCCAGGCACGGTGGCTCACCTCTAATTCTAACTATCCAGGAGGCAGAGATCAGGAGCTTCACAACTCAAGGCCAGCTCAGGCAAAAAATTAGTAAGATCCCATCTCAGTCAGTGAGCTGGGCATGGTACTGCATTCCTATGATCTCATCCATCTCCTTGGGAGGCTGGCTCCCTGGGCAAAAATGCAAGACTTTATATGAAAAATAACTAACAAAAAAAAGTCTGGGGGCATGGCTCAAGTGGTAGGCTCCTGCCTAGCAAGTGGCAGGGTCCTGAGTTCAAAATTCTATATAAGAAAAAAAGTATGTGTATGTATAGATATATATATTTACTTAAGCAAAATGTAGTACTAAGTTAATTGCAATTTCACCTATTTCTTTTCACTTTTCCTTTCTTTTCTTTTTTCATTATTAGGGATGGAACTCAGGGTTTCACACATGCTAGGCAAACATTCTATCATTGAGCCACATCCCCAGCCCTTTAGACGATTTTAAATTATGTGTGTAATTTAAATTTAGTATAATGAATTATAATTTAATTGGAGTGGTGGTAAGACTACTGAGTTCTCTAGATTAAAATATATAACGAGCC
The DNA here is from genome assembly GCF_047511655.1 of Castor canadensis. NCBI lineage: Eukaryota > Metazoa > Chordata > Mammalia > Rodentia > Castoridae > Castor > Castor canadensis. Next base: position 91,444,588 of record NC_133388.1, read on the forward strand.
AGGTGCTGGTGGCTCACGTCTGTAATCCCAGCTGCTTGGGAGGCTGAGATTGGGAGGATTGTGGTTCAAGGCCAGCCCAGATAAACAGTTTGTGAGACCCCACCTCCAAAATAACTGGAGCAAAGTGGACTGGAGGTGTGGCTCAGGCTATAGAACACCTGCTTTTCCAGCACCTGCTTTGCAAGCTTGAAGCCCTGAGTTCAAACCCCAGTCCCACCAAAATTAAAAAATATATATGTAATGAAAAAGTTTAAGTTTAAATACACAGGTAGTTAGGATAGGATAATTGACGATTGTAAAATTATCTAGGGCAAGGGTGTAACTTGGTGTTAGTATGCTTGCCTAGCATGTGTGAAGGTCTGGGTTGGAATCCTTGCATGGCAAAAACAAATAAACAAAACAAAACAATCAGCATTGTAATCCTTGCTACTCAGGAGGCAGAGATCAAGAGGACTGCAGTTTGAATTGAGCCCTGGGCAAAAACCCTTCACTATAAAAGGGCTGGTGGAGTGGCTCAAGTAGTAGAGTACCTGCCTTGCAAGCGTGAGGCCCTGAGAGCAAACTTCCAAAACTCAAAACAAAAACAAAACAGTCTACTAACTAGATTAAATGATTATTTACATTTTATCACATTTCCTTTATTGATCTGTTTTCTCTTTTAAAAGATGATCATAAAACAAATGCCAAATAATATGACACATTTCCCTCTCCAAGTAACAAAAATGGACATTTTCTTATGTAATCTGAGTGTTACTGATGTAACTAACAAATTGAAAATAGCTCTTTTTATCTAGTCTCTATTCAGATTTCACAATGTTTTATTAAAATCAGGAATGAAACAAGGTCTAAACATTGCACTTGGTTGTTACATCTTTAAATTTCTTAGTCTTTGTATTTATGTCATTGACTTGCTGTGGAAGCCAGGTTCAGGACTCCACAAAATGGCCCATCTTCTGAATTTATCTGTCTCCTCCTGGTGTCCCCTAGCTTGTTTTTCTATTTTATATCACGTGGGCATTAACTCTAAAGGCTTAAGTGCATTCAGATTTACTTTTCTTTTTTTCGGTACTGGGGTTTGAACTCAGCCTCACACTTGCTGGGCAGGTGCCCTACCACTTGAGCCCTTTTTTTGTGATGAGTTTTTTGAGATAAGAGTCTCTTGAACTATTTTGCCCAGGCTGGCTTTGAACTGCTATCCTCCTGATCTCTGCTTCCTGAGTAGGTGGGTAGCCTAGTCTCTTTCTCTCTCTCTCTTTTTTTTTTTTCTTCTTGAGTCAGGGTCTCACTATATAGTCCAGGGTGGCCTCAGACTTTCCCTCCTCTTGTCCCTGCCTCCCAACTGCTGGGATTATAAGTGTGAAGCACCATGCCAGGCTACTTTTTTTTTGGTGGTACTGGGGTTTGAACTCAGGGCCTCACACTTGCCAGGCAGGCACTACCATTTGAGCCATTCCACCAGCCTTCCAGGCTACTTCTTTCTCATTTATTTGCCAGTTTTTAGATAAGGAGATAGTATTCCTTTTCCTCTTCTTTTCCTTTTCCTTCTCCTCCTTTATTTCTCCTTTCTCCTCTTCCTTTTCCTCCTATTCTCCCTTCTCTCTCCCTCTCCCCCTCCTTCTCCCTTCTCCCTGCTTCCTCCTTCTTTCACCCTCTTCCCCAAACGGGGTCTTGCTATGTAACGGCGGTCTTGCATTCACCATGCTCCTGCCTCTGCCTCTCGAATATAATATTTGTTGTTTAAAATTCAGTTTATTTATTGTTGGCACTAGAGTTTGAGCTCAGTTCCTCACACTTAACTAGGCCAGCACTGTGCTACCTGAACCACTCTACCAGCCCTAAAATTCAATTTTAAGTTTAATTTTAAGTTAGTTCAGTGGTAGAGCATTTACCTGGATTTGATCCCGAGCACTGAAAAAATTTTAAAAATATGAGGCAGTTAATCTTGCCTCATGAAGTATATTAATGTGGAAGTGTGGCAATCGAGTGGCTCTCCAGGTGACTTCCCCTCTCCTGCCACAAGAATGGATTATGAGAGTCCTGTGATGGGGCAGAGGGAAGCTTCTATAGCAGCAGTGAAGACAGGCTGTGGAAGGATGTGGCACTGCAGAAGAGGGAGGGAGAGGATTCAATACTTGATTGACAAGTTATCTTCCCATGCATCTCCATGTGGCTAGCAGACAAGCCCCTGAGCCCCTGTATCTGTGTCTTTCCTGCCCGCAGACAGTGGAATTATGATGCTGAGATGCTGGATCGGTATCGCCAGGCCCTGGAGGCAGCTATGAACCTCTCTGTGAAGCACAGTCTGCCCCCACTGCCAGGCCGCACCCTCCTGGTCTATCCAACAGATGCTGATGCAGACAAGCTGTGTCCCAAGAGCAACACACAAGGGGTAAAAAAAAAAAACATCATCCAAGGGGTTGGAAAGATCCTGGGGGTCCTTGCTAGACCTGGTTCTCCCAGGGAAACACCCAGACTGAAATAACATGGATTTGCTTCCAAGTGTCATCTTTGATTCCCTAGGGATAATTCCTAGGATTGTAGTCTTAATCCTGTTTTTGGATTATAATTCCAATGTTTCACATTTGGTTGGTATTTAATACTCTCTAAATTTCTATCCCCTCAAATATGTCTCATATTCACCTCACTATGATCCAGCATTGGATCTGGGAAGCCATTCTGGCTTCTCCCTGGCCCTGGCTCTGGCCCAGCCAGCTCTTTTTGAGACTGCTGAAGCTGGCCCCTCGTAGCTGGGACCTCGTGCCTTTTGCATTTCCCCAAATCAGTGGGGATGTTTGGCCTCCGGAGCTGGGTGAGCAGGGGAGGATTCCAAATGGGGAGCGTTACTTCATCCCAGGCTTGCCCTGTCAGCCCCCCTTGAACTATGTGCTGCTGCTGATTGCTATGATGATGGCGAGGGCTGAGAAGGCAGAACTCTTGCTGTGTGGAAGAGGAACTGTGAAGACTGCAGTGCTTAAAGCAGAGGAAGGTATCCTGAAGACTGCCATGGAGCTCCAAGCCCAAGTCCAGGTCAGATGCTCATCCCACCATCCAAAAGTACATGAATGCACACAGGCCTGGAACTGCCCAAACAGTAAAAGCATGAACAGCTAGGTGTAGTATGGCATGCACGTGGGAGGCTGAGGCATGAGGATCGTGAGTTTGAGGCCAGTCTGAGTGGCATGGTGAGACCCTATCAGAAATAATTAAAAAAAAGAAGCATAGCTGTATACAGTTCTGAAGATCCCCAACAGACTAGTGCTTCTATTGATTATATTAGTCTGTTTTTCATTGCTGTAATGAAAAATTGGAAGCAGGCTAACTTTATAAATAAAAGATTTATTCTGCTCATAGTCTTGGAGGTTGGAGGTTATGGCACCTGGCATCAGCTTGGCTGTGGTGAGGACCTTGTGACAGATGGGTGGGTGAGAGCACACATGGGAAGAGAAGGTCATATCACATCCTGAAACAGGAATTGATTTATAGGTCAAGCTCAGACTTTTATAACAATTCACTCTTGCAAGAACTCAAGGGTCTAAGCTGAGCTAACTTAGTACCTTCAGAGAACAAGAACAGCCAGCCATTGGTGGCTTACACCTGTAATCCTACCTACTCAGGAGGCAGAGATCAGGAGGATTGCAGTTTGAAGGCAACCTGGGCAAATAGTTCACAAGACCCTATGTCAAAAAAGTCCTTCGTAAAAAAGGGCTGGTGGAGTGGCTCAAGGTGTAGGCCCTGAGTTCAAACCCCAGAACCACAGAAACAAACAAACAAAGAAACAAACAAAAAACCAAGAACAGAAGAATAGTTTCCCTTGGGCCTCCCCCTTGGCCCACCTCTCATTTTTTGGGGGTGGGGTTCTGGGTTTGAACTCATGGTCTACTCTTTGAGCCACTCTACCAGCTCTTTTTTTGTGATGTGTTTTTTCAAGATAGAGTCTCTCGAACTATTTGTCCAGGCTAGCTTTGAACTGTGATCCTCCTAATCTCTGCCTCCTGAGTAGCTAGGATTACAGGTGTGAGCCACTGGTGTCCAACTCAGTACATGAACCCTTGTGGAACATATTCAGATCATTTCCTAAGCAGAGCATTGATCATTCATGTACAACCACATCACAGGAGTCTTTTTCCTTCAGGAGTTGGAAGAAAAGGATGAATGGTCTTTGCTTACTTTTGGGAAATACTTGCTGTCTCTGGCTGTCCAAAGGGTCCCTGTGAGTACTGCTCAGTCCCCGTGGAACTCCCCTCCCCACTACTTTCCTCTGCAACTGCTGCTTCTCATTCCTGCCCCTCAAAGCTGATCTTTCACACTGTACAGTGTGCACATCAGCTCCCTCTTCTCTAAAGGCCCTACTCCGAGCTGTGGTGGCAAATAATGATAAATGGAAAAATCTTGGTTAATGGCTTTTACTACTTTCCATGATATAAATAGTCCTGCTGTGACTGAGTTCAAGCCAACAACATTGTATCACTGAACATAGAGTTGGGAAGAAATACTTAGTAGCAATGGATTGCATACCATTGGATTGTGGAATATTGCTGGAAATGTAAATGAACTCAAGTAGGTAATAGTAAAATGTAGTTAGATAATTAGGAAATGATAAATTGAGAGGATTTATTACCTTTGTCTTAAATATAGTTAATTAAAAAAATTTTTATGTGTTGCTGGGAATTGAATCCAGCTCCTTATACATGCTAGGCAAGTGCTTTACTTTGAACTATACCTCATCCTTTAATTTATTTATTTTTAAGGTTACACAATTCAATGTTTAAAATGGCCTTGTTGCCTGGAGGTGTACCTCAGTAGTAGAGCACACTGTTAGCATGTGCAAGGTCTAGTGTTCAATCCCCAGCATCAGAAAATAAAATAAATAAGATAAAATGGCCATTTTTAACAACTGGCTCACAAAATTCCTAAAAATGAAACAATCAGCACTTGTGAGCCCAAATGAGCTCGCTGTAGCATGCCATTGCTCTTCAACCTCCAGTTTAATGCATCCCTGAGTCAGGATGTAGTGGTTTCCCTTATCCTAAGTATTCTCAGAAGAGACAACTTCCCACTCTCCTCAGAGTTCTTCTAATCCCCCAATCCTTCATCTTACAGGTGGACAGGGTCATCCTTTTTGGCCAAATGATGAATGAGGTAATGGCAAATGCAGCCAAACAGATTTTCTGGCAGCATGTGAATTCCAGCTGTCTCTTTGTTGGTGTCCTCCTAAGAAAAGCACAATATGTGTAAGGATGCTTATGCTCCCTGCCCACAATCAGAAGATAGTGATCCATACTTCTCTTCTACTCCCACCAAAGCCTGGGAAACTCCCATTTTTTTGGCATCTCCTGTCTCTCTGCCTTCTTAATTCTGTTGCATTTGAGATTCTAGAATCTTCTCTGAAGGCTTCATACCTCTTTGTGAAGGTCCTCTTTAGTCTAGCACATAACCCTATTAAAAGTACAGAGGTGGGATTTCTGTCTTAGGATATTGGGGCAGTGACTGTGTCCCAGGCATTGTTTCTTTGTTTTTGGTAGTACTGGGGTTTGAACTCATGCTTCCTAGCCTCATGCTTCCTAGCCAACTTTTTTTTTTTTTTTGACTCTGGGTCTTAACTGTGTCTCCAATGCTGGCCTGGAACTCAAGGTCCTCCTGCTTCGTCCTCCCGAGTGCTGGGATGTGTGCCACCATGCCTGGCTCCAGGCATTGATTCTTATGCTTTGTGATGGCTTCTTACTTTGCCAGATCACCAAATTTGAATCCCAAAGATGTGACACTCTCAGGCTGTACTGATGGGATACTGAGGTGAGTATAAAATTGACACTGAAGTGCTTGGAAGTTTTATTAGAATGTCTTTAAGAGACTGTACATTTTATATGCTCTCTCTCTCTGCCTTAGCCTTTTATTGTTTTTGTTTTCTCTTCTGCCTTTTCCTTTGTTAGTTTTTTTTTTTGTGCTTCTAAGGTTGAGCTCAGGACTTTGCATTTGCTAGGCAGGTGCTCTACCACTGAGCCACACTGCCAGCCTGGCTTTTCCTTTCCACTCATTTCCTCAGCTCCTCATAGGAAGCCTCAAGCACATTCCCTCTTCCGAAATGTTTGTGGTTGGTGCAGAGCTGATCAGACCCAGACTGGGATGGCCTTAACCTTTACACCTTAGCTCTGCCCAGTTTTCCCTGGCTCAACACAAATCCTAGGATCACTGCACAGGAGGGTCAGGAGCTGGGTTTCTTCTCTTTTCCTTCATCTCTACAGTTCTGTAGTCTTATTTATTTTAAGTCTGTCTTTACTATTTATAGTCATTTTTTTTTAAGGAGCTCTGGGTGGCCTAACCTGGCCATGTCTTTGCTCCCTAGGTTTCTTAGAAGACCTTACTGATTCTGATATTTAGTATACTGCTCTCATTTATTTTGTTGCTATTTATGTTAGGTTCATTGCAGAGCATGGGGCCTCCCATCTTCTGGAACATGTGGGCCAAATTGACAGAATACTCAAGATTCCACCACCCCCAGGAAAGACACAGGTCCTGACTCTCCGGCCACTGGAAGAGGATACTCCAAGCTCCTTGGCTCCCATTATTTCTCAGCATGGGTCAGTCTGTGTTTCTGTGCCTTTGAGAATGGGGAGGGCTCTAGCCACACCCTGACGAAACTGTGACTGACATTCTGTCTGATAAGATGGTACTTGTTCTTTTCCTCAGATTTTCCTCCTCCAGCAGGGGTTTCCCCGGTACCAGATGTCATCAGATTGTGAACCTGCTCCTTTCTGTACTGGACAAAGGAGATCAGAATGTGGGGAGGGCAGTGGGCACTATCACCAGGGAGCCAGAGCTTAGGCAAAGAAAGGCTTAGAAGCACAGGCTCTAATTTTTTCATCCTGGCTTTGCCAAACAATAGCTCGAACTTTAGGTTGGTTGCTTAATTTCCTAAAGTTGTACGTTGGTAATGAAGAATAATGATTAGCTGAAAAAGGAGGGATGCAAGATAAATGGCAAGTGAGGCTTAAATTCCAGGGTTGTACAGTTGAGACCACAGCAGACTATTCTCTGGAGGCCTGAAGGACACCTCCTGCTGTGTGGTGTGGGGCTGATGCCCGGTGCTGAAGGATGTTTGCACTGGTTGCTGTGGATTTGAGAGCGGAACTGATCCACAGACTGAGCCCAGTCCTCTGTTGGCCCCCAGATGGCGCAGCGTCCGACTCTTCATTTCATCCACTTTCCGGGACATGCATGGGGAGCGGGACCTGCTGCTGAGGTTTGTGCTGCCGGCACTGCAGGCCCAGGCAGCCCCCCACTACATCAGCCTTCATGCTATCGATTTGCGCTGGGGCATCACTGAGGAGGAAACCCGGAGGAACAGGTGTGGTGGCCACAGGGAGGTAGGGCTGGGTCAGGGATGCGGGGCTTGAGTGATGGAACCAAAGTGGACAGGGTTGGGGTGGCAGAGGGTTGGGTGGCAGGATGAGAGCAGGGAGTTGCCTTTTGACTGTCAGCCATGCAGCCTGCCTTCATCCTGCTCATTGTGAGCCAGAGCCCTCTTGACATTTGAGCCTGTGTTATCTGACACTGCGTCCCTGCGTGTTCTGTAATCATGTCTGCAGACAACTAGAAGTGTGCCTTGGGGAGGTGGAGAACTCACAGCTGTTTGTGGGAATACTGGGCTCCCGCTATGGCTACATTCCCCCCAACTACAACCTCCCTGAACATCCTCACTTCCACTGGGTAAGCAGAGGCTAGGGAAGAAATGGGTGGGAAAACCACAGGTTGTCAGGAATCCTGGAGCTATTCAGAAGCAGAGGGCTTCACTTGAAGTAAAGCATAGGTGAAGATTCTGTGACAGAGCAAGCCCTAGATAGGGAAGTTCCTTTGAGAAGTGCCTTCGGAGCTGGCAGAGGAATGTGAGGTATGAGAGTAGTGCTGCTTAGGCTTAGCCCTCAGACAGATCTGGGCTCTCACTCTCCTCAGGCATTTGCAGGCTGTGTGGCTTTGTCAGATAGGTTAGCTCAAGGTAACCTATCTTCAGTCTCTCCCCATGTTAAACAGAAGCAACAACATCAACATTGTAGGGCTATTCTGGGAATTAAAACTCCACTTAGCTGGATGTAGTAGGGTACACTTGTAATCTCAGCTACTCAGGAGGCTGAGGCAGGATGATTGCAAATTTGAGGCCAGCCCGTGAACTTGTTGAGACCATCTCAAAATAAAATACGAAGGGCTGAGGATGTAGTTCAGTGATAAGAGCACCTGCCTAGCATTTGTGAGGCTCTGGGTCCAGTCCTCAATATTGCAAAAATAACAAAACAAACAAAAACAAATACAAACACATGCACATTTATGAAAATGCTCAGTAAATGTCAGGTGTTCAGTAGATGTTAGCTGTTTGCTATATTGTATTGTTGGTGTCTGAAGGGAAGAAGGAACATTACTGAGCTGAGGGAGCCCTGTGGCCTTTGTAGGTCTCAAAGGACAGATTGGCATGACTTAGGACAACCTGCCTGCCTTGTCCTCTCCCTGCAGGCCCAGCAGTACCCTTCAGGGCGCTCAGTGACAGAGATGGAGGTGATGCAGTTCCTGAATCGGGACCGGTGCCTGAAGCCCTCTGCTCAAGCTCTCATCTACTTCCGGGATTCCAGTTTCCTGAGGTACCTTCTGTTGCCTCCAGGGTCAAGTCTTTCCCCTTAGAAGGCCAGGCAGGCCAAGTTGGTCCCCAGCATTCAGAGTGCAGGAGGGTTGAGCTAAAAGGGAGAACAGCCCTTTGCAGCCTCAAGTCACCTTGGACCTGAAGTCAGGAGTGCTCCACTTGAGGAGTTCTAGGGTGTCATAGCCATTCTCATGGTTGGTGGTGGGAGGCTGGAGTCTGAGTCTGGCCCATTCTTGGGGTGTCTTTGGTGGCCAGCTCTGTGCCAGATGCCTGGAGACCTGACTTTATTTCTGAGTCTGAAGAGGCTGCACATCGGATCTCAGAACTGAAGAGCTACCTGTGTAGACAGAAAGAGATTACCTGTCGCAGGTGAGCTTGAGGAGGTAGAGAGCACCTGTACAGAAATGTGGTGTGGGGAGCCAGGCCCACTGTGAGTCGGGCTGTGTTCCTTTGCCTACAGGTACTCCTGTGAATGGGGGGGCATAGCAGCTGGCCGGCCCTATGTTGGGGGGCTGGAGGAGTTTGGGCAGTTGGTTCTCCAGGATGTGTGGAATGTGATCCAGAAGCTTTACCTACAGGTCAGTGCTGATGCCCAGAAGGGAGTAGGTGGTCTGGGTAATCCTGGGTGAGAAGTAACTTAGTGGGGGCTCTGTGAGTTTTAGTCACTGTCATATATGCCCTCAGCCTGGGGACCAAATGGAGCAACCAGTGTCCATCCCAGATGATGACTTGATCCAGGCTACCTTCCAGCAGCTGAAGAGACCACGAAGTCCTGCCCGGCCACGTCTCCTTCAGGACACAGTGCAGCAGCTGCTGCTACGCCATGGAAGACTGAGCCTGGTGACTGGGCAGGCAGGACAGGGCAAGACTGCTTTCCTGGTATAAATCTCAGGGGCCTAGGCAGGCAGGAGGGCTGTATGGGCTAAGGAGCTGGGGAAGGGAGCTTATGTGCTTAATGAAACATGACCATGTTTTTATTTCTGTCCCCTGCAGGCATCCCTTGTGTCAGCCCTACAGGCTCCTGATCAGGCCAAGGTGGCCCCCTTAGTCTTCTTTCACTTTTCCACGGCCCGCCCTGATCACAGTCTTGCTCTCATCTTGCTCAGACGCCTCTGTGCCCATCTGCGTAGACAGCTGCAAGAGCCGGGTGCACTTCCCAGTACTTACCGGTGTGTATTTTGCGATAAGCCAGCCTTATTGCTACATCTCTCTCTCCCACTGACCTTGACCTCTCATCCACCACAGAGGCCTGCTGTGGGAACTGCAGCAAAGGCTGCTGCCCAACTCTGCTCAGTCCCTGAAACCTGGCCAGACACTGGTCCTGATCATTGATGGGGCTGACAGGTTGGTGGACCAGAATGGGCAGCTGATCTCAGACTGGATCCCCAAGTCTCTTCCCCGGGTGAGCATGAGATAGAGGTGGGGGTGGGATGCAGGCTGGGGAGAAGGAAGGATACCTCAGCCAGGAGAGGAGCCTTTCTAATATTCTCTGTTTTTTCCACTCCCTTGCTGCTTTGCCCAAATATCATAGTGGGTTCACTTGGTGTTGAGTGTGTCAGCAGACTCAGTCCTAGGAGAGACCCTTGAGCAGAGCCAAGGTGCCCATGTGGTGGCCTTGAGGCCTCTGAATCCTTCTGCCCGGGCTCAGCTGGTGAGAGAAGAGCTGGCACTGTATGGGAAGCGGCTGGAGGAGTCACCTTTTAACAACCAGGTTGGACCTAAGCCAGGGCTGGGAGGTATGTGGGGTAAATCTGGGAGCCACAAGGGTATAGGTGCTGAGGCTGCCAGTCACTTGCACAGACTGATCTTTTGTTTCGCTTAGGACTCACTATAGGGGAATTTGTTAATAACGTATCTGTGGTTCCTCATAAGATCACTCAGATGTTTTTCTGGGATGAATGGCCTCTCCAGGAGGTGTCGGTATGAAGGGATGAGAGAAACTGTGGTTACAGTGGGCTAGACTGAGCTGTGGGAATTTCTCTGGTAGAGTGGCTGTCTGTGGCGTGGGAGGGGTGGTTGTGTCCTGAGGTGATGCCACGGACCTGTCCCCCAGTGGGACTCTCAGAGGAGGAGCCACCTTGCAGTGAGCTTGGCACAGCACTGCAGGCTGTGCAGGCTCCCTGGTCCCCATACTGAGTCCTTGGGTCTTTTCAGATGCAGCTGCTGCTGGTGAAGCAGGGCTCAGGCCTGCCACTCTACCTGCACCTAGTCACTGATCACCTGAGGCTGTTCACGTTCTATGAACAGGTTGGTTGCTCATCATTCTCCTAAGCCCTACACAGTCCCCCTCTCTATTCACCTTGGGCTTCTTAGCTTATCCCCTTTCTCATCTTTTTCCATCTTTGGTCACTATGATCACTCATTCCCCTCCTGCCTCATTGCTACCTCACACTTTTCATCCCTTCCTACTATTTCTACTTCTCTGTCTCCTACCCCACTTGACTTTCCCACTGCCAAAGCCTGGTCTTCTGCTCCCAGGTATCTGAGAGACTGCGGGCCCTGCCTGCCACTGTCCCCCGACTGCTGCAGCACATCCTGAGCACCTTGGAGCAAGAGCATGGCCACAATGTTCTTTCCCAAGCCTTTGCCATCCTTCAGGTCACACATAGTGGTCAGTGGTTGGGGCAGGATGGGAGGCTGAGGGCTTAGGAGTTGGATGACCTTGGTTCAGGTGGGATCTCAGCCAGCAGTACCAGGAGGGAGCAGGCAGCATGGGGATGGGGTCTTCGTGGTTTGGTTTAGACCTCAGAGAGCTTGGGTTTTCAGGTCTGACTGTGGACCAGCTGCATGCAGTGCTGAGTGCATGGCGGTTTCTGCCCAAGGGGACTAAGATCTGGGAAGAAGCAGTGGCTGCTGGTAACTGTGGAGATCCCTACCCCATGGCCCCATTTGCCTACCTCGTCCAGAGTCTGCGCAGGTACAGGGGCCCCTGGCTGAGTTTCTACTAACCTCACTGTGCCTTTCCATCTTTGAGCCAAGGCCCTATATGATCCTCTCTTTATCCCACCCTTCCTTCAGTCTAGCCCGACCTGCCTCCCCAGGCTCTGCTGCTCCAGTTACTGCTACTTGGGGTAGAAATGGGAGCCCACTGCCGTACCAGCATGCTCATTGACAGGATCTTCCCTCTCTTCCTGTCCTTTTCTTTCCTCCTCTCGAGGACAGTTTGCTAGGGGAGGGCCCTCTAGAGCGCCCTGGTGCCCGTCTCTGCCTCCCTGATGGGCCCCTGAGGACAGCAGCTCAGCGTCGCTATGGGAAGAAGCTGGGACTGGAGAACACGGCACACATCCTCATTGCAGGTGATTGTCCCCCTCCCCTAGTCAGCCTGGGCCCTGGGCCAAGACCATCCACTTGTGCTCCCCATCCATTGGCCACCTCACCTGCCACTCCAGGGGGCACAGAACTGCTATAGCATGAGGGATGTGCCCGGGCATGCTGCAAGGCTGAGTCCTTTTCAATGTCTGTTCTTAGCTCAGCTCTGGAAGACATGTGACCCTGATGCCTCAGGCACCTTCCGAAGTTGTTCCCCTGAGGCTCTGGGAGACCTGCCTTACCACCTGGTTAGTCCTCAGACCTCATAGACACCGTTTCCAAAGCAACCTCTGGTGATTCTTAGGCTCACTTTCCCCTTTACCACCGCCGTCATCACCCCTGCTGTTTCCCCCATTGAAGCTCCCTCTATTTCTCTTCCTTCATTTTCCCTGCCTTCCTTCTTCAAGTCCTTCATCCCAGCTCCTGGCTGCACAGGACCATCTTTTTCCACCAGCCTCTTTAACATCCCTAATGAATCTAGTCATTTTTCCCCCTGCAGTAATAGAGATCAAACCAGCGCCTTGCACACACTAGACAAGTGTTCTACCATTGAGCTACATCCCCAGCCCCCTAATGAATCCAATCTGACCTCCCCAGTTCCAGAGTGGGAACCTTGGACTTCTTGCAAAGTTCCTTACCAATATCCATGTGGTGGCTGCACACCTGGAATTGGGTCTGGTCTCTCGGCTGCTGGAGGCTCATGCGCTCTATGGTGAGATAAGTCACTGGGTTTCTTCTCTGGGGATATGGGACTCCTGAGTGTGCTCATGAGGGCCCTGCTCAGGGGAGCTGTGATGGAAAATTCCCACTCCAGCCAAATTCCTGTTCCAGTTGAAAATGGCAAAAGAAAGATCAGGTGATTCTCAGGAGGTCTTTTATTCAGATCTTTCAGGGCAGAGGTTTTCAGACTTTATTTTTGGGCATAAAATTATCTAGGAAACTTGTTCAAATTGCTGATCCTCAGATCCCTAGGTTCTTCTTTCCATGTTCTGGAGTGGAGCCCTAAGCTTTATACTTTGAACAGGTGTTTCTGATGTGAGTCTGTCGCATACTTAGACTCCCCTTTCCTCTCCTTTTCTCCCTTCCCCTCCTCCCTCTCTGTCATAGCTTCTTTAGTTCCTGAAGAGGACCAAAAGCTCCCTGAGGCTGATGTTGCTGTATTCCGTACCTTCCTGAAGCAGCAGGCTTCAATTCTCAGCCAGTATCCCTTACTCCTGCAACAGCAGGCAGCCAACCAGCCTCTGGGTTCACCTCTTTGCTGCCAGGCCCCCCTGCTTTCCCAGCGGTGGCCCCTTCAGCACACACTCCAATGGCTTAATAAACCCCAGACCATGAGGGATCAGCAAAGGTAAGATCCCTGACCTTAGGGCTAGTAAGTCTGCAGAGAATGGCTTCAGCCTTTTCTGAAACTGGAGAAGAAAGGATAGACCAGCATTACCATGGAGAGGAGGACTCCAGCACGGAAATGCAGATTTCCATTTTTCTTTTTTCCAGCTGCTCAATTTGTCCCTTTCTTCCTACTTATTCTCCAGCTCCAGCCTGTCTCTGGCAATTTCCTCATCCCCCACCACTGTGGCCTTCTCCCCTAATGGACAAAAAGCAGCTGTGGGCACTGCCAATGGGACGGTTTATCTGTTGGACTTGAAAACCTGGCAGGTATGACACTAAAGGCAGGACAGAAGGGACAAGAAAACCCTTACAGATTGCCCTGATGCCCTAGGCAAGCCAAACCCACACTATCACCTGATTGATACAGCAGTTTTACTCCCCTCATATCAGATCAAAGAGCTTGGTCAAAAGAATCAGACAATATTTTCTACTCAGCTTCTATTCAAGGCACTGTTCTAAGCATTGCAAGGAACAAGGCTGAGTACATTATCTTTACCCACCAAGTGATCAGCCTTTTGGGAGATAAGGCATATAGGTAAGAAAGGAACAAAAACACAGCTGTTGACATAATTAAGATCTGTGTGAGTTGTGTAGATAGAGGAGGAATAGGATGGAGAAGGACAGGTCTTCAGGGTTGAGTGAGGAGCCTCAACAAAGACAAGGGAGAATGTTCCTGTAATTGCTGGGAATGATTGTAGCAGAGGGTAATGGGAAGGTAATGATAGATTAGGCTGGAGAGAGGATTATGGCTATCATAGTCTGTCTCTCCTCCTACCCACAGCATCCTCCACACCTATACATTTGCATACATGTAACCTTATTCCCTCACCGTGAAAACCCGTGACTTGGGGAATAGTATGGGGTTTGGAGTAGAGAAGAGTTAGTCCTACTTGGATCATAAGGCCCCTTGAATCTGTGGTTGGGCCAGGAATGAAGAGAGCTGAGGGTTTTAAGCCCTTCCTTGCCTTGGCCTCTTCTATGGTTGGGGTCTGGAGAGTCAGGAGAATGGCCTGAGCCCTACTTTCCCACTGGCCTCACAGGAGGAGAAGTCTGTGGTGAGTGGCTGTGATGGAATCTCTTCTTCTGCATTTCTCTCCGACAATGCCCTTTTCCTTACTGCCTTTGATGGGCTCCTGGAGCTCTGGGACCTGCAGCATGGTTGCCGGTAAGGGGTCTCAAGTGAGGGCCTTCCCTTTCGGAAGTCCTAATGGGGAAAGAGCAAGGAGGGAGCTTGTGTCCAGGCAGTCCCAGGGCCCTGACTTTGTCTTCCTGGGATAGAGTGCTACAGACCAAAGCTCATCAGTACCAAATCACTGGCTGCTGCCTGAGCCTAGACCGCCGACTGCTGGCCACTGTGTGCCTGGGAGGATGCGTGAAGGTAATAACAGGCTCTAAACCATGTGTCAGTCTTATGAAATTATTGTCTTAACATGGCAGAGCTGCTGACTGCTTGGCCTCGGGAGGCCTTGCCTGATTAGGCAGCTGTGATGGTTAATCTTGACTGTCAACTTGATTGAATTGAGACACACCTAGGAGATTAGTAAAGCACACCTCAGGTTGTGTCTGTGAGGCTGTTTTCAGAGATGATTAGATCCTGATGGCTCTGGCCTAATGAATGGTTTAATCCCTTAATGGATTCATAATACGATGACATTATTGGGAAGTGGAAAAAAGCAAGAGGGGGCCTAGTTGAAGGAAGTAGATCACTGTGAGCATGTCCTTGGGGACTGTATCTTGCTAAGGCCCCTTTCTGCTCTGCTTCCTGTCCACCATGATGTGTTTCTCTGCTCTGCTTCCTTGCTTCCATGATGTGAAATGCTCTGTCATGCCATGCCCTGCCCTCCCCTCATGATGGATAGATACTTCTGAAACCAGGAACCAAAATAAATCCTTCCTCTCTCAAGTTGTTTCTGTCAGGTATTTGGTCACTGCAATGATAAAAGTAACTAATATAGCAGGGAACTAGACAAGGTGGACCCTAGAGCCTTGGGACTGAAAAATTCTGGAATCTGTATTCAGCACCTTGATTCCTCTTCTCTCTCTCCTCCAGCTGTGGGACACAGTTCGTGGGCAGCTAGCCTTCCAGCACACCTGTCCCAAGCCCCTGAGCTGCATTGCCTTCCACCCGGAGGAGCAACTAATAGCCACAGGCAGCTGGGCTGGCAGCATCAGCTTCTTTCAGGTGGATGGACTCAATGTCATCAAGGTAAGAAAGTTCTGTGTAGCTTTTGGGGAGAACAGGAGTGGAAGGTGAGGAATGATAGATATCTGCCTTCTGTGACACTTTGGGCTTATGCTAAGAGCAGGACCTGACATTCCATTTCTACCATCCTGCATAGGAACTGGGGGCCCCAGCAGCCTCTGTCCGTACCTTGGCCTTCAGTGCACCTGGGCGGGTTGTGGGTGTAGGCCGACTGGATGGGACAGTGGAGCTGTGGGCCTGGCAAGAAGGGGCACGGCTGGCTGCCTTTCCTGCCCACTGTGGCTTTGTTGCTGCTGCACGTTTCCTGCATGCTGGATGTCAGTTGTTGACGGCTGGAGAGGATGGCAAGGTGAGGTTACAGAGGGCAAGGTGGGTTACGAGAAGAGAATAGAAAAGTAGGGAGTATTTGGATGAGGGTGGGAGCCTTGTTAAAGAGACTAGAGGATCTTGGATGGTGGAAACTTCTGGGACAGGAATGGGGATATGGCATGTGTAGCTCTCAGGAAAAGTTTCTGGAAAGAGGACTTCAATGGGGTGGTCTTAGCTTGGGGTGAGGTGGGCAGAGGACCAGGTGATAAAAGATAGGGTGTCTTTAAACCTTTTTCTTGGCCCCCAGGTTCAGATGTGGTCAGGGTCTTTGGGTCGGTCCCAGGGGTACCTGGGCTCCCTTCCACTCTCTCCTGCCCTTTCTGTGGCTCTCAGCCCAGATGGTGACCAGGTGGCTGTTGGATACCGAGCAGATGGGATTAGGATCTACAAAATCTCTTCAGGTACCAAAGTGGGAGCAGATGGAAAGAGGGCACCCTTACTCCACTCCCTTTCCAGGTGTTGTACTCTCCTGTACTGTCCCATTTTCTAGGTTCCCAGGGGGCTCAGTGTCAAGCACTAGATGTGGCAGTGTCTACACTGGCCTGGCTAAGCCCTGAGGTGTTGGTGAGTGGTGCAGAAGATGGGTCCCTGCAGGGCTGGGTGCTCAAGGAAAGCTCCCTTCAGTCCCTCTGGCTCCTGTCCACATACCAGAAGTCTGTGCTGGGACTGGCCACCTCCCAGGAACTTTTGGCTTCTGCCTCAGGTACAGCTGATCAGTGGGTATCATTATTTTTAAATATGCTACTACCTCCCTTAAATTTATACTATATATACACATATGTGTATGAAAATACACACTCATGCAACTTTTTACAACTTTCAAAGTGCTTTTGGATATATTTATCTTCCATAATCATTCTAGACTCTGTTTCTTCTTATTCCCTAAATAAGAAAGGACTTTTTGCTGGGTCCTCTTAAACTCTCACTAACCCTTCGAGTTTTTTTTTTTTTTCCTTGCAGTACTGGGGTTTGAACTCAGAGCCTTGAGCCACTCCACCAGCCCTTTTTTGTGATGGGTTTTTTTTTGAGATAGGGTCTCATGAACTATTTTCCCAGAGCTGGCTTTGAACCACAGTCCTCCTGATCTCTCCCTCCTGACTAGCTAGGATTTCAGGTGTGAGCCACCAGCACCTGGCAATCCTAGTTTTTGTCTAGTGGAATTCTTTGCTTAAATAAGTGGGTTTCTTAGAAGGAAAGAGAAAGTAATGTTGAGGTGAAGATGCAGGATGGCCTTGATCCTCTAAGTGAGAGGCTTGATCCTCACAGTGAGGTAAAAGTGACAGTGGGCCCTTGAGAAGAGGAGGGTCTGGAACAGCTGCCATGAAGTTATAGAAGGAAGCTAGAG
Source organism: Castor canadensis (assembly GCF_047511655.1). Taxonomy (NCBI): domain Eukaryota; kingdom Metazoa; phylum Chordata; class Mammalia; order Rodentia; family Castoridae; genus Castor; species Castor canadensis. Next base: position 91,461,826 of record NC_133388.1, read on the forward strand.
AGACAAGAAGCCATATTCCTTAACCTAAGCTTTAGTGCCAGAGCTGGGAGTGCCAAGTGTTCCTGTCCCATGTACATACATGATGATTGACCTTTGCTCAGGGCCTCTTCACATCCTTGTGACTCACTGCCTCTCTCTCTTGGGGCTGTACCCTCAGAGGACACCTTCAGCCCCCATGATTGTCTTTGTCTCTGGCCTTTCTTGCCTCTTTCTAGAAGCCTTTCTCCTTCTCTATTTCCAATTCAGAGGACTGCACCGTGCGGCTGTGGCTGAGGCAGTTGCTGACACAGCCTCACAAGGCAGAAGACTTTCCCTGTGGCACTGAGCTCCAGGGACATGAGGGCCCTGTGAGCTGCTGTAGCTTCAGCCCTGATGGAGCCACCCTGGCCACAGGGGGCAGAGACCGGGTGAGCTGCAGAAGGATGCAACCCAGGGCCCCACAGCCCCTCTGCTTCCTAGATTCTTCAGCAGTCCATTTCCCATTCTTTTTCCTGCTCTTTGCTCTGCCAAGACCCCTGTCAATCTGTCCACCTGCTTTTCCTTGTGCTCCCTCTTTCCTTAAAACTTCTTGCCTGAAATGACCCGGTGTTCATACTCCCTGCAATGGTCCTGACTGTTCCTTCTCCTTGCAACCTATCCAGAGTCTCCTCTGCTGGGATGTGAGGATACCTCAAGCCCCTGTTCTGATTCACTCCTTCCCTGAATGCCACCGTGACTGGGTCACTGGCTGTACCTGGACCAAAGACAATCTACTGGTGAGTGAAAGGATAAGGGTGGTGCAGAGCGCAGCAGGGTTCCTGGAGGAAGACAGATAATACACTCCATTTCTAGATTTTTTTCTAGCACCCATTAATAATAGTCACAGCTAGCAGGAGTGATAGTACACACCTGAAATCCCGGTATTTGGGAGGCTGAGGTAGTAGGATCATGAGTTTGAGGCCAATCTGGAATATGTACTGAGACCCTGTCTCAGAAAAAGAAAAAAAAAAGATAGCATTTACTGAGTCAGGCATTTGAACTGAGCTCTGTGAATATTTGGCCACACTTAATCTTTACAATACTCTGTAAAGTAGATACAACTTTTGTCTGTACTTCACAGACAAGAAAATTGAACTCAGAATAAAGAACACTGCCAAGATCATGTCAGCGATAAAGCTGAGCCAATAAACATTTTGAGAAGAAAGCTCATGTTCTTAACAAGAACATAATAGTGTCTCTCCAGGGTTTGGGATGTACTGGCCCTCAGGTTACAAGGTATTGCTATGATTTCTTTGGTCCTAAAGCACAAAATAAGACTCAAATTGTGCACTCAGGGTTGGTGAAGTCTAGTTTCCCAATGTAGAGTCCTTATGTTCTCAGAGAAAGGATTGATGATCATTTGAATAGATTTGTCACAGTCTGTCCTCCCCCTACCTTTTACTCAGAGCTCTCCTTAGCACTGCAGATTTTCTACCTTTATCTGGACTCATTGACCAACACTCTGTAAATAACAGGACAATAGTACCTGTTATGAACTCACTGTGTACCAGGCATGTTGCCATAAATGCACCTGGCCCCATAACAACCATGTAAGATAGGTACGGTGTCATTATCTTCTTTGAATAATTGATGGAACCAAAGGCTCAGAGAGATAAACTTGCCCCAGATCATAAAGAAATGAATGGTGAAGCTAGGATTTGGACCTATAAGGCTCTGTACTCCATATTTTGAACATAAAAAAATGCTGGAGGAATGCTGATAATCTTGCTCCTCTAACTTATGACTCTGCAGATCTCCTGCTCCAGTGATGGCTCTATGGGGCTCTGGGACCCAGAGTCAGGACATCAGCTTGGTCAGTTCCTGGGTCATCAGAGTGCCGTGAGCGCAGTGGTAGCTGTGGTGAGAAGGGAGTGGACTTCACTAGGGGTCTCTTACTAGGTAGGGTTAAAGGGGCATTGGGAGACTGGACACACTGGGTATCTAATCTTGAAGGCAAAAGGAGTAAAAAGAATAAGGTACTTGGGATAATGGTGTTGAGGCTGAGGGCTGATGTGAGGAGTGGGGGACATAAAGAGGAGAGAGAGGGGGGAAGAATATGAAAACACAGCCTGTTAGTATCATGACTTCATACCAGGATTGCAGTCCTAAGCCACCCAACTCCACTGTTTTGAGTTTTTACCCATTGACACCCTCCAAATTAGCCCTTATATCTGTGACACCCTCTTTGGGGGAGTTCTGTTCCCATGTTCTGCTCAATGTGACCCTCCTCTGATCCTGTGCTCTGGGGACAGGAGGAGCATGTGGTGTCTGTGGGCCGAGATGGGATCTTGAAAGTGTGGGACCATCAGGGTATGGAGCTGACCAGCATCCCTGCTCACTCAGGACCCATCAGCCACTGTACAGCTGCCCTGGAGCCCCGCCCAGGTAGGGAAATGTCAGCCCCTCCATTTCCTGCTGCCTCTCCCCTTCTCACCTGCTTTTTTTTTTTTTTTTTTGGCAGTACTGGGGTTTGAACTCAGGGATTCACTCTTGCTAGGAAGGCACTCTTATCACTTGAGCCACTCCGCCAGCCCTCACCTGCTTCTTTTCTTCTGGCTCTGTCTCCTTATCAGTTGGACAGCTTGGATCAGAGTTTCTAGTGGTGACTGTTGGACTGGATGGGGCCACGAGGTTGTGGCACCCACTGTTGGTAAGTTCCCTGTAAGAACTGGGGTGGAGGAGGAGGTAGAAAAGGGTACATTAGACAACCTTCTATTGGGTCAACCCCCAAGGGTCCATCAGCAAACCTGCTTCCTAGGTGTGCCAAACACACACTCTCCTGGGACATAGTGGTCCAGTCATTGCAGCTGCTGCTTCAGAGACCTCAGGTTTTCTGCTGACCGCCTCAGAGGATGGTTCTGTACGGCTCTGGCAGATACCTGAGGAAGTAGGTGAGTGAGGTATAGAGAGAGAGGTAGGCATGTAAGAATGTTGTGTTTCTGGGACAAAGAAGGTCAAGGGTAACCTGATAACTCCTCTTGTATGCCAATTAGTAACCCTAATGAACCACTTCCTTTCTTCTCCAGATGACACATACATACCTAGGAGTTCTGTAGCTGTCACTGCTGTAGCCTGGGCACCAGATGGGTCTGTGGCAGTGTCTGGAAATCAAGCTGGGGAACTTACCTTGTGGCAAGATGCCAAGGCTGTGGTCACAGCACAGGTGAATTGTGGCCACTTCAGTCCTTTTCGTATGTGAATTCTGCCCTGCTGATGTGTTTAATGGAATCTGCCAGGAGGGGAAAGAAGGTTAATCCTGGCTCCTCGGAAGTACTTAATTGAACTTGTTATATATACAGGCTCCAGGCCGCGTCAGTGCTCTGATCTGGTATTCAGTGCACACCTTCTTTGTTCTCAGTGCTGATGAAAAAATCAGTGAGTGGAAAGTGGAACTGCTGAAAGGTTCAACATCCCGAAATTTCAGGTGAAACAAGGCAGCTGGGATTTTACTTTATACCTGGGATTTTATTCAAATCACTTCATTTCTGCTTTGAATGAGATCAGTATCATATTAGTTATTGAGCAGGAAATTGTGTAATGCTTCTGGAAGAATTTAAATGAATAATTCTTGAGTACCTACTTGATGCCAAGCTCTGGGCCAGGCAGTATGAACCAGATACAAATGAACTGGGTCTTGCTATGTTCAAAGCCCAGGCTGGCCTTGAACTTGCGATAGAGCCTCCTGCCTCAACCTCCTGAGTAGCCGAGATTACTGGCATGAGGCACAGCTGAATTTTTTTCTTTAATTAAGGAAGCTTACAGTGGCTTATGAGGCTTTCTCAGTTGAGAAATTGTAGGAAAGAGGTGATATTTCAGGTTAAGCAAAAAAGAAAAGATTTCTTGACCAGTAAGGGAAGGGAATAGTGTTTTAGAAAAAGGAAGGAGCACTAACAAAAGGTGTGGAAGCATGGGGGTGTGTATAGTATTCTGTATACTTAGACTTCTGGAGGGAATAGTGGAGATTGGGGGGAGGGGAATAAGCTAGGGCCAGTGCTGTTAAACTAAGGTGCACAGTGCTAACAATTCTGAATAGAATAATGATCTGAACATTGTATTTGTCTTATTTCTTTGTTTATTGGTGCTGGTATCAACCCTAGGACTTCAGGCATGTTACACACGCTACTACTGAACAGCTCTCAGCCCCTCTGATTTAAACTGTTGATAGTGGCAGTGTAGAGGATGCACAGTTGTAGAGAGATATTAAACACAGGAAGCTGTCTTACAGCTGTTGTTCTAGCCTAGGGAAGACATAATATGGGCCCTGACCTGGGCAGTAGCGATGAAAAGGAAAGATGTAGATTTAAGTCTGTGTTTTAGTGGAATCCACAGGGCTTATTGATCAGTTGGAGGTAGGGATGGAAGGAGACAATATGAATGTTAGATATTTCTACTTGGGGCAAGTAAGGGGATGGTAATGATAAATATTGGTATAAGAAACATGTAGTGACTGGGAATATATAGCTCAGTGCTATAGCACTTGTCTGTATGCTAAAGGCTCTGGGTTTGACCCCTGGCAGTACAAAAGCAAATAAACAAACGAGGAGGATCAGGATATGCAGGGAAGGTAATACATTTTGCTTTATCCTTCACTCATGAGGAATATGTGGGAAATGAGTTGTCTGAGGGAGGTTAACTAAAGCAGAATCTTTCTCTGTCCATGTACATTTTTTTGAGGTATAGTCTTCACCTGAAGCGAGTTCTGCAGGAGGACTTAGGGGTCCTGACAGGTCTGGGCCTGGCTCCTGATGGTCAGTCCCTCATCTTGGTCAAAGCAAATTTGGAATTACTGCACATGAAGCCCGGGAAAGCTCCATCTGTGATCTGGTAAGATCCAAATGCTTTTTCCTCCTGAGCTGGAGAAAGAAGAAAAGTGAGTTTGAGTCTAACTTAGGACAAAACACTAGGGTCTTAAGGAGAGGTGGTCCATGACCCAGCCTCTTATTTTCTTACCAGGAACAGATATGCGGAATATCCTACGATATTGTCCACCAGCAAGGAGTATGGTATCTTTTACCTGCAGTCGGGGGAACCTGGATCTCTTTCTTTCTTGGTAAGTCATGTTTGGGTATGTGTTAAACATTTGTCCAGGACCAGTGGTTTTAAATATGGTGCCCCTCATGGAGCACAAGGAGCCTGGAAAAGCAGTTGGCTCTTAATGTCCTTATCCTTCAGCTGAAGCATCTGTACTTTAGAGCCTTGGATATTGGATTTCCATGTAAGGTTACATTGACACAAAAAAAGTTGTACTTTTTTTTTTTTAAGTCATGGTAAATCATAAATCTGGGTCTTTTAACTGCATACATTTTCCATGTCTCTCTTCTCTTGCCACCGTATCATCATCTTGAGGGCAATGGCTGCACCTTGTCTCTGTCGTTATGTTTAATGGTTACCTCACAGATGTTCGACACTTACTGATTAGTGTGTGCTAAAGCTAGATGTTCACTTCAGGTGTAGGTTCCTGGGGTCCTCTTTTTCTGGAAAGTTTATTAAATCTTGACCTGGTAACTACTACAGTTACCTACAGAGTCTGTTCATCCCCCCATGATTCCATTCTGAAATATGTACCTAAGAGAAGTAAGTGCATATGTTCTCTAAAGATAGGTACATACAACTTTGTAGATAGTATCCCAGATAACTTACATGTCTATAAATAGGAAGAGGACACATACTGGCATGGAATGCTACATGGTAGGGAAAAAGAAGGTGATGCTGAATGTTAATGGATGGAATGACACAGACGTATGACCTAGATATTATTATTCTGGGGGAAAAAAGCCAGACACAACACAGTCCATACTATATGATTTCACTTAAGTGAAGTATGATTTTCTTTTCTTTCTTTTTTTTTGGGGGGGTGGGGTGAGGAGAGTACTGAGATTTTAACTCCGAACCTTGCACTTGCTAGGTAGTCACTCTACCAGTTGAGCCACACCCCCAGCCTGAAGTATGGTTTTCTTAAATGAAGTTCAAGAACTGGTGACAGAAATCCGAATATTGTTAGCTCTAGGGGTGGTCTGCTGTTGATTAGGAAGAAGCAGGAGGGCAACTTTCAGGGTGATAGAAATGTTCTCCATCTCGATCTGGAGATGGAGAGAGGTGGATGCATTTGTAAAAATTCCTTAGATGCCCACTTAATGCTTGTGTCTTTACTGTATCTGTGTTATAGTTTCAAAAAAGTCCTGGCCATCCTAGGGCAGAACCCTGTTGCTTTGTCTGGCAGCATTGTGTGATATGGACAGCCAAACACAGTTATCCGTCCTTTCACAGAGGCAAAAGGAATCAGGGGAGTTCGAAGAGAGCCTGCACTTCAGCCTGAATTTAGAGAATCTTAGTGGGTCCCCAATATCAATCACTCAAGCTGAACCTGAATCCGGTGAGTGGGAATGGGAAGACCTGAGGAGCTCGGAGATGGCCTAGGGGAGGCTGATAGATCCTTCAAGGCCTGAGACCTGCCTCTAATTCTGCCCTTAAAATGGTAGAGTCCTCCTTTTTGTGTGCCAGCTCTGATGGGATGCTATGGAACCTGGCTGAATGTACTCCTGAAGGAGAGTGGACCATAGGTAACATCTGGCAGAAAAAAGTGAAAATGCCTATAACCCAGACTCCAGGGACCATTATGGAAATCTTGCCAGAAACCCTGGATTTAAAGACGCGTCACTGTAGAAAGGTGAGTTTGAGGGAGGGATCACAAAGGTAGGGAGGAGGCTCTAAATCTGACACTGCAGACTTTGATGTTCCCTTAATTGAGAGGGGTGCCTGAGAACTCACTGTGCTCTTCTCCCCCTCCTCTCAGATTCACTCGGGCTCCATCACAGCTCTGCATGTGCTGCCCAAGTTGCTGGTGACAGCTTCAAAGGATAGAGATGTGAAGCTCTGGGAGAGACCCAGTATGCAACTAGTGAGTGTGTACATGTGTGTGTGTGTACCCATGAATGGATGCAAAAAAAAAAAAAAAAGATTTTACAAGAGAACAAACTTAGGGTAAAGAAGGCCAGATCAAAATTCTTTTCTTTTCTTTTTTTGGTGGAACTGGGGCTCGAACACAGGATCTCACACTTGCTATTCAGGCACTCTACCACTTGAGCCACTCCACTGGCCCTTTCTTTTACTTAGTATTTTTGGGATAGTATCTCGCCAACTATTTGCCTGGGCTGGCTTTGAACTGTGATCCTTCCAATCTCTGCCCACCCCCCACCAGTAGCTAGGATTATAGCAGCAACCCACCGGTGCTGGCAGAATTCCCTTTTTCTAACAAGAAAAAAAAATAGAAGATATGAAAGTGTTTTCTTCATTCTTTTTTGCAGTGATTTACCCATTTTTAAATGTGAGAGAAAAGTGAGTTAGAAAGGTCCTAGACTTGTAGTCCTTACCTTCTTCATTTTTGTTCTTGTTTTAGCTGGGCCTGTTCCAATGTAAAGGGGCAGTGAGCTGCCTGGAGCCGTGGCTGGGGCCCAACTCTACCTTGCAGCTTGCTGTGGGAGACACACAGGGCAATGTATACTTTCTGTCCTGGGAGTGAAAATGCACAACTTAGGGGAAAGATGATACCTCTTGTACTAGATGACACAAAGCCTGAAGACACCAGTGTTGACTTGCTTAATAATATTATAAAAATAAAGTGTTTAGAAAGTCTTACGTGCAGCCCTGCCTGTGTTCCCATGTGGGTTTCGACCAAGAGGGAAGAATATGGATGTTTTAATATGTTTCTTTTCTGGTATACATTAATTCTTACTAGAACCTTAACAAAGTGAACCACATCTATAGTAGCTACTCTTTGAAACCAGGGTTTAGGATCCCTGTGTCCTTTGCTGGCCCAGGATTCTTAGAGAGCCTGCCAGGAGAAGGAACCAAAGTAGCCAGCACTTACTTTGAATAGAGTTGAAGGATTCCCATTTGGTCAAGAAAGAATGAGGGAGGGACAGGTAAGTCAGTAGGGCATCATAGTTAGGAAGAACTGGTGTAAATACATAGAACTCTTTTCCTCTGATAGAAACAGCCCTCTTCTCAGAACCAGTTGCCAGGGGAGGGGGTAATCAGGGAGAATGATGGAGGGGGTGAATTCAACTATGATGTATTGTAAGAACTTGTAAATATCCAGTGTTTTCAAGTACTACAATAATTTAATAAAAAAAAAAAAAAGAATATGAGGTACCATAAAAAAGAACCAGCTGCCCAGATGAGAGAAGCCAAAGCACTGAAAGCAAAACACATTTCCTGGCTTTCCACATGACTTACAAGCATCAGATGATAGAATAATTGGCATTCAGAGTTCACAAATCTTAAAACATGTTGAAAGGTGGGTCACCCATACCCATGGTCTCTGATCCTTTTAAGTAAAAATTCTAGCATTTTCCTATTTGAAGGAAATGTCTTTTGTGTCCAGATAGTCAAGACTTCTAGAAGACAAGCCAGGACTATGCCAGGGATTTTGTCTTGGGTTGTTAAGCTCCTCTGAGAGAAATAGCACTCCTTGTGGAATACAGAAGACTTTTAAAGATTGGGGGCGTTTAGATGTATTGCATTTTGTGCTCACTTTGCCTGTTCCAGGTTTTGCATGGAAGAATCACCTGAGGGACTTTGCCTTTTCTACCAATGCTCTATAATTTCCCCCAGCCAGAGGATAAAGACATCAACTGATAGGGTTCAGCCCTTGGCACTGCAGAAAAAAAAAAAGTAATGATAATAAAAAAAATTAAGTCAGTGGTTTCATTCTTTTGACTTTTGCTGCAAAAATATTAAATGGAGAATTGCAGAAATAAGCACTTCATGTTTTTAGCTGCATGCTGTTCTGAGTATCATGATGAAATGTTGCTCTGTTCTACTCCATCTCACCCAGCACATGAATTATCCCTTCTTCCACTTAGTTACTTAAATCAACTGCCATGGTATTTTACAATGCTTGTATTCAGTACTTCATAGTATAACACTACATCACAGCCTACCATTCACCTTGCTTCATCTTATTACGAAGGCATTGTATCATCTCATCTCATCATCACAAGAAGGGTGAGTACAGTATAATGTTTTGGAAGAGAGGTCAAAGTCACACAACTTACTACAGTATATTGTTTTAATTGTCCTATTATGTTTTTGTTTTTCTTGCTGTGCTAATTTGTAAACTAAACCTTATCATAGGTATGTCTGTATTAAAAAAAAAAACATAGTATATGTAGGGTTTGGTACCATCTGTGGTTTCAGGCATCCACTTGAGTCTTGGAATATATCCTCCTCCATAAGGGGACCACTGTAGGTACTGAAAGAAGTTGAAGGGAAAATTCAGTTGTGTTTTACATTAAATGGTCTTTGGGTTTTATCATTACACAGAATTTCAGTGTCTCCCAGTGCTTAGATAAGTTCCACAGTTAAACCCAGTGGACTGTGGTATCATAGGACATTTCTCCCCTTACTCATTCACGAAATCATCTTCTTCTTGGCAAAAAAACTGACTTCAACAGGGAACAGCATTAGCTCCCATTAATGTGCCTTAATGCACAGAGGCTATTATGCTGTGAGGGAACAGGATCCTAAGTAACCTGTGGGTACTTTCTGTCCTGGAAATGAAAATATACTGATGATGTTAAGAAGGAAAAAAACGCATGGAGAAGTAAGGCCCAAAGAAGCCAGTGCTAGATACCATTTTTATTACACAAAATACAAAAATTTAAAAAGTATGACAGTGCTTGTTGCTTCTCTGGTTTGTTTAATATCAACATTCACCACAACTGTAGGAAATTAAACTGAACCTTTAGAAGGTATCGCATACGGACCTGGTTGGGGTTATAGACAATAAACTCATTGTAGTTGAGGGTATAACCTTCTCGATTTAGAATTCCTGTGTCACTTGCTGGTCCTAAGGGCACAGTACTCCCATTCCTACAAAATGGAAGAAAATATGTGAACATCAGCCTTTGGTTCAGAAGTTGGAATGGAATAGTGTTACCCATCCAAAAAAAAGTCTTCTAGTTCTCTTGGCTCTGAATACTTACAGAATGACGAAGTGGGCAGGACTGGGAGCCATCTTGCCTAGCCCCTTGGTGCTGTGTTTGCCCTGAAGTAACCCTTCTGCCTTGGGATTAGCCTCTAGTAGCTCATTACACTGACCTAAAGCTACCTGCAAAGCAAAAGATCTTTGAATGCCATATCGTGTTGAGAATGAAGTGGCTCCAAAGCCAACCAGAATATTCCCATTTGTATTTTCTTTTTTTGCAGTACTGGGGGTTTGAACTCAGGGCCCACACCTTGAGCCACTCCATCAGCCTTTTTTTGTGATGGGTTTTTTTGAGATAGGCTCTCTCAAACTATTTGCCCAGGCTGGCTTCAAAATGCGATCCTCCTGATCTCTGCCTGCTGAGTAGCTAGGATTATACGTGTGAGCCACTGGTGCCCAGCTTCCCATTTGTATTTTCTTCCCTTACTCTAGCATAGGAATCTAGTGTAATGGAAATTCCACTTGGCTCCTTCAAGTCATCCCAGGTAAATCTTTTGGTTCTGAGGTCAAACTTTTCTCATTGGAAAAAAAAATAGGAGTGAATAATAAACTAGCAATCACAGATGTGTTCCTGCCTTACCTCTGATAAAAGCAGCAGTCCTGTATTCTTTAGGCGAGAGGCAAAGCAGTAATTGGCACTTTTGGAAGACATATCAGCAAAGTAGATTCCTTTTCCAAACTGAAATAATCAAACAAAGACCAGGCTCAGTGCCTTAACCCTAATATTAGAAGGAATGCTCATAGCATTGACCCCGATTTTCCATTCTTGTAAACACAATATAGACTCTTCTCTGTTACCTTTAACAATTTCCTGGTTTTCCATTCTCATAAGCACAATATTCTCTATTACTTTTAGTAATTCTGTTTCAGAGAGGGTAGAAACATCTGAACTTCTGCGAATGTCTGCCTTTTGGGGGAATGGATAGACATCTTTCCAAATTTAAGGGAAAAGGGACACAGTAAAGAGATTATAGAATTATAGTGACCTGGTTTAATTCTTGTGGAGGAGTACCATCTAGTCCTACACTAAGGGGGACAAAAAGGACTGGGAACATTATTGTATCCTTGTTCCCTTATGCTCCTTCCAGAGTTCAATTTTTACTCACCATATAACCTGTTATGGGAGCCTCAGGTGGGGCAATCCGAAGCCCTTGGCTCAGGATTCCCACCCAGTTACTCAGCCTGGAACCATGCCATAGCAGCATCCTAAGAAAAAAGCTATTATTGTACTTGCTGTCCAGCAAAGATAGGCCATACACATAAAAAAGCCAACAGCTGCCTCTGTCACCATCCAAGTTCCTTAACTGTACTCCAGGCAAGGAAAAGTCTTCCCAAAACCCAAGCTAGACTCAGACCTGTTGTGAAGGTCCTCTCTGAAGGCTTCTTTCTCACCCTCCTTCTCCACTTCAAAAACATCCAGCAAGGTCATGGTATAGTCACTGTGCGTGGGAGCATGGGTAGACTGCAGGTATTGAGAAATCACCTATGGAAGAAATGGCTATTGTGGACTCAAAAAGAGACTGGGCTAAACTGAAGTACTCAGGACTGCTGGTGCTAGCTTGGCAGAAATTTCTGCTCCTAAATAGTATCATAAGACAGGTAGAAAGAGAGCTACCTCCAGAAATTCATTCTAAATGGAAATTCTGCCCCATTTGACAGTTTGCTTTTAACCAGAAGTTGTCAAGAAAGTAGTGAGATGGGGGGAGAATGAGTTTTACAAGCACAAGAATATGAAAATTAATCACCATTTTTCTTACTTTGAAGTCATGACTTTCGTGGTCTAGAGGATGTAAGGCACAATGTAAGTTTCTGTAGTGCTGGTCCAATGGGTGTTCTGGTCTTTTGAGTTCTGTCTTCACCAGCTTAATGGCAATTTCAATGTCTCCCAAAGCCTAAGATGATGAGATTTAGAATCAATGTGAGGGAACCTAGGATAAGAGATTTAATATTTCCCAATCCATATAGAGCTTACCTCTAGCAGCTGTACTTTGTCTGACAGTTCTTTCTCTGTTCGGATTAATGGAGGAGTACGAAGTCTAAGGGCAGAGATACAACCAAAAAGAGCTAATTTGTGGCTAAAAGCCACATGACTAAAAGTAACAAACTAAAAACACATCCTTTAAAAAATAGACATGAGAAATTGGGGTTTTCCATTTGAGGAGAGAGATCTGTAAAGACTTAACTTCCAAATATTCAAAGGGATATTAAATATATAGTCTGAGTAGGATAAAACAAACTACATAGATTTTCACATTTGGAACTACAGCTGAAATTCTTTTTTTTAAGGAATCTTCTTTAAAAATAAGTGACATCAACATCAATAAGGGATAGACTGGACACAATGTATGAGAAGAGGCAAACCTGTTGACTACTCAGGGTTATTTCTAGGCCATGGGGTTCTATAAAGTAAGAGAAGGAATAGAAATAGAATGAAAACCAGAAAAAACAAACAACAAGGATGGGAATGTAGATTAGTGGTAGAGTGCTTGCCTAGCATATAAGGCTCTGGGTTTGATCCCCAGCACAACAAAAAAGCAAACCAAACCAAATCAAACAAACAAAACACAAGATAAAAATGTGTTTTATATATCTAGTATCATTTGAGTTCACAGAAATAGTAGTGTGGTTATGGTCTACTGAAGGTGTTTTGCTTAGCAGTTGGATAGCTAGACCTATCCTCTCAAGTTGATTAACTTCCACTTGGTCAGGCCAGAAGACTGCATCCTATATTCTATTGCATCCTATATTTTCAAGCTGAATAAATGGGGTATCTATAAATAATACTGGCTCTGTATCTATGTAAGATGATAATTTCCTTAGGAACAAAAGATTATAAGGATTACAGCTATTGATTGATACAGGGAATATGGGTGGAAAGAACCCAAGTGAAGTAACAGCACAGGTCTTACCCAAAGTCATGTGGGATCCTGGTATAGAACTCATTGCATGCTTCTAGGAGAGCTCGTCCATGCTGGCCAGCCCGAATACAGTCCTCGATTTTCTTGAGAGACTGGTAACCTGCCTTGATTTGTGCCACTGTCAGCTTCCCTGGAGGCCCAGCAGAAATCAGACTCCAAACTAGGATAACATCCTATAAATTGTACTTCTATCTTGTCCAAGAACAACTCTCACTTTTCAACTCTCAAAATAGTTTCTCCTCCCCCATCTCACATCAAATCCTGTTTTCTTCATTCAGTACTTTCAGCAAGCTTTAAATCATAGGTAAAGAAGTATCCCATTAAAGGCATTAGAAAATATGAAGAAGGTATGTCAGACAGAATCTGAGGTCCTACCAAGCGGGGCTTTCTTTGTGTCATACTTCATTTCAATCATCATTTCTTCCATAGTCTGGACATTACAAATCAACTTTATCAGCTCTTGTACCCGAAGATCTAGTTGTGACTCTGGTTTCAAGGGGCCTTTAAGAGATTCCTCTTGTTTTGTTTCATCTTCATCCTACAGCAAAACATACAAGGCCCATAAAATCTGAAAGATCTATTTTAAGACTCCAAGGAGTGGTGTACAGAGTGATCCTCAATCAGTCTGAACACAGGTACATTTTACTAGTAACCTAGTAGGGCACCAATGTGGCCTCTACCTCTGAATACTAGTTCTGCCTCCCACAGTGAAACACTCAAGAGCAAAGTCTAAAAGGCCCTTCTAATAGTGTTAAGTACATAAAGATAGCTATTATATCTCATATCTTCTGATCTTAATAACACTAAAAATTTTCTATTTTCAGATATGTGAGTTTTCAGTGCCTTTGGAGCATCTCAGTTTAACTAGGTTTTTTTTTTTTTTCAGTTCAGGGAACCAAACCCAGGGTCTTACACATGCTAGCTCTGCCACTGAGCTACACATCCAACCCTTAACTTTTCTTTCTGTTTTTTCTTTTTTTGGTGGCACTGGGGCTTAAACTCAGGGTCTCCTGCTTATTAGGCAGGCGCCCTTACCGCTTACATAACTCTGTTATCCCTTTTGTGATTTGTTTTCTTTTTTGCAGTACTGGGGTTTCAACTCTATGCCTACACCTTGAGTCACTTTCACTCCACCAGCCCTTTTTTTGTGATGGTTTTTTTCCAAGATAGGGTCTTGTAAACTGTTTGCCTAGGCTGGCTTTGAACTGGGATCCACCTGATATCTGCCTTTTGAGTAGGTAAGATTACAGGTGTGAGCCACCAGCACCTGGCTCAGTTTTTCTTTTGAGACAGGGTCTTACCATGTAGCCTCACGATCCTCCTGCCCTAAGCTTCCCATGTGGTAGGATTACAGGCATTCACCACCATGCCCAGCTTCCTTAATCTCTTTACTATGGTATAAAAGCAGAGTAAAGACAACTTTAAATGCAGTTTTCTCAGTTTACTGATCACTCCTCTTTTGGTTCATGACACTGAACTTCTGAAAGTAGGGCCTCAGATTTCGTAAGAATCCCAGTAAATAACAGAGAGGAGACTAGAAAGGAACATGCTCACCTCATTCTTGCTGTCTCTTAGAAACTAGAGATGAATGAGAGTTTCTCCACAGTGGGAAATGGCAATGACTGAAGATATCAAGGTCAGTTCTGGTCTTGGACTTTACCCTCAGTAAAAGGTGTAGTGGAGTTTACCTGAGTGTTGGCGGCATAGTCCATCTGCACCATATCATATTTCCCAGGCACTTTCTCAAACGTCTCACGATCTTCCCAGTTGTTCTTTGTTTTGTCAAGAAATCTGTGGAGCCCAAGGTGGTGACAAGTCTTACAAATAAAAGTCTACCTTCAGAGGGGCTTACAACCCTCTTAGAAAACCTCCCAATGTTTATTCCCTCACAGAGCTAGTGCACATACACATCTACCTTTCATAAATATGAGTTCTAATTAGGACACTGGAAGGACAGAAAAACCCTAGAACAAAGGAATTAGAAATAAACCAAAACTAGCCATGCACTGGTGGCTCACACCTGTAATCCTAGCTACTTGGAAGGCTGAGATCCACAGGATCCAAGTCTGAGGCCATCCCAAGAAAACAGTTTGTGAGACTCCATCTCTAAAATAACTAGAGCAAAATGGACTGGAGGTGTGGATCACGCAGTAGAGCACCTGCTTTGCAAGTGCAAAACCTGAGTTCAAACCCCAGTCTCACCAAAAAAAACAGGAAAAAGGAAGATTCTCTGGCTTCCCAAAGATCCCCAAACACTAGAAAGAACATTGAGATTTAAAATAAAAAGCATGTATTCAATGCCTTTCCCTAAAGGAAACATGTTTCCAGTGATTCCAGAAAGTTCTTCATCCACTGCACAGTAAAAGTTTTAAAACTAGCTGGATGCTCTCCACTTTCCCCAAATTTCCTAAATTTGTTGTTGTTTTAAATATATTAGATTCTTCTGGTTTCGATAAATTTCAAGGTTGTAGGTTGATTTAATAATCACTAACTAAAGATGCAATTTGATGTTCTAATCACAGGACTGTCAGAGTGGAAAGAAATTGACTTAGAGGCCAAATAAATTTTTTTAACAAGTTAGATCCAAAAAAAGGGCATTTTTTTGTACTCGTTTCTTGGCACTCACTTCTTCTGAAAGATTTCCTTGGCCTTGGTGAGGTCTCCCGAACAAGCCACCAAGCTGTGCTGCCCCATTTTCCCAACTGCAAAGTAAATGCCACACATTAGATTATTGCGTGTACTGTACCCTAAGGACAGTTCTCTAATAGTAATAAGGAGATCTCTAAGGACTCTGCTTACCACCTGATTAATGGGTAGAAAAGGAAGAAGGGAAAGGTGAAAGGGTTTAGGGAACTGATCATGTCAATGCAAGTTCCCTGCTAAATGCCTCAGCCTATCAACAATCGCAGGACAGTTTCAACCTCAATGGGCTGCTCTTAGTCTTTCCAGTGTGAGCTTCCCACTGAGGATGCCTGCCAATCCCCAACTTCAAGGGCAGAAACTTGATTCCTGAGCCCTTCCCAGACTTCAGAGCCTGTTCACCCAGTTTATTAAACCCACCCACTTACTACACTGCTTCTGGCTTTCTAAATCACAACTCATAAAATCCCTCATAAGTCATTACCTCGGCCCCATCTCATCCAAACACTGAAGTTCCTCTGGGCATCATCTTCTAACAGTTGAATAAGATAGTACTTGTTGTTGTTGAATTGGAGATTGGTCTATGATGAGTGAGAGAATAATGAACATAAAAGGAGATAGTTTCGCAAATGAAAGTCACATAAATCAATGACTCTTCCTTGGTTACAATTACCAGTAATTTCAATAAAGAAGAAGTTAGCATGGTGTAAAAGAAGTTAGATTCCTGTCAGAGTAAGCTTATAATAAAGAATGGGGTTTATATTTTGAACTTTGGAATACTAGGAATCAAAGTCAGAGCCTGGAAACTTCCTAAAACCCCAAACACAACCTCAATATCCTATATTGATTGGCTCCTCATGCTTCAGCTCCCTCTATAGATATTTTCTAGATTATTGCTATTTTCCAACTCCTACTCTATCCCAATAATTACTTCCCAAACTAAAGCAATTTTTCTGTGCAATAGGTCCATAGCTATTATGTTTATTTGTTGAGATGACTTCTTACTCTTTGATAGTTCTACTTAACAGAGCTTTGGTTTGTCAGCTACAAAAATTTCACAATGAGCAGGATGTGTTAGAAGGGGACAAAGAAAAAGCAGAACCACAGTCACATCTGTCCCACCCCTAACCTGACGTGTCGTGGAGACATTAAGAAAATATCATTACTTTTTTACAAGAGGTATCTGTAAGTAACTCACTCAGAGTGAAGAGAAAGCGAGAGTGGTCCATGATAAAGCATAGCAGCTAGTGCCGGAGGGCTGACCCTGGTTATCAAGGCACAGCTGCTTCCTACCGCTGTCTCCTACCTGCTGATATCTGGTCACTGAATGTTAGAACAAAAAGAGGTCTTAAGATATTTTCTATCTGCTTATAATATTTTAAGTAGAAGTAGTAACAAAGAAATACTAGTTAGCTGTTAATAAAGAAATACTAGTTAGCTAAATGTTAACAAAGAAATACTAGTTAGCATGTTAGATCTATAATTTCAAATATGCTGTGATAGTAAATAAGTAATAAGCAAATATATTTCTATTCAAAACAACAAAAATAAAGAAAATGTTTAATTAAAAAGAAAAAAATAATAACTTTACATGTAAGTTTAAAACTTCAGTATGGCCAAAAAGTATATCATAAGGAAAATCAAAATGCAAATGATAAATTTGGACAACATAGGGGCATTTTGTATTATAAACAAAAAACTATCTTTTCGCATTATATAAAGTTCCTTGAAGCAGGTAAAAAAAAAAGACTAAAAATGTGCAAAAAATATTAAAAATATGCAAAACAATGTGAACAGATAATAGACAGATTCAAGACATAAAGTTTGCTAAAAGATCTCCTTCTCATAGAGGACTTCCCTGTCAGATACAGTATGCTAAGTAAGGGTGAGTACTTAGAAGTTTAACCATTAATGGCTGATATAAGGAACTTCAGAGTTAAAGATTTGGACCTTCAGATGCTAACATCAACAATTATCAAGCATAAATTCCTACAACAGATGGCTCTTTCTCTTACTTGATTTAGCATGACATTATAAACATCATTTCCTTCACAGTACACATGAGCCTAGAAAGAGAGAAAAAAAATGACATTATTAGTACTTTTAGTTTTGAGATACAAAGTGAGTTCTAAATTTTCTTATGCCTCAAGTTTCATTCTCTAGCATTAGGGAAAGAAATGAAAATGTATGTTCTAGGCACAGCCTGTCATTATTATAATGAAAACATACTGCCTTTTTCTAATTACAGAAACACAAAAGATTCTAAACTCAAAAGAAACTTGCTCCAGAAGCAGCTTTTCTTATGTATTCTTCAAATCCTCTTTGCATTAGTAATTCAAGCCATTCCAGGGTAGTTTCTTATCAGAATGAGTAGACAGTTCTCCCTTAATGATACCATTTTCTGATTGAAAAGAGAATGAGGGTGGGGGTTGGGGGAGGTGGCACAAACAGTGTATGTACATGTAAGTAAATGTAAAATAAAATAAAAGGAAAAAAGAAAAAAAAAAAGAGAATGAGGTGTAGAAGGCTGATGGCAACCCCTAAGAGTAACCATGTTGACACACTGAGTATTAACTCCAAACAGTACTATGCCCACCTATCCGCTTTGTAGAAAATTAATCACTCGTGAAATTTTTAGAGTATTCCCAAAATGAAAACTAGCAACAATCTAGACAGAAATCCTAACAAAAAAAAGAACACTGCTCTCTGGGAAATCAATGGACTGAGAATCAGTTCTAGAGCCGCTCACCTTTCCCACCTTGGCTGTACACTCTGGGTCCACAGGAGCTTTGCCCTTTAGCAGCAAAGCTTTCACAGATTCTGAGGAAAGATAAATACATACTACAATTACACATATGGGGTCAAAAGTAGCTGTCTTGCTTAGAAAGCTGTCATAATAACTTTGCCCTTCCCAAGCAGTCCTAGTCATCTGTCCAAGTATCAGTGCATATCAAATACATCATGAAAATGAAGATTCAAAAAAGTTGATTGGTACTGTAGCATGTGCAAGGGACTGAGAAATTAATTATATTGCCAAGGGAGGAAGAAATAAGTTGAAAGAAAGGTATCACTCCCACCCCTTCCAGAGACCCTCATCCCCATGTCTTCTCTGGTTATGACCCTACCTTGCTTATGACCCTTTCCTCCAGCTACAGGCTCCTTTTCCACTTCGGGTTTTGGACATGTGCGATTTTTCTTGGCAGGAGGAGAGTCTTCTGTTGCTGTGCTGCCATTATTAACTCTCTTGGTTTCATTTAATGCTCCAGAAGCTAAGGTCAAGAACAACGAACAAAAAGAAGAAAGAATGAGTATACAATGAATATAATCCTATATTGAAAAAAAAAAACCTAAGATGATTTTGTGTAATTGTTTACAAGAAAACAGCAAGGGCCACACCACTACTCTAGAGAACAGTCTCAGTAATACTTCCTATATTGTTACTCTAGCCAAATTAAAAAATAAAATAAAATAGTTACAGGGTATGAGGCATACGTCTCCTAGCTTGCTAATCTCTTCTCTCTCTCTTGGGTGTGTTTAGTTTCAGAACCTTAGAGAAGCAATTTGATCTTTGTACATCAGTTGCTCCAAAGACAACGAAGGTATCTAATTTGTAGGGAGGATTTCCGAATATAAGAACACAGAGTACTATATCCAATAATTCTAAGACTCGAATTTTACTCCCTCTGATATTGGGTGCATCTAACAATAGATGACAAATAAATAGTGAATCATAATTTAACTGGAAACGTTTAAGCTTTTTCAGTGAAGGATAATGAAGTTCACCATTAATCAGTTCAATTTTTAACTGAATGGCATTCGGTATTAACAGCTACGTGGCACTACGTTTGCTGTCACAGGTAAACACAGCTGTTCGGATTACAGAAATGGAATATGAAAGACAAAACTTAAAAAGTCCGGAACCAAAATTGGTTTGGGAGTCAAAGGCAGGTTACAGGGAGCCGGGAAGGGGAGGGGCCAGAGGAATAAGAGCACGGTTCCTTTCTCCGATTTCCGGATCCCCGCATTCCGCCTCCACCCGGACAACGCGTCCCAAACCTCGATTTCCGTAG
Organism: Castor canadensis; assembly: GCF_047511655.1. Lineage (NCBI taxonomy): Eukaryota > Metazoa > Chordata > Mammalia > Rodentia > Castoridae > Castor > Castor canadensis. The sequence goes on from NC_133388.1 coordinate 91,481,460, forward strand.
CCGCTGGTCCCTCGCCGCCGCGCTGCCATGGAGTTCAAGCGCTGACGTCATCAACCTGCACCAGGCGATCTACCGCTCGTTGTCACAGGCCTGAAGACGCGCGCGTGCGCTCTGGTGCGAAAGGCGCAGGGCCCCACACTCCATTATATTTGCATGACGCTATGTGTTGTGGGAAATCACCGTGATTAAAAAATGTCTTAAGGCTTGGGAGCTTTATAAACCCTGCTCCAGCCCACTTTCCCCCATAGGGCGGAGGGAAGCTCATCGGTGGGGCCACGTGCTGAGTGCGTCGCGTCACTCCGTCCCTTGTCCCTTGGGAAGGTCTGAGACTAGGGCCAATGGCGGCCCTAACAGGGCTCTCCCTGAGCCGCGGGGAGGTGAGTTCCCAGAGAGCAGGGCTCCGCGCGAGGGCAGACCGGGCAGGAGAAGCCGCGTGCCCACGGGCCCGGCGGATGCCTCCTTCGCAGGGGCTTGGAACAGACTCACGGCCGGCCGCGTGAGTTCAATGGCTGAGGTGAGGCACCCGCTGGGGCCTCATAACCCAATTCAGACTACTCTCCCCCGCCCTCTTTTGAGGACTCTAGTAATGGAGAGGAGAGAAGGCACCGGAGAACTAGAAGTGTGCGGAAGGCCGGGTGCAATCTGGACTAAGAGGGAGGCAAAAAGCACAAGCCCTTATCGGAAAACAAGTGAACCTTTATGAAAATGCAGCCGGTATGGAGGGTTCTTAAAAAACTAAAAATAGAACTACATATGAAACCTACAACCTATGTTTACTGCAGCACTATTCATAAGAAGTCAAGCTATGGAATCAGCCTAGGTACCCGTCAGCGGATGAATGGATAAAGAAAATAAGATATATACATATATATGTATAATTCATCCACAAAGATCACCATGTTAAGAAAAATAAAGAAAAATAAGCCAGGTTCAGAAAGACATATATCACGTTTTATCTCATACTTGGAATCTAGAACGTGTGTGTATAACATGAATGTATGAGTTTGAACTCAGGACTTCGCTGTTGGTAAGCAGGTGCTCTACCGCTTTAGCCACACCTCCATCCTTTTAATGTACTTTAATTACCTCTTTAATAAATACGTTCAAATTATGAAGTACTGGTGTTAGATGTTCAACATATACATTTAGGAGTAGGGACAAAATTCAGTCCGTAATATGTAATTCTTAAGAGGCAGCCTCAAATCTGGTTGACTCCAAATGATGTTCTTATTTATCCAGTTGACACATTCTTCACTTTCACGGCAGTAAATACCATGCTTTCACATTGAACAAAGTATGACCATGGGATGGAATTTAGATCTTCCCTTAGAATGACTCATAAAAATTAAGGTCCAGAATGCACCAAAGAGTTTTTAGAATGTGATTGAATGTGTCTCTTATTGTTGATGAAAAAGGAGTCCTTTTCATTAGGGCTAGCTACTATAAGAAACTAGTATAAGAAACTGTAGCAAATTAAATGTATTTTAGTTTCTTTATTGTCCTGTGAAATGAAATTAGCTTAGATAAGGGCTTTAAGATCCTACAGGAACATACCTTTTTTTTTCTTGAAAGCACAGTCAAGTGTCTGTTGAACATGAGTTCAAAGTGATTTCTCAAATGTTGATTTTTTAAGACATATTTATAGATCAGTAAAATATGACATCATAAGGCTGGCAGAGTGGCTCAAGTGGTAAGAGCACATGCCTAACAAGCATGAGGCCCTGAGTTCAAACCCCAGTGCTGTACAAAGAATTTCAAACAAAAATGAGATTATAGGGGCCAGATGTGGTGGTGTACACCTGTAAACCCAAGCTATGGGGAGGCCTAGATAAGAGGATCAAAGTCTGAGGTTGGCCCTAGGCAAAAACTCAAGACCCTATTGGGGTGTGACTCAATTGATAACTTCCCTGTCTAACAAGTGTGAGGCCCTGAGTTCAAATCCAACTACTGCCAGAAAAAAAATTGAGATTAAGATAGTTTGTCTCCCCTTTAAAATACATACGCAGTTATTTTAGAAATAACACATAAATGGAGGTAGCACCACCAGGCTTCAGAAATATCTCAACTACCCATACACGAAGTTTGCAAACTGCTCTCAAATACTCTCTCAACAAACTGAGCTCAAGGTAGGAAATGAATGTTTCATATTTCCACAAGCAGAATGTCATTATTGTTCGGCCTCCTTTCCACTTAGAAATAGCAAAAAGGTCATGTGGCCTTTGGGGGGGGGAGCTATTTTATCATTCTTTTTAGCTAAGGTGGACAAGAGAGAAGGGAATGGTGTCAAGCCCTCTAATTTTAGAACATGAAAGGAGAAATTATTCTGGTTTTTCAAGGAAAAAACACCCGGCAAAAAGGAAGCATTATTCATGTTAGATATTGTAAATGTAAAAGGAAATGTTCCCAAAAAGGACTATTCCTATATGAATGTAAAGGGAAAAGGTTTTTTTCCTCATTCATCATTAAACTCATGCTCAGACCCCCCCCCATAACAAAAGACAGATTAATAAGAGAAAAGCATACAAATCGAATTAGTAACAGTTTACACAGTACTAGAGTCTTCAGAAATGAAACTCAAAGAAATGGGGAGATTTGTTTATTTTTATGGACAGTTGTGCAAAAGTATGATTGGAGTATGGTCTAATAATAGTGAACTGGTGGTAGAGGAGAACTTAGCAAGGCATGTTTTCTCCATTTCTTTTGGACATTCTTATGTGACATTCCTTCCCTGGGGATACCAGACATCTGCCACCTGTCTTTAGGGGAGACGGGACAGAAAAGGTCAGAGAATGATTTTTTTTTGGGGGGGGGTTAGGTTTTATGACCTTCTTCAGAGAGGAAGGGGCAACCAGAATTCTAATTTCTATGCCCTGCTTCCTTGGAGAAAGGACAAGAGAAGGTCACAGCAACTTCCCAGTTTCTTATGTTCTTAAAATTTCTGAGACACCATATTTTGGGGTAGCATTTCCTTTAACCTATCATTGGCTGAGATTGACTTTAGAAATTGAATTTTTTGGCTGGAGTGTGGCTCAAGTGGTAGAGTATTTCCCTAACAAGCACAAGGCCCAGAATTCAAACTCCAATACCACACATACAACCAAAAAAAGAAATTGAAATGATCAAGACTGTTCTAAAATGTTGGTCCCATTGTCTGTTTGCTTTTTGTTTTTTAAGACAGATTTGGTTCTTAGCCCAGATTTGCTTTGAAGTCACAATCCTCCTGTCTCAGCCTCCTAAGTGCTGGGATTAGAGACGTGCACTACCCTGCTCAGCTTTGGTCTTTATAAATACACACACATTTATAAGACTGTGTGTCTTGATTTTTCACTAGAGAAATGTTCTCTTACCTCATCTCTGTTTTTTCAGAGTGACAAACATTTGTTTTGCTCCTACTTTTCTCAGGATGTGGTATGTTCACTGCTAACACTGGGAAAATTTCCAGGCAAAGAGGAATTTTTCTCATGCCTATAGCAGTAGGAATGACCCTTTAAAATGGAAGATAGATCACGTCATGCTTCTGTTTTGGGTCGCTCCATCTCAGCTATGGCCTACAAGGCCCATTCGATCTGTCTCTTACCCCACAACTGACTTTCACTTACAATCTCTTTGTTTCCTTCCATTAGCCTCATTGGCCCCTTTCCACTATCTCAAACATACCAGGCACCTCTGCCTTCAGATTTGTTCTTTCTTCATGGCCTGCTTTCCAGTCAGCCTGACTCCTCCAGTGTTGCTCAGTTGTCATCTTCCCAGTAGAATTGACCTTCCTTGACCAGTCCATATAGCCCCATCTCACCACTACTCTGCAGCCTTAAGGTTTTTTTATAGTACCAGTTACAACTTGACACATTTGTTGAACTTTTAGAGCATCTGACTCCCTCCACTAGATTGTAAGTACCAAGTGAACAAGGACTTTGTGTGTTTTATTGACTGATGTAAAGCCAATGTTGGAAATGTATCTAACTTTCAATGATGTTGGTTGAATGAGGTACTAGATAAAGCTGGGTGCCGATAGTTTGTTTAAGCCTATAATCCTAGCTACTCAGGAGGATCACGAGTAGTCCTGGCTGGCTTGAACCCTATCTCAAAAATACCCATCACAAAACAGGGCTGCCAGAGTGGCTCAAGTGGTAGAATGCCTACCTAACAAGCATGTAGCCGCTGAGGTCAAACCCAAGTACTGCAAAAAGAAAAAAAAAAAAAAAAAAAAAGAAACTCAGAATCTGAAAGATCAGTGCTCAAATGTGCCTAATAAGATTCTAAAGTTTTCCAATCTCGTATGTGTGGTTGGTTTTTAAATCAATCAATCAACCAACTAATTAGGTGCCGGAAATTTAAGCCAGAGCCTCATGTATGGTGGGCAAACACTCTACCTCTGAGCTGTTTTATATTTTTATAAATGAAGCTGTTAGTTTCCAAATGATTAGCAAAGCCATATATTAGGAATACCACTTAAGGAAGTTTGTGTGCATGTCTTCAGGAGAAGCAAGGACAGTCCTTCAACATCACTTTCTTCGTGGCCACAATTCTGGGAGGAGAGGATTCTCAATAGAGGCTTTAAATGGAGAGCTCTAAAGCCTGAATAAATAGGTAAACCTGTAGCTCACAATTGGGGTGGGAGGAGGTGAACAAGTAGAAGGTCCAATCTCTGAAGTCCTAGACTCAGTTTAGGTGACAGTCATTCAGTGTCGCGTTCATTTAGCCTTTGAGGCCTATCTTTTTCTGCATTAGGGGACTTGGGTCTCCCAGTTTTCTCTTCTCATTCCTATAATGAAACCTATTCTCGGATCTCTATCCTTATTTTGGAAAGTGACTCTATTTCATTATTTAAACACGAATATATTCTCCTTGTAAAACATTTCAGCTATTCTGGGTCCAGGTATGGCTCAAGTGGTAGAACACCTGCTTTGCAATTGCCAAGCCCTGAGTTCAAAACCCAATCCCACCAAGAAAATAACCATTCAGAAACAAAAGACAGAGCAGGTCTCATGGTGCAACAGTAGTGCAACTGACTCCAGATCAGAAGGTTGAGTATTCAAAAACAAAAGACAGAATATTTCACCCTTCATTTCCTCCATCCTGCTCCTTTTCCTAGAAATAACCACTGTTACCATTTTGATGAGTCTCCCTTTTAGAACATTTTTCCCACTTATATATAAAGATGGGCATGCAATGCATAGAATGTTTTAGTTCACCTTTTTTAAATATTTCACCTTTTATTATATTAAATTTGAGCTTATTGCATAAATTATTCTGCAATTTGGCTTTGTTAATATGTGTTGAAGACCTTTCCATATCAGCGTATGCATGTTTACTTTGTTCTTTTTAACCACTGGCCAATATTCCATTGAGTCGTTTGTGCCATGACTCAACAATTTCCTTTTGGATAGATATGAATGCTTTTAATTGTTTTACCATTACAACCAGTGCTGCATTGAACATCTGTACTTGTACATGCCTCTTTGAGCACAATAGTTCTCCAAGGTCAGTAATCAGATATGAATTTGCAAAGGGTATGCTGTTTTTTTTTTTTTTTTTGGTGGGACTGGAGTTTGAACTCAGGGCTTCCTGCTTTCAAAGCAGGTGCTCTACCTCTTGAGCCATACCTCCAGTCCATTTTGCCCTGGTTATTTTGGAGATGGGATCTTTCACACTATTTGCCTGGGCTGGCCTAAAACCTTGATCTACCCAATCTCACCTCCCAGGTAGCTAGGATTACAGGTGTGAGCCATTAGCACCTGGTTTGTATTTTTTTTTTTTTTTTTTTTGCAGTGTTCAGGAACTATTTGCTCGAACTGGCTTCAAACCATGATCTTCCTGATCTCTGCCTCCTGAGCAATGCTGGGCTATATGTTTAATTTTAACTATGGATAAATAGCTATTCTCAGATTCTTCATTTTCAACAAATTATATAGAAAAGCTTCCTAAGTGTGTTACCTTTTCCAGGAGCTTAGCCATTTTAGCAGTGATAATACCCTTAAGCAACAGTAATTAAGTCAGTGTTCTTTCCTTGAAGGGTCTCCTAGACTCAATTATATTTGTCAGAAGTACTTAATGGTGTTTAGTAAAATATTTATTGCACCGAGTTAGAATTTCTGAGAGTGGGTTCCAGGAATCTACCTTTAAACAATTTCAAAGTTATTTTATTATGTACAAAGTATTTATTATTTTTTTGGCAGTACTTGGGTTTGAACTTAGGACCTCGAGCTTGCTAGGCAGGTGTTCTGCCACTTGAGCCATAACTCCCAGCCCTGTGCATAAAATTTTGTGCTATCAGCTGGGGAGAATCTCATAATGGAATATCATAAGTATTAAAACCTGGTTGGGGCTGGAAGTGTGTCTCAAGTGATAGAGCACCTGCCTATCAGATGCAAGGCCCTGAGTTCAAACCCCAGTACTGTCAAAACAAAACAAAAGAAAACAAAACAAAACCCCAGAATATTATGAATGAGTTAACAGTTGATGGAATTCATTGATTGACTGAGTGGTGGGGATTGAAATCAGAACTAAGCAAGCACTCTACCATTGAGCTACATCCCCAACTATTTGATGGAGTTGAAAAAGATGAATGTCGTGCTTGCTAGGATTTTCTGAAATCATATACTAGAAGGTAGTGTGATGTAGCTGGAGTATGGGACTTGAAGTGAATGACTGGTGTGTTAGATATCTTCATCACCATGATAAAAACCTGAAAGAAACAATTTATGGAAGAAAGATTTATTTTGGCTCCCAGTTTCAGAGGTTTCAGTTCATGGTTGGCTGATTCATTGCCTTTAGCCATGACCAGGCAGAAACATCATGGAATAAGGGTATAGTGGAAGAAACTATTTACGTTGCAGCAGTCAGGAAGCAAATATGTAACAGGAAGGCGCAAGGACCAAGTTATACCCTGCAAAGGTATGCTCCCAGCAACCTACTTCCTCCAAGTAAGCCCCACCTTCCTCAGTTCCACCACCTCCCAACAGTCTATTAAAATTTTGAATCCATTAGTGGAGAAAACCATTCATTACATCAGAGCTGTCATGATCTAATCATTTCTGGAAACACAGGCACACTCACACATGTGCTTTACTGGTCTCCTAGGCATCTCTCAATCCAATCAAGTTGAGATTCAAAATTAACCATCAAGACTGGTGTTCGAATCTCACCTTTACCACTTACTTAATAGACAATTTCCTTAGACTCTAGAACTGTTTCCTCTCTATCAATAGTTAGAATGAATGTATATATCTACATTCTGAGATTATTGTGGAGATTAAATAGTAAATACAAATTTCTTAACACCATTCGTAGCTTAATGTAAACATTCAGTAAATGAAATAATTTTGATTCCAGAAATTATAATTACATGATTCAATTATGAAACAACTAACTAGCATTTGATGCTGAATGTTGGGAAATTTCGGGGCATTCAAGCTCTTAAGTAGATTGGAATGGGCAATAATTTCTGGTAAGGTGGAAGCAGAGTGGATAGGATGAAATTATTAAAAAGTGAGAATTAGTAGGAGTTAGAGTTGTATCTTTGTATTAAAATACCTTGAATATTTATAATTCTAATGTGTGTGCATTACAGGTTTTTTTTTATGTGTTCCGTGTTACACTTTAGTATTCTTTGAGTCATGATGAGTACTGTGCAGTGAATCTCCTACCTTAGGGCTTAAGGAGCGATCCCATCCTAACAGAGTAAGATGAACATGTAGTTAAACGGGGGCATCGTGAGGAGTCCAGACAATCTATTAAGTGGTTATGTTCTCAGAGATGTATAAAATACATACTTGCCCTTTAGTTGTTTATATCTACTTAAGGAGATAAATCTAACAAGAAATTGTATAACAACAATACTATCTAACCTGTTCTTGAGTATGTTGCAGCAGATACTGTATTGGGTACATTATATATGAATTATTTTACTTAATCCTCAGAACAATCATAGGGGGAAGATGTCATCATTTTTTCTTTTTTAACAGTTGAGGTGAAGAAACAGGATATAAAGAATTAACCACTCATGTTTTAGTCACTAAGTCTGTTAGCTCAGAGATTACCTTGAAAATAAGTTCTAACTTGGATGGATCTGGGTGTTTATAATGGGACCTGTTACTTTGCATACATTAACCATGTTGTGGTCAGAAAGGATAGGAAGTTGTATTAAAAACATGAAAATAAGGACTAGCTAAACAAGAACGGGTATAATCAGCTGTGTTTGCTTGTGCTAAGTACATTAATCGTAAGGAAACTTGGTTTAAGAAATTCCATCTAAGAATACTACAGGAAGCATCCCTAGTCCATAAAGAAAAGGGTGAAGGGGAGCGGTGCATCCTGTCAGGACCTTTTAAGGTAAAAGGAGGACGGAATCCTCCTTGAACTCATTAGCCAATCAGGTTCGGAGGCCACTTACTAAGGCCACTTCCCGTCTCTCCACTTTCTTTCCTAGGTTTTGGTGGGCTGGTGAGTAGCACTTAATTCTGCTCTCTGATTATTTTGCATTTCTCTTTTATTTGAGCTGTTTACCCCAGCGGCAGGCCTTTATTCCAACTCAGCGCTGGCGTGTGTGCGAGTTGCAAGGGGATTAATTTAGGCTGGGTGAGTTTGGGGCAGGCAGTGAAATGTGGTGCTTGGGTTGTTTCCACGTGGGCTTCTGCGGTAGTATAGTTTGCTTTCTTTCCCCAAGAACTGGTGACCCAGAAACAATAGATGCTGCTTGAAGTCACTATGCTGTACTTGTGGAAAATGCCGGCTTCATTTTTGCCTGGAGGGAAAGAGTTACCGTTATCATGGCAATGCTGTTTTGTTTTATATCTCCTTGGCTGAGGGAAGATCTTGGCAGGGTGAGTTCAGCCCCATAATTTTAATTCTCTGATGAATGTCTGTGGGGCCCAGGCCCTTAGCCGGTTTGTGGAGTTTCTGCTGGCAGTGTCTTTGCTCTGATTATTGCTCAAAGCATTCCTGCTTTCTTGGTGAGGCTAATGGCAGATGACTTCAGTGAGCTCTTAGTTTAAATGTTAACCTTGTGGAGAGTGTATATTGAAAAAGACCAAGGACCTTAGCTTAGTGCCAGCCTATATTCAAATTATAGCACCCACAGTTTTACGGCTCTGGTGACCTTGGGAGGCTCCATGATCCGTGCTGGGTTCAGCTTGCCAAGATCAAATAAAACACAAAGGCCAGGCACTAGTTAGTGCATAATATATGTTAAGTACCTTGTAGATGTAAGAAATACGCATATGGATATTTTTTTCTCATAAAGATTTTTGTAGTGACCTTCCATGTAATTTCACCATATTCCTATTTTTCTCTTTGATATACCTTAGTTTGAGTTGAATGTGTGTGTGTTGGTTATTACAGTGGGCAGAAAGTATAAGAAAGATTAATATTAAATAATCCTTATTGTCAGACTTTATTTTTAATTTTATGTCTTGATAAAAACATTTGGTATCAAAGTGTACAAACCACCCAGTTCCCCTCCCTAATAAGTATTATGAGATATTTGTGTAGCCTTAAGATAACAATATGCTCACATAAGCAAATATGTGTATATACTGTACCATATACCTGACTTTTCCCACTTAACGGTTCCATATGAGTAAATAAACAGTGTCCACATTCTTTTTTTTTTAATAAATTTTTTATTAGGATAATTCGTTATGGGGGGGATTCATAGTGACAGTTCTGATTAGACTTATATTGCACATTATTTACATTGCCTCCTCTCTCTCCCTCAACCCCTTCCCTACCCCACCACATTCTTTATAATGGTCACAAAGTATTCTAATATATGTACGTGCCATGATTTATTCACTTAGCTTTTATTGGTAGACAGTAGGTAGTTTATGACCATCATATTTCTTGTAAAGTTAGTAATTTGTGTGAGTCAGGTGGCACATGTGGCATTTGAGTTGAGTTTTGGTATGCTTGTTTAAAAGGACTCGAGATACTTTTTCAGCACTTTCTGTTACTTATATATATTTTGTGCACCTAGTGATGATTAGAAGTGGTAATTAGACTGAAAAAAGGCATGGAAGAATAGGAAGGAGATGGCTCGGTATCAGTACAGGCTTTATTGGGGAGAAAGCAACCTGTGGAAGGGGTTTCCAGTAGACACTGAAGTTCTCTGTCACTTACAGATTGGGGGTAGTTATAGCAGGTTAGTGGGAAAGTGGTGTGAAACCAGGTATGCCAGGCAAGTTTTTGTAATTGGCTTGTTGCTGGGGGTAGCTAAGGCAGATAAGTGTTGATTAGGTCAGCCCATTACAATGGACTAAGGTGGATTTCTATGATTCTTTGGGGCCAAGTGTGATTTTTCCAGTAAGTGGTGAGATAGTTCCAGTAAGCTTCCCACAAGGGGTGGGGGAAGTATGGTCCGAACATGGTGGGCCAAAAACCAAAGGCAAAAAACCATGTTGATGGCTTTTATATGACCATGTCTGACCACTTTGGCTTGAGTAGGAAATGTTTTATCTTGTTCTGGGCACATATTTAATACTGGGAAGGAGTGAAAGCAGTGACCCAGGGCTGGAGGGAGGGGCGCTGGCTTACATGGTGAGCCAACCTAGCAAGAACAAGGCCCTGAGTTCAAACCCGTTCTCTCTCCTGGGCACCCCCCCCCCCCCCCCCGCTCCGTTCTACCACTAAAAACAAGCAAAAACAGAAAGCAGTGACCTAGAAAAACTTCATGCTGCTTGTATTCACAAGGGCAGGAGGGGCATGCTTTCAGTATTTCATTTGCCCCTCTGTAAAATGAAGACAGATGCCACCTACCGCTTAGTTTCTCTAAAGATTAAATAAGGTAGTATGTACTTTATACAGTAGCTGGCAGAGTGAAATGTTTGATATGTTGTTTCTATTACCTGTGAAAAATCAACCAACTAATGAATAGGAATACAGATATTCTGTACAAAAAAACCCACAATAATTCTGAAGCCAAAAAAATCACAAATATACTCATAATGGCCCTTTAAACTCCAAGATACTGTGTCTTTTAAGAAAAAAAGACATAAGCTGAGGAAGTAGTGGCTATCATTTTTAAAATAGTTATTGTCAAGCACTGCAGAAATTTTATCCAACCTTCATGATCCAAATTTTCAGGAATATTCAGCCTCAGAAGTCACCTGAATTTCCTAAGGTCCCTAACTAGTAAGAACTGGGATTTAAATCCAATTCTGTCAAAGCTCCACACACTCCATCCTTAATCTACATGATATAAGAAGCAGAGCCATAGATGGTATTTTCTTTAGTATCCAATGAGAATGACACAGGGTCAAAGAAAATAAAGTGGTTTTAAGTACCACAGAGACATAAGCAAAGGGTTATTCCTTGCCCAAGGAATACATATATCAAAGCATATATATATATATATATATATATATATATATATATATATATGGATTCAAATTCACTTTGCCTTCAAAATCCGCTATCTTAGGGAATGCAGATTAGTGTAATCATTATAAAAAACCACATGGAAATTCCTCAGAAGAAAATTAAAAAGTAACATGACCCAGCAATCCCACTTCTGGGTATATATCCAAAGGAAATAATACCAGTATGTTGGAGAGATATCTGCACTCCTATGTTCATTATGACCAAGATATAAAATCAACCTAAATTTCCATCAACAGATGAATAGAGGAAAAAATATGCTATATGTAGAATAGTATTCAGCCTTAAAACAGAAGGAAATTCTGTGATTTTGTGCAAAACTAAGTGAAAGAAGACAACCACAGAAAGACAAACTGCATGATAGCTTGTATGTGAAATCTTAAAAAAAAAATTGAACCCATAGGAGCAGAAAGTAAAATGGTGGTTGCCAGGGGCAGGAGAGGGGAGAGTAGGATTGGAAAGATGTTGGTCAGAGGGTAAAAAAGTTTTGGCTTCAAGGGAGGAATAAACTGGCAGTCTGTGGTCCATTGTGGTGACTACAGTTAATACATTTTCTGTATACTAGAACGTTGCTAGCAGAGTAGCAATTTTCTCTCCCACCACAAATGTTGAGTGAAGTGATGGACGTATTATGCATAAACAGCAAAACACTGCACACCTTTAGTTTAAATCATTTTTATTTGCCAGTTATACCTTAATAAAACTGGGAAAGAATAAAATGCAAAGCCCTCGGGCACTATATTTTCATTTCATTTTTTATTTGTTTTGTTAGCCATGGGACTGGGACTAGGTGGGATGAGTTTGGGATGAGCTGTGTGGTTGGTCTAAGTACCTGATCTCACCACTTTTATTTTATAAATGCTCCAAGTGGATTCTTCTTGCACTCAGATATTAAAATGAGTATTGTTAGCCAAAACAGCTGATAGTGGGAAATAAATAAACTTGGAGACTGTTCTGATAGCAGTGCCTTATAGAACTATCTCTAAATGAAAACTGTACTTCCTTTTGTTTTCCTTTGGTTTCAGGTTGAAGATGAAATCCACTGAGAAGGGAAGACTGAAGAGGGAAAACTTGGGTCTTCTGCACTCTGTGTGCCAGACCAGAAGTGGTCCCATGAAGGCTTCCATAACATCTGTAGACCCTGTAAAAATGAAGTGTTCTTGGATTTGGACATTCCCAATAGGAAGAGTTAAAGGCTGACAGGACTATAAAAGCAGGTACTTGAATTGTGACTAAGAAATTCTGTATTTTATATTATGTATATAAAATCTGTCTTTTCCTGGTACTAGGGATTGAATCCAGGGTGTTCCATATGCTAGGCAAGTGTTCTGTCACTGAGTTACAACCCCAGCTCTTTTTAAAATCTTTATCTTAAGACTGGATCTTGCTAAGTTGTACAAGCTGGTCTTAAACAAACACATGATCCTCCTGCTTTACCCTCTGGAATAGCTGGACCAAACTACCTGCCTGTATTTGTTTTTTTTTTTCTATCTAAAAAGATTAGTGGTTCATATTTCATAATTAGGCTCATAGTAAACACAATGAATTAGAATGAAAGTGTGTAAAATTGGGTAATAATGTAATCTTAAAATGCAAGCATCTACTCACACATAAAGTGTACTTTTTGGCCATGAATAGCAGTACTTTGAAATAGCTAAGTGTTTTGTTTGTTTTTTGGTGTTGGCAATCGAACAACAGTATTTTGAAGCACTTACTGTCCACAATTAACAAAATGAGCTGGTTATTGATTATGAAGAATTTATAAAGTATTTAGGTAACATGAACTGGCTTTTGTGTGGTAGAATGGTGCCTGCTGAACATGACTAGACATCACATATCGGGAATGGGCAAAACATATTTATGTGCTATGTGTCAAGGACACAAAGACCAGGCCCTTTGAAATCTGGGGTTTGTCAGATGAAGTCAAGAGTGGTTGTCCCTTTCAAACATAATTATTTTTCTGTAAAAAGTACTTGCATCAAGGAGGTTTTTTTGTTTGATTGTGACTAATTTTTATTTTATAATTGCATTGTTGGGTACTTTATGGTAATATACAGTTCAGTCAATATTCATTTTTGCATATTTAAAAAATTCCCAAACTAATGCCTTTATATTCAACATCTTCTCAATAGTAGTCAGTTTTGGAGATGATTTATATCATAGCCTCAAGGAATTAAAACAATGAAGTAAATTTCAATGGTTGTTAATTTTTTTTTATAGCTATCTGTTACCATGTTAAAAGCTCTTCATTTAAAGCAACAGAAATAAGCTTTGGAAAAGTTCAATTTTGAATCCCTTACGGCTTTTATGTAAAAAAGCTTTTCGCATTTTTAAGTTGTAGGATGCATGCAGTTCATACTTATTTCTCTTTTAGGTGCAACTAAGTTATAAACAAGTTTTAAAAATCTAGTTTTTGGTATATGATTATTAAATAGTTTTCAAAATAACCTATGAAAGCTATTGTGTCTGAAAGGTGGTGAGTTGACATGCTGTGTACTTAACACCCACCGTTTTGTAAATTTTCATCAAGGAGTTTTGAGATATTGTTACAATGTAGAAACCTCTGACACTGTATCTTACTTCCTGTATGTGTTCCCTTATTTAATCTTGCATGCTGCTGACCTGAAGATGTTTTATATAGTTGAAGCTTTCAAGTACAGGACACCAAAGGAGAATAGCCTTTTGATTGTATCTCTGAGGTACTTAAAGCCACCTGTTGCTTTCTGACTAACTGAGCCAGTGTGTCATTTTCATTGCACCCTAAAGGAAACCATTGTCTGTGGCTCTGCTTATTTCATGGAGGAAGAACATCGATAGAGTGGAGCTTTGACAGAATTGAATTTACATTTCAGCTCTTAGGAAATTTATATAACTTCTAAGGCTGATTTTTTTCTGTAAATACTGGGTCGTGAAGGTTAAGTTAAATAATTTTTATAGTGCTTCACAGATGAACGATAGCCATTGCTTCCTTTCTGTCAGCGTTTTCTAGTCATGGTAATCCTTTGTGGCACTGAGGTTCTCTAGAACTTACTGTGATGATGGAAATGTTCTCTATTTATACTGTCCAGTATGGTAATGCATGTCTATTTAGCAATTAATATATGACTAGTATGACTGAGAAATGTAATTTTTAATTTTAATTAAGTAGCCATATGTAGTGAGTGATTACTGGTTTGGCATGCATATTTAAGGTTCACTCAACACCCACTTTTTTTTCTTCATGAAGCCCACAAGTGATTTTTTTTCTTCTTTTTTTGGTGGGACTGTACTTTGATCTCAGGGCTTTGTGCTTACAAAGCAGGCTCTCTACCACTTGAGCCACACTTCAGTCTGTTTTGCCCTGGTTATTTTGGAGATGGGTCTTGTGAACTGTTTGCGGGGACTGGCCTTGAGCCTCAGTGCTCTCCATCTTAGCCTTCAAAGCAGACAGGATTACAGGTGTGAGCCACCAGCACCCAGCACTTTTATTGTTTGTTTCAGGCAAGGTCTTGCTCTGTAGCCCAGGCTGGCCTCAAACTCAAACTTTTGTCTCAGCCAGCCAAGTGCTGGGATTATACATGTGTACCACTCTGCCTAGCATGTTTTTCCTTTTTTTTTTAACCTTACTTGGTTTCTACCATTTATTTGGTGCTTACAACCAATCTACTACCACTTATTTGTTAGTAGGATAATTTTCATGACTTCTCTTTCGGGTTGATTGCATTTGAATTTTTTTAAATTTCTGCATTGATTCATGATAGGAAACATGGTAAAAGTGTAATTTGTTTTTTTTGGGCAGCACTGGGGTTTGAATTCAGGGTCTAATGCTTGCTAGGCAAGTACTCTTAATAAAAGCATAATTGTGATATTTGTACCTAATAAATTGAAATGATCATTACATACAATACAAAAGATTTTCTAGCTAGTAATTAGGTGAAGACTAAGGAACAATTTGAAGGTTGCATGCAGTAAGGAACTGCATGTCTAATCTGTATTTCACCTCCAAGTTAATATTACACATAGGGGTCTAGAAGAGAAAATTAAAGCCTAATTCTTATATTGGCATCTTGTGGTAGACAATGATGCTAGTTAAAATTTTCTTATGTTAAGCCAGGTGTAGGGGCTCATGCCTGTAATCACAGCTACTCAAGAGTCAGAGATTGGGAGGATCATGGTGTGAGGCCAGCTGAGGCAAAAAGTGATAAGACCCCAACTCAACAAATAAGTCAGTCATGGGGTACATGTCTGAAATCCTAAATACATTGGAAGGCATAGATAGGAGAATTGTGGTCTGAGGCCCATCCTGGGTGAAAACACAAGACCTTACTGGAAAAATAGTTAAAGCAAAACAGGGCTGGGACATAGCTTAAGTACTGCCCCAAATTTTCTTTTTTAAATTGTGACAGTATTTCCAAGAGTAAAGGTTAAACACAATCAGTATTGTCTCAATAAATTAAAATATACTTTGAAAAATTTATTTGGGGTTACCTTCTAATCTATTTGAACCTTATGAATTCTAGACTCCTTTTTGCATACCTGTTTTTCTGAGGCTATTGACTTGTATGTCCTTTTAGAGGCTGGTTAGACTTACTGTACAGTTCTATCCAAACTTGAACGAAGTTGTGATTGCTTAGAGGTCCTGCCCTAATGTGATGTTGAGCTTGGGCATTTGATGACATTCTCAGTCCCAGTAGTTTATATTATTGAATAGAGATTTAAATAAAGAACATTTACTCTCATGACTGCGTATGGAGAGCATGCTAGTGTGAGTTACTATGTAATCATAATCTTTGTGTATTTACTTATAATTTTTTATTTTTCCAGAGAAGATGCTAGGTAATTGACAGATCCTGTGCAACTCGATTCCTAGATTGACGCTGGATTCATTTGATAGTAGAGAGAAAATGTAAGAGAAAAAAAATCTTTATTTTTGCATTAAAAGATAATGGAGCTCAGTGTTACTGATAGCTGAATTACCCCAGTTCCAACCTTAATTGGTTTTTCCTGATTTAGGGACAAGGAGCTGGCGGTGGTTTGCCTTTACCAGGCACTTTTAGTTTGCCATGATGAAATGCATGTTAAGTCCGTGTTTCAGCTGATCACCCTGATTAGACACATGCTCTGAGCAGACTAAAGCTAGGGGCAAACACCTGAAATTGAATTCTGCTTGTTGGAATTCTTACTGGGATTTAGTCTGTGATCTTTAAATTATGAATTTGGTACTATGACCAACATTTTATTGTGCTTTGATCTTTGTGATAATTTCTTTGAGACAGAACCAGGGTCAGAAATCCTTAATCTAAAAATTCAAACACTACAGAAAAAAGTACTGGTAACCGGTATAATTCTATTGGCCCCTTAGGCTGACAGTTTTAAACTAATCTGTATTTTATTAGTCTATTTAAGATTACAATTCTTTGTGACCTATATAGTGTAGCAGTCCACAGTCAGCTAAAAGGTTTGATATAGGTTTTTGTGTATTGAAATGGAAGGGTTTCATGGCACATGAAGTTAAAAACAGGTTATAGAGCAATGTTTAAACATTTTTGGAAGTCCAATGTGCTATCCATTGCACCTCTGCTTAAACATTTTTATGTGCTTATGTTTTTATGGGAGATCACCTGAAAGGTTACATGTGTATACATACACATATATATACGTACACACACACACACAGCCATACATTTACATATATACACACTCAAATACTAGGGGTATTGTCTCTAATTGGGTTCTGTGGGTGAGTCTTATTTTGTAAACTTGTGTTTTCTAGCTTTATTTTGTTTTTGTATAATTTAAAGTTATTTTAAACAACTTAAGACAGGTGTATGTAAATATATTTATTTATTTATTTTTGTGGCACTGGGGATTGAACTCATGGCCTTAAGTGTGCTAGACAAGTGCTCTACCACTGAGCTACATCCCCTGGCCAAAGCTTATATTTGTTCTTATGTCTGCATTTTTAGCACAGAATGAGGTACACGTCAAGGTACCTCATTATTTATAAGAAATATAAATAGTTCAAAGCCACACCAGCACTTGAAATAATTTTTTTTTGGCTTTTGGTTATCTTTTGCAGAAGAAATCAGAACTAGATGAACAAAATTTGAGTCTCATATTCTCATTCTGGACCTCTTCAGTGCTTAAAATCCTGGATATACAGTAGATGAGGACTGCATTTTTCATGTATGGTAAGCCTTATGTTGACATTGAGAAACTTTGACATATATGTGAATCTGTGAAAATTCTGTTTTGTTAAGTTCATGGCAAGCTGCTAATGTTCTATAAATTTTATTTTTTTAAAAGGTCAATTAAAGATGTTGAGAGATCGAATAGCAATTTATATATAGGTGTCTGGAGTCAGACTTGATTTGAACCCATGCTCTATCATGTAACCAGTTATATAACGGTGGCAAGTTTCCTGACATCTCAGTATCTTAATTTTTTTATATCTTCCCCTGTGATAATAATAGTATCCACTCAAGTTACTGTGAAGATTAAATTAGAATATGTGTAAAACACAGAAAGCATATGGTAATGCTGTGTAGATGTTAGGCATTTTATTATCAGTTCATATATATATTTATCTTAGATTTTGTACCCCCTGGAAATTTCTGTCATCTACATAATAGATTGTTGGAGATTCTTTGTTTTTTATTGATTATGTGTCTTTCTGCCAATTGGCCTTACCCCTTGTTACTTTCATCCCTGGTATTTAAGCCTAATTTAGTTCTAAAATTAGGCACAGTATGGTAATGGGACTGTATTATGTATCCCTAAATAGTTTGGATAACATTTTGTTGGTTGATCTTGGTTTTGGCACTAACTTGCTTGTTATTTTGTCTAGCCAAGTGAATTAATCTTTAATAGTCTCTTCTAGTTCTTACTTAGATGTAATGTTGATGTGGTTGGAGATGAACTTTGATGGCTGTTCCTCTCACTGCTTGGAGCCCAGGCAGTGGGATTTTGGTCCATCATATACAGAACTGGCTTTCTTCACTCAGGGCACCATGAGGATGGGCTGGCTGTCCGTTAGTGCCTTCTGATTTTTGCGGAGTCAAACAATTAAAAAACAGGTGGTGATTCTAGATTTAAAAAATTTACCCATGACTTAAAAAACAGAAGCCTATGTTCAAAACATAGTAACATAGTTTATAGAGAACTCATTGTGTTATATTTGAATAGCTCAGGTTTAGGGCTATGAAAGAGCTGTAGTCAATTGATTTGGGTGTTACTGAAACATTAATACTCTGACGTCATTCATGTTTAATTAAATTTTAAATGCTTTACTCAGTTTTCTAAAGTAGTTCTTCTCACACATTTCAAGGTAGTTAAATAATACCTTCTTCAGACTGGAGGTGTGGCTCAAGCAGTAAGTAGAGCGCTTGCTTTGCAAGCATGAAACCCTGAGTTCAAAGCCCAGTTCCACTTCTTCCCCAAGACTCCCCCCCAAAAAAATCCCTTCTTTACAGAATGAAGGTAGATGCTTTTGTGGTGCTGGAAAATTGAAACTAGGACCTCATGCTAGGCAAGCTAAGTCACAAGCCCCATCTTATGAAAGCTGACTCCTCATCTGAAATAGTTTTATAGAATTAACTTGTAAAAATGTAAGTGGAGGGAAAGGAAAGAGTAAAATACTATTTTCTTTTATTCTTAGATCCTTTGCTAGACTGTAAACTGCACGAAAGCAGGATACCTTCTTCGTCCCTATAGGTGATCCAGAATAGATACTCAAAAGTATTTGAAGTGAGTTGACTTGAAATCTCCATTTATTTTTTAGGAAAATTTTTGGAAATGGCAACCATTTTATTGGCACTTCAGTGAGGAATTTACATGGAATAACTGAGTATATTAAACTAAGTACCCATGAGTACTTAAAACTTAGGATGTTTGATACTGAAACAAAGTACACATATGCGAAATAGATACCTGTATTTAGTAGGAAATATCTTCTGTGGACATCTTATACATAGTGTTACTGAATATGTCTCACTGACTCATTTCACATACCGTTAGGTGTGGTTAAAAAGTTGTATTTCTGCTTTATATTTCATATTGAAATATTCTCAATTGTTTTGGCTAAATTATACTGTCCTACGTGGTATTTTGTATATTTAGCATGCATGGAGTATAATACACATTAAAGTATTGAAGTCCTGGTATACTTCACTGTTTTTGGAATAAGATTTAATACTCACATTTATACCAGAATCGCAAAAATGGAATGCAACTATAATAACTTCTGTTGGCCAGAATATGAAACCTATTCTTTAGATTAAGATTCTTTTACTAATTAAACCAGCCTGGTGATAACATCAATAATCCTAGCACTTGGCATAGGATCATGAATTCAAAGCCAGCCTGGGCTACATATTGATCCCATCTAAAAATAAGACAAAATATCAAAATCTTCTTATAAACTGATTATCTCAGGTTAAACATAGTAACAAAAAGCTGACAACCCAAATGGTGATTCAAATACCATAAACAGAGTTACTGATGTGGCATGATTTTCCAAAATGATAAATAACTTAGGGAATTTTCAAACAAAACAAAGTATGATCATCATCGCTATGACTACAGTTGTATTTCTGAAATGCTTAGTGTATATTCAAAATGTTCCAGGCATGGTAGTATATGACTATAGTCCCAACACCTGGGAGGTAGAGGCAGAAAGAGCATGAGTTTGAAGCTAGCCTGGACTATATCACAACACATTGTCTTAAAAAAAATAAAAGCTAAAAAAACAAAAACCGAAAAACCTCTTAAAATAAACAAAAACATTCTTTTGTTCAAACAAATATAAATATCATGGGTTTTAGAGAATAGAGTAAGACAGAAAATTACTATTCTGAAGCCCTTAGAAATGTGATATATAAATATTCATAGTAAACGCTGGTTAGGTACTCAGACTCTCTGCACCAGATTAAAATCAGTCTTTATAGTAAAAGCACCATTTTTGAAAGGTGAAAAGATATATCATTATTTATTATATAGAACAATCTATGTAAAAACATATAAATGATGTGCAAGCACTAATTGTGCTTTGAGAGTTCAGAAATCAAATAACCTTGAAATCACTGTATGAATAATATAACTCATGAACATTCAGCAGTTTATATTAAAGCACTGGGTCAACTAAATCATTTAAATTTAAAAAACTCCAAACATGATCAAAACTTCAAGGTACCAAACTTTTCTGTTAAAATTCTCATTTTTGGTTATTAAAAAAAGTATATGGGCTGGTGGTGTGGCTCAAGTGGTAGAGTGCCTGCCTAGCAAGTGTAAACCCTGCATTCAAACCCAACTCCCAAAAAAAAAAAGTACCACAATAAATAGGATGCGATTTCTGTGTTATAGTACAACCATCATTTCACCACTTGAAACCCAGGGCTTCTCCTTCATTGTGGTATTTCCAGATTGCTTTTGTAAACAGAGTCTCATGAAAACTTGTTCTTATTTATAATTGTATCAGTCTGAGTAGGTTTTTGTGTGTGTATGGGTGTGTGTGCATGTTGAGGATTGCCTTGTGCATGCTGTGCACATTGCCTACCATTAAGTTGCTCTCTTAGCCCTGTTCTGAGTTGTTTTGCCTATGTGGCAGTTGTTTTGTTTTGTCTAGTCAATATTAACTATTAAATTGCATCTTAAAAGCAAATGAAAAATATACTGTTCTCAATATTTTGATATGAATTATGCCACTTGCATGTTAAATATAAGCTGGAAATATAAACTATAATTTCCATCAAAGACTGAGATACTGGAAAATCAAGAAAATTATCAAAAGATATGAACAAGTAATTCACAGATGTAGATCCCTGTGTAGTCAGTCATTCACATGAAAAGTTACTCAACCTTACAAGTAATCAGAGAATTACTCACTGAAACACCTTTTGAAATATGGATTTCACTGTTATAAGATGAACAAAAATGGAAACAATTTTGCATGTTTCTGTCTGGAACAATAGGTTCTCATACGTTTTGCTGGTGTCAACAAAATTTATGATCATTTTGGAGAGTGATTTGTCAACAGCTAGTCTATTTGAAGATGCTTATGCATGAGCTGAGTCCCTGTGTTTTCTATAGGAATTCTTGGCATGTTTACCAAGGAGACATGTGCAGAAGAAGGTTCAGTGCAGTATTGTTTTTAATGATTAAAAACCTAGAACCACTGTCCATTAGAAGAATATATTAACAAATTGGTGTATTTGTAGTATATGGTTGTTAAATTAATGCAAAGTATGTATTTCTTGGACCTAGAAAGAGGTAATATTGCAATACAAAGTTAACTTGGTTAGGAACACAGGTGTTGGTTGAAATTTGAGTGCTTCGAAATCTTTTTAAACTTTAGTTTTAGTACTTCTAAATTTCTCTATTTGACATAGTTAAAATCAGAAAATGCACAAAAGGCTCAGTTAGCCAAAGTACATGCTTGGAGCTGAGGGCTTACATATGGGCTTACAATTTTTCCTGAATCCAATTTATGCCTGAAGTATTAAGTTACTAACAAACAGTTGCTTAATTAGGGCAGGTTTTGTTTGAAGGAAACAGGTTTGATATTCTGGACTCATGTATCAGAAGGTAGTTTGCAGAATCTGGTGTCCAGTGTGTGGCTGAGTGTATGTTATTAATTCATATCAGGGTCACCTCTGAAAAGGTGGCACTAATAAGGTTTTGCATCCTACCATTCTTCTGGTTCTCCTCCTTGGTTTAATTTTAATTCTCAGTTCTAACAGGTTCATATAGTAAACAGAAAAAAATCACAACAGTTGCTGACAAGTAACAGCATCAGAGTAAAACAGGTGGAGTCATTTAAGAGTACCAGCAGTCATATGACTTGCTTCATTTCAAGCAACTGGGAATGTTTGTAATGAAGTCTCAAGAAAAAGTTGTAACTTCCTTTTTTTTTCTTTTCTGGTGGTACTGGGGTTTGAACTCAGGGCCTCATGCTCGCCAGGCAGGCGCTCTTACTACTTGAGCCACTCCATCAGCCCTAAGTAACTGTAAATGTGTAAAGAACTTGTGTAAAAACTACAGCCATCTATTCCAGGAAGCATAAAAGTGCAGCATCTACCTCAGCTTACAGGTGCTAGCTGTCCAATCAAGCCTGCCCGCAGCCCAACACTTTTCCAGGACAAACCTTCACTACCAGGAGGTGCCCTGCCCTACTTTGGATGTGGCACTTTACTGGACGCTAAGTGCACCAAGTTTGCATCGTGGCTGCGCTGGTGCCTCGCGGTCCCATCATCCCCTGCGGCTCGACCCTGGCGCTACCCATCAGGCCCCGGGCGACGCAGCGCATGCACCCTGACGTATGTCTGTGCTTTCTGGCGCTTACTCAGGTTTCGGAGGTGGTGGCGTTTTACCGCGCTTTTTCCTTGGTCTTCAGGTCAAACGTTTTATTTGTTTCGTTGCTATTTTCTCCGTTGAGCATGGAAGGCAGGTCGGAAATTCTAGAGTGAAGTTTCTGTGAGTCCAGTGGCCAAAAACTTGGCCTTCAACTAGTGCAGCCGACTAAACAGCTCTTTCCTTCCTGCCCCCTCCGGCACTGGCTGCACCGCTGGGCTGCCTGCGAAGGGTCCCCCTTGTAAGCGGGTCCTGACTCTGCGTCCCCATGCCCATTACCATGCGGGAGGCAGAACTGTCCTCCAGTTGCCGGGTGACGTTTATCTGTGGACACTCACCCAGAGACGACCCTTGAGAAAAAAAGGGTCAGAGCGGCTCTGTTGGCCCCGTGACAGAATTTGTTACTTGATAATGCGCACCCTTCCCCTTGGTGTATAATTGTGCCCATTGTTTTATACAGTGTACGACTTATTTTTGGGTTAGTAAAACTTCATGGCAGAGTGTACACAATTGAAAAAATAGAATTATCTAGCGAATTAAATTATTAGCGTAAATTAATTGTGCAAAGGGGTTTCATTGAGCATTTGTTACAAGTGTTTTAAGTTAAGGCACAGGAGAGAGTAGCATTTACATTAGTAGATAATTTAATGGCACATTACACAAAACCAGCTTTTATGTAGATTTTCTGGTTTCATAATGGCTGATTACTGGAATGAATTAGGTTAGTTTCTATCTAATGATAGCAGGTAAAAAATTTAATCAATTATGGAAAAACTAGAAGTGCGGCTTAAAATAATTTTCACAGAAAAATGGCCAAAATCATGCTTGGACTTTTAAATGTTTGCCAAGTGTAAGATGTGGTGTTAAAATAGTCTAGCAAAGTTTGAGTGAATAATAAATGTTGATTTTTGTTTAGGTATTGAAGAATGATAAAAAGTACTGATTTAATTTTTCTTGCTTGTAAGGGTTCCTTAACTTTTTTCCACATACATATTTTTGAACCTTAGTAAGATTTGGAACCACTGTGTGTATATTTAAGTTGTTTTTCTTTCAAACATTTTTATTAGCATATATTACATGTATGGGCGTTTCATTATGACATTTCCATATACGCTTACACTGTAGCTTAGGTTCATCCCCATCATTATTCTCTCTCACTCCCCTTCATCCCTTACTTAAAATGAGTTCAACAGGTCTCCCTTTTCTGTTTATCTTCACACATGTGTATATAAAGTACATCCATCACATTTATAAGGAGCTATGTCTTTTTTTTTTTTTTTTGTAGCACTGGGTTTGAACTCTGCTTCATGCTTGCTAGGCAGGCACTCTTACTGCTTGAGCCATTCCACCAGCCCTTAACTTTTTAAAAATTTTTCTTCGTGGCCTTTGTACAAAGAGCACACTATTGTTGACACTGAAATAAATACATTGATTATAAGTACTAAAACACAATAAAGTGTTCATTTTACCAAAATAAAATCACCTATTTTATTTTTTACTTGTTATTTATTTCATTTTCATTACTATTTGACTTATTTGCCTTGTCACTCTTACAGGATCTTCAGCATCTGCAGACCTCATCACCATGTCTCTGTGTGAAGATATGCTGCTTTGTAATTATCGCAAGTGTCGCAGCAAGCTCTCTGGTTATGCATGGGTCACTGCCTGTTCTCACATCTTCTGTGATCAGCATGGCAGTGGAGAGTTCAGCCGCTCACCAGCTGTCTGCCCAGCCTGCAACAGTACCCTTTCTGGAAAGCTAGATATTGTCCGCACAGAACTCAGTCCATCAGAGGAATATAAAGCTATGGTATTGGCAGGGCTACGACCAGAGATTGTATTGGACATTAGCTCCCGAGCACTGGCCTTCTGGACATACCAGGTTAGTGTTTAGGTTAGTTTCTCTTCAAGAGGTTAATTTGAGGCATATGTGAGAGTTCCTGATAGTTTTCCTTCACTATTTTATGGTTTTGTTTTGTTTTGTTTTTGTGGTACTGGGGCTTGAACTCAGGGCCTACATCTTGAGCCACTCCACCAGCCCTTTTTTGCTGAAGGGTTTTTTTGAGATAGGATCTTGTAGAACTATTTGCCCTGGCTGCCCTGGAACTGTGATCCTCTTGATCTCTGCCTCCTGAGTAGCTAGGATTACAGGTGTGAGCCACCGATACCCGGCTATGTTTGTTTTATATGAATGTATGGAAAATTTTAGTAATTGTTTCCAAATTGCTAAAAATAATGTTTATTGTGAAAATATAAAAGAAAAATAAAAAACATAGTTCCAACACTCAGTTGATATTTTTGTTTTGCTTTTATATATATATTATATATACATATACACACACATATATATGCACATATATACACACACATAATTTTCCTATACAAAAATAGGACAATATCACACAGACTGATTTTATGACCAGTTAAAATTGACAGGCCTGGAGATGGTGTTCTTGGTAGAGCACTTGACTAGTGTGTATGAGATCTTGGTTTGCTCCCCAGCACCACAAAAAAAAAAAAAAAAAAAGCATAAATAAATGAAGTTGACACTCTGTTATGGATATTTTTCAGATTAGTTATAACTCTGATGGTTGCGTTGTCATAATTTATTCCTAATAAATTCCTAATTTATTATATCACCATAATTTATGGTATGATGAGCATTCTTATCAAATTCACATCCTTTATTATTTGCTAAGATTAAATTCCTAAAAGCAGATAAAAATACATTTTGAAGGTTTTAAAAGTTGTAGTTGGTTAGGGGGTATGACTTAAGTGCCTAATTGGCAAGTTTGAAGTTCTGAATTCAACCCCCAGTACTGCCAAAAAATAAAAAAATTGTAGTAGTTTAACATTGTCCTCTAGTAAGGCATATCCATTTGTTTGCTGCCAAGAAATATTATGAGGGTGCTTAGTTCATATCTCACTAGCTAGATAAAAGTAAAATTTCATTGCTTTTTAAATATGCATTTCTTGGATGACTTTAAGATGAACGTATCTTCCATTTTTTTCATGTATTTCTCTTATGAATTACCTATTTCAGTGCTGTAGGTTTTTTTTCCCCCTCTACTGGATCTGAACCCAGTAGGAGAAATCTTATTTATACCTAACTCAAATACTGTAAGAAATTTTTTTTTCACTTTTTGTCTTCATTGATTTTTTTTTTGACATAGTGAACTTTTGTTTTTGTATATTTGATGCAATCACAATTTTAATGGTTGCATGGTATCATAATTTGCTTCCAAATTACTTAAAAAAAATTGTGTGCTGAGCATTTGTGTCATCAAGTTTATATCTTTAAACCTTTTCTCTTCATGACTGCTACTTTTGGTAAGACTTCCCCATGGAGACATTATGTCCTTGAATATGACCTTGTATCTCACATGGACATTTGTAACAATGCTGCCTGAAGGCACTTGTCACCTGCCAAGTACATATTTTCATTATATGCTAAGATGCTCCTGTTTGTCTTTGCAGTGTTTGGGATTGAACCAAGAGTCTTGCGCATGCTAAGCAACTGTTCTACCACTGAGCTACATCCCCAGATTTTTTTTTTTTTTTTTTTTTTTGAGACAGGGTCTTGTTAATGTAGCTAAGACTGGCCTTGAACTCAGGGTTCTCCTGCCACAGTCTCTCAAGTGCTGGGATTACAGAAGTGCACAACCACACCTGGAACTGTCTCTTATGCTTATTTATTTATTTTTTTTGTAGTATTGGGGTTTGAACTCAGGTCCTATACCTTGAGCCACTCCACTAGCCTTTTTTTGATAAGTGTATTTGAGATAGGGTCTCATGAACTATTTGCCCGGGCTGGCTTTGAACCTCTGTCCTCCTGATCTCTGACTCCTGAGTAGCTAGGATTACAGCTATGAGCCCAGCTTTCTTTTTTCTTTTTTTTTTTTTTAATTTTTATTTTTTTTATTATTCATATCTGCATATGAGCCCAGCTTTCTTATGCTTATCTTTATTATACTGTTGTAATTATCTGCATACTTGTTCATCACTTCTAGATAAGAGAGTTCTTTAAGATAGAGTTGTTTTCCCCCATTGGTCATAACATTTTAATAAATTTGATTAATACAACAAGAGAGATAAGAACCAACAGGTACCCTCCCACCAATCAGGTACCTCATTCTGGAAAGAAGGAGGAGAAGGGGAAAAGGTGGGGAAGGAGTGACAGGGCATAAGGGAGAGTTTTATTTCTTTATATCCTTAGGTCCTCAGTGATCACTGTAGTTGCTGGTCTCAACAACTACTTAGAGACTGAATGAATAAAAATTGTGTTTTAAAGCAGATTTCTATTGAGGGTGGTGTCGGGTGAACACGGATATGTTATTTTCACCTTTTCAGATATAACAAACCAAATGGTTTAATAAAGGTAACCAGAAGTGAATGAATCTTCTCTCCGTCCTTCCTTGCTTCCTTCCTTCCCTCCTCCTTTCTTCCCTTCCTCCTTCTCTCCATTCTTCCCTCCTTCTCTCTCTTTCCTTTTTCCTATTTAGCCATTCTACACATATTTTTTGAGTATTAGAAAATATATTTCACCACCTTCTTAGGTCCTGGATATACAACAGTGAACAAGACATGAACCTCAAGGAGGCTACAGTTCACTGGTGCTAAAGAAAATACACATAGACATTTTCAATACCTTTTTTGTGGTGCTGGGGATGGAACCCAGGGCCTAGTACATGCTAGCCAAATGCCTTGTTCATTGAACTATACTCCCAACCAGTTCCACTGGTACCCACACCAGGAAAAGATCGTTTTTACCCTCCTGTCCTTTCTTTTTAAGAATGTATATTAATAGTATAAAAGGGCTTGGCCTTGATGTTTTAGATATGCATATATTGTGCTTTAATCAGATTACCCTCCCCCATTAAATGAAGTAAGCCAGGCCAAAAAGTCAAAGGTTGAATGTTTTCCCTCATGTGGAAGTTAGACCAATAAGTTAAATGTACACATAAATACATATATGATCTTTCATATATATATATATTTTTTTTTTTTTTTGAGAGAATAAGATTATATTAGTGGGTCTGTCTCAGGGATACTGGAATGTGGAAAAGGGAAAGAGAATGTTAGAGAATGAAAAATCTTGAAACATCCCATCTATGTATGATTAAGTATAATGTAATGTAATGAATATAAAATAATGTAAGCTATTGAATAAGGGAGCAGGGTGATAAAGTAAGTACAACGCATTTTTAATGCCTACAATGATTAGGGAAATACAAAGTTCTATGGTAACACATAGAAAAGACAAGTAATCCAGAATTGGTATAATTGATACTTATCTGGTAGTTACCTTTTGCTGTGTAAAAAGCTTAGTGGTTTGAACAACAAATTTAATGGCTTAGAGAAATACACTATTTATTTATTTAATTTATGGCAGGCTCTTGTGTTGCCCAGGCTTACCTCAAACTCATGATCCAACTCTGCCTCTGAAGTGCCGGAAGAACCAACCACCAAGTCTGGCTTGGCAGTACACATTTATTAACTTACAAGTTTTTCTAGTTCAGGAATACAGGTAGGACTAACAGAGGTTCTGGGTCTCAGGAGGCTACAGTCAAGGTGTTTTCTATGGCTATACTCATCTGAGCCTTGACGGGGGGAGAATTGGCTTCCAAGTTTACATAGTTGGCAGCATTCACTTCCCAGTCAACTGTTACTTTTTTTTTTTTTTTTTTTTTTAGGTGCTGGGGTTTAGGGGCCTTGTGCTTGCTAGGCAGTTGCTCTACCACTTGAGCCACACTGCAGCCCTCTTTGCTTTAGTTATTTTTCAGATACAGTCTCATGCTTGTTACCTGGGACCACCCTTGGACCATAATCCTCTTACCTGTCTCTTGTGTAGCTGGGATTGTAGGCATGTATACCACACCCTGCTTGTTTTTTTAAGATAGTCTTGCTAACTTATTTTTACCTGAGTTGGCCTCAAACCATGATGATCCCATCTCCGCCTCCCATGTAACTGGGATGACAGGTGTTCTATTATGTCTGGCTCTCAACAATGTCTTTTGTAGAGCAGAAAGCTTCATTTTAAAATACTGTCTTACTAGTTCTTTTTTTCATATCTTTGGTGTTTTCTCTAAAAAGTCATTGCCAAGTCCAAGGTCATCTAGATTTTCCCCTATGTTGTCTCCTAGGAGTTTTTACATTTTACATTTCTTTCTTTAGAGTTAATTTTTGTGAAGGTTATACATTGTCTGTCTAGATTCATTGAAGCCTCAGTCTTTTGCTGGCTATTGGGCAGTTTGTGGCTTTCTGGGTCTTCCTAGTGTGGTTGGTTGCTTCAAAATCAGCAAGAAAAAGCTGCTAATACAGACCTCGCAGTCTTACATAATGTACTCATGAAGTGACATCCTGTTACCTTTGCTGACTTCTAGTCACAGGTCCTCCCTCCTGAGGGAGGTACACAAGAGTTTAAGTACTAGCAGGCAGAGATAATTGGGGGTTACTTTAGAATCTTATTCTTTCACATTCTAAATCACTGGAAAAATGGGATTCTATTTCTAAAAAACCTTTTGGAATACATGTCACTTGTTAATTAAGACATACTTATTTTGGTGGTATAATGGTAATGGTTTGAAAATACATTCTATGCATTTAGTACTACAACTTATTTTTATAATAATAAGTTATGTACTCTTATTATACTGGTTGATTTTTACCCTGGTTCTAAAAATTGCAGAAAAAACATCCCTATATAAGCATCTTTCCTTTTTGTGTTTATATGAAGTTTTATAATATACACATTTATACTCTTACTTTAAAAATCTGTCTTTTCTTTCTGGGGACAGGTGCATCAGGAACGTCTCTATCAAGAATACAATTTCAGCAAGGCTGAGGGCCATCTGAAACAGATGGAGAAAATATATACTCAACAAATACAGAGCAAAGATGTAGAATTGACATCTATGAAAGGAGAGGTCACCTCCATGAAGAAAGTGCTAGAAGAATACAAGAAGAAGTTCAGTGACATCTCTGAGAAACTTATGGAGCGCAATCGCCAGTATCAAAAGCTCCAAGGCCTCTATGATAGCCTTAGACTACGAAATATCACTATTGCTAACCAAGACAGCACCCTTGAACCATCTATGATTGCACAGTCTGGTGTCTTTGGCTTCCCAGTAGGTAAGAGAGGATGTGATATCCAGTATCTTTTAAATCAGTGATTTTTCACTTTTTTACACTGTACCCTGTATTCAGTGGAGACTCCTAAGGGTTTAGAGTCATGGTAGACTATGGATTGGTTTTGTGTGTGTGTGTGTGTGTGTGTGTGTGTTGCTGGGTTTGAACTCAGGGCCTCACGCTTGCTAGGTAGACTCTGTGCCCCTTGAGCCATTTCACCAGCCCAGGCTATGGATTCTTCATTGTCTCAACCAGTATGTCACTGCTTTTATCTGCTATATTTACTTATGCTTTTAATTTGAGCAGTTAATCTATACAAAATAAAAGTTTACAAATTATATTTTAAAAGCTATTTCGTTGTAGTAATAAATATATTAGCTGATTCTTTACTAAGTGCACAGCACTATTACATGTTTTTATTGATTTGCAAAACTCTCTGAGGTAGGTACTATTATTATCTCTGTTTTACAGATGAGAAAGCTGAGGTACATTTACCATTTACCATCCTTCATTTGCCAGGAAGGCTGTGTTTCAATTTCTTTCACATGCCATAGTTATTATTTTTTTTACTTTCTAAAAATACTAATTTTATTAATACAGAAATTCATGGATCATACATTGCGTTACTTTTTTTGGGGGGTGGGAATGACACTGGGGTTTGAACTCGGCCTCACGCTTGCTAGGTAGGCACTCTTACCACTTGAGCCACTCTGCCAGCCCCCATTTTTTTTGTGATGGGTTTTTTTGAGATACTGAATAATTTGTCTGGGCTGGCTTTGAACCGGATCTTCCTGATCTCAGCCTCTGCCTCCTAAGTAGTTAGGATTGCAGGCATGAGCTACCGGTACCCGGCTTGCATCACTTTTCAAAAGGGAAAAAAAACCTGCTGATATACTTTATTTCATCATTTTTCTTTTCTTTATTAAAGATGCAACTGATAAGTTAAAATTCAGATTCCCTCAAAGAGATGGAACAAGAGCATCAAGGACAAATCTCTGGAGATTGAGTAGATCAATGAGTGTCCCGCAAACTAGGGCTCAGAACTCTTCACACCTACATCTCAAAAGGGGAGCATAATGGGCACCTTAAACGACAACATGTCATTTGTGATTCATCCCTTTTCTTTGTCCCTGATTTTAAGGCAGTCCCATATTTCCCTTTATTATATGTCTGTCTTTGTTTGTTTTATGTAGGAGAAATACACTACTACTCAACCTTTACTGTAAGGTTGGCAGTCCTGAGACTCCTTTTTAAATGTAGCATGTTATGGATGCATTCCTACCCTTAAAGGAATGAGGGCAGACGTTTCCACATGCAGTTACATAGTTGTGAAGGTTACTGTCTGCTGTTTGATGGTTCATTCTTTTATATTTATTTGTCCATTCATCAAATATGTTTCATGTGTCAGGCTGTTAAGCATGATTCTGAACAAGGAGGATATACATATTATCTGGATAGGATTATTGTTCTCTGGCAATTCACAGTCTAGGGTGATACAGGCTCCTTTCTGTTTGTTAGGTGCCTCACAGATAGATGAATCTTGTATCTCTTCCCGTTCTCCCCTTTATACTACTCTTGATGCAGGAGAATCTTTTTGCTGTGCTATTAATATAAATTGCTTTTGGCATATAAAAGTTGAATCCTCTTCTTCTGGATTTCATAAGTACTCCCCTTTTTAAAAATGTTTTACTTATTGTATGTTGAGGAAAAAGATCTAATGGGAGAGGAGATGATCTAGAAAAAGGTAGGAGGTGATATGATAAGGAAGATCAAACATAAAAATTGAAACAGAAACAAGTTGCTGTTTAACTTTTAGTTGCTCACATATTGTAATTCAGTCAACCAAAATATTATTCTAATTGGACATTTTAAATACTTGTATATTTTTCTTGTCACTTTCCACATTTATTTTTTCTTCTATTTATCTGTTCTTTCTGTTCTTCTTTCTGTATACACTTACCTTTTTACTTCTTGTTATGCATGTTAGCTTGAAACGGGGTTAGTCAGCATGTTCCTTTGGTTACCCATTCTTATAAAAGTCTGTAAAAGCCAAGGAAGGGATCAATAGAAGTAATTAAATGCTTAATCAGATCTGTTGTCATGATTTTTTTTTTTTTAAGCCTACGCTAAGAAAATACTGGGCCATGGCTATATGGCAACATCTCATAGTTGTGATGTATTTCCTAAAGAGTATATTGCAAGGTCTAAAAAGTAACTCTTGGACTGGAGGGGTGCTCAAGTGGTAGATTGCCTGCTTTGCAAGTATGCAGCCCTGAGTTCAAACCCCAGACCTACCAAAATAAACAAACAAACAAAACAAAAAATACTCTTGCAGAAGCCAGAACAAAATGTTTGACGATTGCTCTGACGTAGATTAAATAGCTAACAAATGAACAAAATTGTGATATTGTAATTCTAGTTTTACTAAAAACATTTCATTGTGTTAAATTACTTTTGGTGAAGAGATCATGGCTATCCTTGGAAACTGCGTCACTGAAGAAGGTATCGTATATTCTCAGGTTATGGGGAGTGGAGGGACATTATAGTTATCTGTATCTGATACCAGGTCTGTATTGTATTCATCTTACAGGAATTGAGTTTTGCTAAACTATTTATTGAATGGTATTTGTCTTTTTTCTTCCTAAAATCTATGAGGAAGTAGATGCTTATGTTCTTTCCTGATTTTTTTTCCCCTAGGGAACAACTCCAGGTTTCCTTTGGACAATATACCAGTTCGAAATCAGGGTGGCGGAGATGAAGATTTTCAGTTCAGACCATTTTTTGTGGGTTCTCCCACAGCACCCGAAGCCAGCAACAGCTTTTTTAGTTTTGCTTCTCAAAGTCATGAATTAGAGCAGCAGCAGATCTCTAGCAGAGCCTTCAAAGTAAAAAGAATTTAGCTCAATTTACAGACTGTTTCTCTGCCTTCAGTGATTTCATTTATCATATAATCTTCATTCTTAATAGGAGTAACCAACTTCCCTGTGCTGTTGAATCTCTGAAGTTGTCTTCACACGTTCGACTTATAAGAGATTCACTGGCAGTGGGATAGGTGGCTTTAGTGTCTGTTTCCTTGTTTCTATTACTTAAAGCATGAACATTTT
Source organism: Castor canadensis (assembly GCF_047511655.1). NCBI lineage: Eukaryota > Metazoa > Chordata > Mammalia > Rodentia > Castoridae > Castor > Castor canadensis. The sequence goes on from NC_133388.1 coordinate 91,514,390, forward strand.
ACTAATCTCAGTTTCTGTTGTTACCATTGAATTTTTATCACTGGTGAAAAGGTCGCAACATGATAGAATGTTTTGTAGGTCACTGTTTGGGTCTTGCTGTTTCTGACCAAGCTGTGTATTTATGCACATGTCTGTGAATACCAGTGTTACACGTCTAAGTGTCACTTTGGATTCTGGTATTTATGTATATATGTATATGTAAGTGTGTTCACTGATATTTTGCTGTATTTACCAGTATATTTATGTGAAGATTTAGGTCTTGGAAAATGATGGTTGGTTGATTTGTGGCTTGTTATCTGGGCGTAGGTATTTGTATATATTTACGTATTTGCATTCATATTAACTTGTTGGGAGGCATGCTCATGCCAGTGGATGAGAGTATAATTTGATATATGTGTATTCACTTACTCCTTGTATTTTAAAATAATTTACATTGGTAAAGTTATTTTGTGAAGTTGATTTTTTGGCATTTGTTTTAAGCTTCTTTACCTTTGTGTTTATTTAGGAATTCACTTCTGCAATTTAGCAATGTTATCACAAGTGATTATTAATTAAAATAATTTTAAGCCTTCATTATTTCTCTTTATTAAATAGTGAGCATTTCTGACTACTAACGGAAATTAAATTATGTTTAATTGCTACCTTTAAGTATTTAACATGGAGAGCAAAGAGAGAATTTGAATGATAAACTCAGTAACTGTTAGACGCAAAACTTGAAAGCATACTGATTGGGGAAGCAATATCTGGGATCTAATTATGTTTTTTTTTTGTGTGTGTGTGTGAGATTGAGTTCTTTTTTCTTTTTTTTTGTTGCAAAGCCATAGTACAGTTTATTGAAAGAAAAAGGAAAGTATAGGCACTGCAAAAGAAAGCTCGGTGGGTCCTCAGATGGGACAGAAGCCGAGTGAACTTTTTTTGGTGTGTTATTAGGGTTTGAACTCAGGGCCTGGAGCTTGTTGGGCAGGTCCTCTACCATGTGAGCTATGCCCCAGGTTTTTGTTTTTTTTTTGCTTCAGTTATTTTTTGGATAGGGTCTTATGTTTTTGTCCAGGGCCAAGGGTCTTGGTAACTTTTTTTTTTGGTGGCACTGATTTTGAACTTGGCCTCATGCTTGTTAGGTGGGCACTCTACTGCTTGATACACTCCACCAGCCCTAAGGGAGAAATTTATTTATTTTTTGGCAGCACTGGGGTTTGAACTCAGGGCCTCATGCTTGCTAGATGGGTGCTGTTACTGCTTGAGTCACTCCACTGTGACCTGAATGTTTTTGAGCTTCCATGACCAATGAATGTTTTTGAAGCTTTTTTTGTTTGGATAGTTCTGTGATTTGAACTCAGGGTCAAAAAAAAAAAAGCTTCAAAAGCATTCATTGGTCATGGAAGCTCAAGCCTGTAATCCCAGCTACTCAGGAGGTGGAGATCTGGAGGATCAGGGTTTGAGGCCAGCCTTGGCAAAAAGTTTGCAAGAGTCCATCATAACCAGTGAAAAAGTTGGCTGTGGTGGTGCATGCCTGTCATCCCAGTTACCTGGATAAGCATAAATAGGAGGATCTTGGTTCAGGCCAGGCAGGGCCCTAGAGACCCTATCTCAGAAATAACAAACAGCAAAAAGTGATGGTGTGGTTCAAGTGGTAAGAGCTCCTGCTTAGCAAGTGCCAGCCCTGAGTTTAACCCCCAGTACTGCAAAAAAAAAAAAAGTTTTAAAAGCATCCATACTTATTTCAGATAAATTTTATAGATTACAGTACAAAGCATTTCCTTACACAGTTGTAAATCCTGTTAGAAAATGATTTAAGGAAGTGATTTTATGCACATTTATGATTTCTGTCTTGATCATTTGATTCTTTGTTAGATTCACACAATCAGTTTGAAATACAAGTGAGCTGTAAGTAAAATTTAAAAAGCCGAGAACTATCAGGAGTACTCGAGCACTAGACACCAAGATGGAGAGGATTGTGGTTCAAGGCCAGCTGGGACAAATAGTCACAAGGCTGCATTTCCCAAAATAACCAGAATAAAATGGACTGGAGGTGTGGCTCCAGTGGTAGAGCACCTGCTTTGCAAGTGTGAAGCCCTGAGTTCAAACCTCAGTCACACACACACAAAAGCAGAGTGAAATTCTCCCATTTACCTCTGTCTCCTAGCCCTCATTCCGTTCTTTGGAAATTCTGTATCTCTTTCCAGACATAGTCTGTGTAAAAGCGAATAATTTTTTCCTTAAAACTGGGTTCAATTTCGAATAGGCAATACATGTATGTAGTAAAAAATAGTATACAGTGAAAAGAATTTTCTTTGCTTACCTACACCTCCCTCCCATTCGCTCTTTCCCTCTGCAGAGACGTTGTTTCCTGTGTATCCTTCTGGAAATAGTCAATGAGTGTGTATTCGTGTACGGAACACCGTAGTCCCAGGCATGGCAGATTTATTAGAATAGTGCATTCAAAATGATAACATGACTTATAAATTTGCAAAGTTTGGAAAACATTCCAAACATTCCCTTCAGAATTCCAAACAACATAGCCATCCATCCACTCTCTTAACAAAAATATGCATGGAATTAGCCTGAATGATTGTAGGGGGCGTAGCTAAGTAGAGAGCGCCTGCCTGAAACCCAGAATTCAAACCCCAGTGCTGACAAAAAAAAAAGAAAGAAAAAGTGATTATAGAGCATCTTTGAGCTACAGCCGCGCCCTTCAGCTGCAGTAAGCCTCCGGAGCGCTAGATGTCGCCGTGGCCGGCGATGGGCGTGGGTTTGCGTCTCTGTGGTTGTAAAGTTGGGGCGGAGAAGCCGAGAGGAGTTGAGGAATGATGGCTGATGAAGAGGAAGAAGCGAAGCACGTCTTGCAGAAATTGCAGGTGAGTCCCTACATTAACGTCCACGTGCTTTTGTTACTAGGGAAAAAACCGGGGTCCAGCGTCCGCAGCGCGCGCCAGTCCGCGGCGGGGGGCGCTGCGTGCGTCGGTGCGGTTACTATAACAACTCGGAGGCGCGGGCCGCGGGCGCCGAGCGAGCCCAGCGGGCGGGCGGACGGCGGGGCGTGGGGACGGCCGCCGGCGCGGCTCGCAGCCCCGCAGGGTCGTCCTGCTCGTCCTGGGAAGTCCCTGCAGATTCCTGCACCGCGAGTAGCGCGCACAGGTGAACGGCAGCGGACGGGCACGAACTGCCATCACGTTGTGTGGATCTCCGTCACGGCCATTTCTTTAGCACCTTGCTGCTTTGATACTGGCAATGACCGCAGTAATGGCCTGCACCTGGTTGCGGCCCTTACTACTAAGTGGCTTTGATTTGTTTTGAGTCCCCAATTTGGGGAACCATGAAGAGGGGTCCAGACTCCGCAGGTGTCTTGGTAGGAAGGATTTGCCAAGTTTTAAGGACCCAGGATTTTCCTTATTCCTCAGAAGCTCACTTTGTGTTCTGAGACGGCCTGGAATTAAACATTAACCGGTGATGGGCTTGGAATTTGCTTAAAGAGCTCTGACACAAAAATTTAAACATTGGTGAGATTTCTTTGTTCTTCGAGCAGGTTAAAAGAACAGCACTTTTAGAGTGGTCTTCGTCCCATTTCCACCTGACTTGAATTAACTTCATCTTTTCCATAGTGTGACTGGCATCAGACTTCCTCAATCCTCGCTCCATGTTAGAAACATCGCGTAAATATGTTAGTATATGTGTAAAAAACCTGAGGTCATTATCCCCGAGGCTGCTGGGGTAATCATGAGTTTTTACTTCCTATTTTCACATGTTTCTATTTGATTTTAAACACTTTATATGTATTGATATTGCCATGAGAATAAAATGTTTAGTCCAGCAAAACAAAACCACACTACAAAACCAAGCAATTTCTTGCATATTTGCTTTATAAAAACAGACAATCATTCACAGTCTCTCAGACTTTTTTTTTTTTTGGTGGTACTGGGGTTTGAGCTCAGTGCCTACACCTTTGAGCCACTCCACCAGCTCTTTCTTGATGATGGGTATTTTTGAGGTAGGGTCTCATGAATTATTTGCCTGGGCTGGCTTTGAACTGCCATCCTCCTGATCTCTGCCTCCTGAGTAGCTAGGATTAGAAGTATGAGCCACCGGTGCCTGGCTTCACAATTCCTCAGACTCTTACTAGTTTGCAGCCAGGCTGATTGCAGGACAAAAGGTGTAATTTTTGCTGAGAACTGTCTTTTGTGCTTTCATTTTTGGTAGATGCCCTAAGTGGCTTGGAACAGAATAGAATACTTGAGGTATCTTGGGGGTGAGTGAATAAATGCAGGAATGGAGTAAGAGTGAAGTAGAGAAGGGAGAAAGGGTTATTTAGTGATGTTTTTATCCATGGAGATGGCAGTAAGCTTTGATTTCATTGTTAAAGATATTTTAGGGTAGAAGCAAGTTATAAAAGGCTATTTCTGAAAGTTTCACAGATCATTTTTATTTCAGTCACCTGGGGTGCTTTTTAAAACACAAAATTTTGAATTCTGCTAAAATACTAAATTTAGAATCTCTGCAGTCTGGGGCTTGAAAATAATACACATAAGAAAACTTGAGCCAGCACTGGTGGCTCACACCTGTAATCCTACCTACTTGGGAGGCTGAGATCAGGAGGATCTCAGTTAAGGCCAGCCTGGGCAAATAGTTCTTGAGACCCCATCTCCAATATAACCAGAGCAAAAGTGAACTGGAGATGTGGCTCAAGTGGTAGAGTGCCTGCTTTGCAAATGCAAAGACCTGAGTTCCAAAGTCAGTTCCACAAAAAACCCCCAAAACCAAAAAAAAAAAAAAAAAAAAAAAAACCAAAAAACAAAAACACTAAAGGCACTTTGCAGAAGGTGCTAGTGCTAGTGTCTTCTCTATTTAGGGTAGGATTTTCAATTAGTTATGACATATCTGTATTTGTTAGAGATGGATGATATATTAATATATTTAATGAGAGCCTATCACAAGCCAGTCCCTGTTCTACTGTTCAGATGTAGCTCTAAACGAAACATATTAAGTGCCTTCCATTGTGGAGCTTATGTTCCAGTGGTGAAGTCAGACAGTAGTCTGTGAATAAGCCACATAGTTTCAAAGGTACTACAAAGGAAAATGAGTGTGACTTAGCAGTGGTGCTAGGAGGCAGAGATTACTTTGGTTTGGGTGGTTGGGGGCAGCCTTTTTGAGAGAGCAGTTAGTATTTGAGCTGAGCTCTAAATGATGAGGAGGAATTAGGCAGAGATCTGGGGAGAGAGTATCTAGGCATAGGGAAAAGCATGGTAAATGCTTCAGGGTGGGATTCAGCTTGATGGGTTTGAGGAACTGAATGATGGCCAGTGTGGCTTGAGTATTGTAGGAGGATGGGTAGTAAGAAGGAAGTATGTGGTAGGATGGGTTGTGGGTGTGGGAGGTCCGGCCATACAGTCTTGCAGACCATGGTAAGGATTTGTATTTTATTCTGTCTGGAATTGAAAACTTATTTGTGGGCTTGTGATTTGATTGACAACTTCATTGACTACAGTGGAGAGAATAAATGAGAGAGTAGAAACAAGGGGACCCATAAAGAAGCTATTGCAAAGCTGGCACTGGTGACACATGCCTGTAATCCTAACTATCCAGGAGGCAGACATCAAGAGGATTGTGGTTCAAGGCCAGCCTGATGCAAATAGTTCCTGGAGACCTTATCTCAAAAAACCCAATACAGAACAACAGGCCTGGCAAGTGGTGGAGTGGCTCAAGTGGTAGAGTGCCTGCCTAACAAACCTAAGGCCCTGAGAGCTCAAGCCCCAGTACTACCAAGAAAAGGTTATTATAGTAGTCCAGACAAGGAAACTCAGAATTATTTAAGAATGGAAAGAGAACATTGACTTGGAAAAAATGCAAGAGATCCAGAAGATGACCTGACAAAAAATAAATAAGATGAAACAAAGCAAAAATCTAACAAACATTTAAAGAAAAAAAAAAAAACCTGCAAAACCCCAAGGTTACCAATTTCAAATTGTTCTGTTCGTGGCAAAAAACAACGTCTTTTCATACTCAGATTATGTATTCTCAGATTTCAGCATATGAAAAATGTGGGATAAAATTATTTCTGTTAGGAAGTCCATTTTTTTGTTTTGTTTTTTGTCTGTGCTGGTGAACAGACCTCGGGCCTTATGCATGCTAGGCAACTGCTGTACCACTGAGCTTAGGAATTCCAGTTTTAAGAGTAAATTTCTGGTTCTTTTTGGGACCAGAACCAGATAGAATGATGTGAACTTTTGGTTTATCTCGAGTTATGAAGTGTTCCTGACTGTGGTATGTGAAGTGCTTAGAGTTATTGGAAACCCTGCTGGAGCTGGGAGAAAGTATTGTCATTGTAGTGCTTGACGGGCATGGGACAACTTGGGACCATGAGATTGGGCTTGGGACACTGGCCACTTTCCTCAAGATCTGCGGCATTTGATAGACCTGTCCAGTCTGCTTATTGTGCATTCCTAGGTGAGATAAGAGAATCAGTATTTCTAGGCCAAGAACAGTATGGCTTGTCAGTTCGAAATTCCCTTGTCAGGTGCTCTCTCCACTTACTGGACCATTCTTCTGCTTTCTAGAAACTGGTGGATCAGCTCTATTCATTTCGAGACTGCTATTTTGAGACACACAGCGTTGAGGATGCTGGACAGAAGCAACAGGATGTGCGGGAGGAGATGGAGAAGACCCTCCATCAAATGGAGCAAGTTTTGGGTATGAACCTTAAAGAGTATGCCACCCCCTGCTCTCCACTGAAATGTGATAGAGTTTCTCTCTCTCTGTAGACTCTTTGGTATCCTGTTTGTGGCTGCTATAGGTTGGTAGAACAGAATGTTTCTTTTAAGGACCCCTGTGCAGACTATAGCCACCTAACCTACTTTTCCTAAAGTGTGATTGTAGCAAATGATATGAAATAAAGAAACATACTTGTTGCTTGAAGTACTGTAGCAATTCTCTTAACTGATTTTTGTGCCTGTGCTTTCTTTTACTTCCAAGTTAATTTACATTCTGACCTTGGCCATAGTTATCTTTCTAAATGCTTACTTCATACATTTAGTCTTATCCTCTTATCTGCCTTTTTGCAAGGAGTCTTCAAGATTCCTTGAATTGACTATTGATTGGCTGAAGTCTAACCCCTTGACCTGGTATTCAAGTCTCCATTGTCTTTCCCTCCCTCCATCCCTCATTTATTGGTTGATTGATTGATTGAAACAAGGTTTTGCTGTGTAGCCCAGGTTGATCTCAGAAGCTTGTGATCCTCTTGCCTCTGCCTCCTGAGTACTCTTGGATTATAGGTGTACACCACCATGCTCAGTTCAATTGTCTTTTTTTTTTTTTTCTTCTAACCTTATCTTTGACCACTTGTTTATCAAGTAACTTCTTGTTTCATCCAGGTTGGACCACTCATTCTCCTATGAACATGTCACATGTACTTCTGCCTCTTTGTCTTTGTTTATATCATTTTCTAGCTTGGAGGGTCTTTTGACTTTTAAAAATCCAGTCATTGAATGCATGCCATATGCTTCTTTTCATTGTTATTTTAATTTTCCATGTATATGCTTTGTCTTCTCCACCAGATTGCTGCCCTCTATGGTACAAACAATGCATTCTTTGCTACCCAGTTAACTGTCATTATTCTCTATACAGTAGACTTTCAGTAAATAGTTTGTTGATAGATTTTTCCATTCTTAGAGCTGGCATCTACTTATTTCTTGAGAGAAAGTACCCTGCTCCTATACTTTCTTTTATTTTTCCATTCCTCCTAGGTTCTGTCCAGGGCAAAGCACAGGCTCTGATGTTAACAGGGAAGGCACTGAATGTGACTCCTGATTACAGCCCTAAGGCTGAAGAGCTTCTGTCAAAAGCTGTGAAGCTGGAACCTGAGCTGGTGGAAGCCTGGAATCAGCTGGGTGAAGTGTACTGGAAGAAAGGGGATGTTGCAGCTGCTCACACCTGCTTCTCAGGAGCCCTCACCCATGTGAGCTGCCCATTATACCCTTGGAGCATCCAGATAGGAAGGAAGATTCCTTTCTTTGGTTGATAAATTTCCTTAGGACAAGAATACTAGATAAGAATGCAGTTTGAACTAGCTCCAAGAAGAGAATCAGAAGGGAGGGTGGGTGGGAAACAGACCTGGATGAGGAAATAAGGGACATGGGGCTGAGAAAGAAAAAGAGGATGGGATAGGTTCAGGGTAGATGAGAAGTGAGGCAAAGTTGGCATCAAAACCAGTTCTTGTATATAGGCTTCGAAAATGGAGATGGCAGCAAGAATTAAGATGAAAAATTAGGATTTGGGGAAAATGGAGGTTTGAATAGATTTGGAAGTGGAAGGTAGAGTCAGGAAGGTTGAGTGTATGTCTTTAACATTTGCAGTGCAAGAATAAAGTCTCCCTGCAAAACCTGTCAATGGTGCTTCGCCAACTGCAGACAGGCTCTGGAGATGAACACTCGCGCCATGTCATGGACAGTGTCCGACAGGCCAAGTTGGCTGTGCAGATGGATGTCCTTGATGGCCGATCCTGGTGTGAGTGCTCTCAAAAGATCTCCAGCAAGTTTCTAGAGTAGTGGTTGTTAACCAAGGCTAAATCCCAGAATCATCTGGAGCCCACCCATTGAGTCTGACTCTGGAGGCATCTTTGTTTAAAAGAAGCCCAAAAGGTATTTTGATAATCACTGTTCTTAGAACTCTTAGGTCTGTGGATCCAAGAGAGAAGACTTATGTTTCCACATAAACAGTCAGGGCTTTTATAACTCCTGCTCAGGTTTCTTCTTGCGGCAGGGGCGGGGGGGGTCCATATTTCTCTATCCTAGTAGAATTTTGGGTATACCAAATATAGTGTCATCCTGATTTGGCTCAGATGTGGGGTCTTCCTTTTCCTCCTCCCCTTTCGTCCTCTCCCTTCCTCTTCTTCTTCCCCTTCCCCTCCCCTCCCTCTCCTCCTCTCCTTCATCCTTCCCTTTCTTCTTTCCTCTCTTTCTTTCCCCATCCTCTTTCTTTCTGTCACCTCCCTCCCTCCCGCCTTCTCTTTTCCTACAGGGTCTTGCTGTGTAGCTCAGTCTGGCCTCAAACTCCGTATCTTGCTGCCTTAGTCTCCCAAGTTCAAATGTGGGGTCTTCAAATAGGTCGTATCTTGGACTTTGGCTTTGAGATGATCTGCCACTGTTTCTCTTTCAGATATTCTGGGGAATGCATACCTTTCTCTTTATTTCAATACTGGCCAGAGCCCTAAGATCTCCCAGCAAGCCCTCAGTGCCTATGCTCAAGCAGTAAGTACTTAAGATCACTCAGGTCAGATGAAGAGAGGCAGCAACAGAAGCAGGAGCACTGTTCAGTCTTCCTGTGGTCCTTTAGCAAGCAGTGTGGGCTATGTTTGCTGGTATCTCCTGGGTGTGGTTTGAAAAGCTGCATCTGCAGAAGTGGCTTATTCTGCTTAGGAATCTTTTGCAGTATGATCTTAGTGCCAGACAGCTCCTTAAGTGGTCTAGATTTCTTACAGGCATGCATAACTGAGTCACAGAGCCTGTCTCAAAATGTCCATCTTTTTTAACAGGGAAAAAAGCCTATTAAAATATGTTTACAGAAATGTAAAAGGGGGAACATTTGGAGGTAGGACCAGTAGGGAGGGGGAGCAGACAAGAGAGGATGATGAGGGAGTGAATATGTTTGAAGTATGTTGTATACATGTGTGAAAATGTCATAATGAAACCCATTACTTTGTGCAATAAAAAACAATTTAATCTAAAAATATTGCTTATTATTTGTATGTACTCATTTTAAAGAAAAATGAAAACTCTAATACTTAAGTATAAATTAGCTATCCCCAAATTAACTTTTAGATAGTATGACTGGATTTCCCCTGGGCTAAAAGAGAAACAGCACATAGCCATTCTGCATCAATTCCTAGGAATTAGTTCATAAAGCCCATGCTTTGTTTAGTCTTCTGGGCCATTTTTATATCGACAGCCACTTTCCCTGTTTCCTTCAGGCTTTGAGTGAGGCTGTGTCAGCCCTCTGAGTGCTCATCTTCATCTTTTTTTGCTTTCAGACTTTCTTTGACATAGTGAATGCTTTTTAACTTATCATTACTTATTTTGCTTTATGTGGCAGAATAAAGAAGTGGCTATTGTATATTCATATTTGCAGTTTAAGGACTGTCCTTTTTTCAGTCAGGGAACTTTTGGATAAGTTATATTTGATTCTAATTTTTTTCTTTTTTCAGTTGTGGTTTTGTTTTTTAAGACATGGTCTCCTTGTGTAACCCAGGCTCACTATCCTTTTGCCTGTACCTTCCAGGTACTGGCAGTTCAGGTATGAACCACCGTGCGTGGCTTTTAGCTTAATTTCTTCATTTCATGCCTGTTTCCTTTTATTTATTTATTTATTTTTCTTTGCGATACTGGTGTTTGAACTAGGCTTTGTACTTGCTAGGCAGGTGCTCTACCTCTTGAGCCATACCACTGGCCCTTTCTGCTCTGGTTAATTTTGAGACTAGAGTTTTACTTTTTCCCTCATACAGCCTGAACTGTGATCTTTCTATCCTTCCTGCATGTTCCACCATATCCAGCTGTTGATTGAGATGGGGTCTTGTAAAATTTTGCCCAGGCTAGCTTCATTACAGTCCTCCCAATCATTGCCTCTCAAGTAGCTAGGATTACAGGCATGAGCTCCTGGCATCAATGATTGTTTACATTTTAAAGAATAATACGATGTACTTCAAAAATTTTTTTTTCAGTTTTACTTATTTATTTTTAATTATCATATTGTTGTGCTGGGGGTACAACAATATATATTGTATTCTTATATTGTATTCTTACAATATATCATAGTCGAATTCGCCCCCTACATCATTCCCCTCCCCCCATTACTGGATTGATTTCAACAGTCCTTTTTTCCCATGAGCACATAATATTTCCATTACATAGTCACCTTCCTACACCCTTTCCTTATTGGGGGGGATTCCAATTTTTTTTTTAATTCATTTATTCACATGTGCATACATTGTTTGGGTCACTTCTCCCCCCCGCCCTCCTCCCCCACCCTCTGCCCTTCTTCCCCCCCTTCACTTCCAGGCTAGAGCCTGTCTGCCCTTATCCCTAATTTTGTTGAAGAAAAGACATAAGCATAATAAGGGAGACAAAGCGTTTTTGTTAGTTGAGTTAAGGATAGCTATACAGAGAGATTCCTAGCATTGCTTTCATGTACATATGTGCTACAACCCATATTGATTCATCTCTAACTGATCTTTACACTGGTTCCTGATCCCCTTCTTATGTTAACCTCTGTTGTTTTAAGGTTTCTGTATTAATTGCTCTGGAATGGGGACATCAAACGCTTTCATGTTTTGGGTTTTCTACCTATTCCTATATCTCCCGTATGAGTTCTCCCCATGTCATGTGATCCAAGTCCAATCACATTTCTGCATTTGCCCTAGATCTAAAGTCTGCGTATGAGGGAGAACATACAATTTTTGGTCTTCTGAGCCTGGCTAACCTCGCTCAGAAGGGTGTTCTCCAGTTCCATCCATTTACCTGCAAAAGACAAAATTTCATTCTTTGTGGCTGCGTAAAATTCCATTGTGTATAAATACCACATTTTCTTGATCTATTCATCAGTAGTGGGGCATCTTGGCTGTTGTGAATAGTGCTGCAATAAACATGGGTGTGCAGGTGCCTCTGGAGTAACCTCTGTCGCATTCCTTTGGGTATATCCCCAGGAGTGGGATTGCTGGGTCATGTGACAGGTCTATGTTTAGGTTTTTAAGAAGCCTCCACTTTTTTTCCAGAGTGGTTGTACTAGTTTGCATTCCCACCAGCAGTGTAAGAGGATTCCTTTTTCCTCACATCCTCTCCAACATTTGTTGTTGGTGGTGTTTTTGATGATGGCTATTCTAACAGGGGTGAGGTGGAATCTTAGTGTGGTTTTGATTTGCATTTCCTTTATGGCCAGAGATGGTGAGCATTTTTTTATGTGCTTTTTTGCCATTTGAATTTCTTCTTTTGAGAAAGTTCTGTTTAGTTCTGTTGCCCATTTATTAATTGGTTCATTGATTTTAGGAGAGTTTAGTTTCTTAAGTTCCCTGTATATTCTGGTTATCAGTCCTTTGTCTGATGTATAGCTGGCAAATATTTTCTCCCACTCTGTGGGTGGTCTCTTCAGTTTAGAGACCATTTCTTTTGTTGTGCAGAAGCTTTTTAATTTTATGAAGTCCCATTTGTCCATCATTTCTCTTAGTTGCTGGGCTGCTGGGTATACTTCCAAATTTTACATTTGGTTTCACCAAATAATAATTTTAACACTTAAATTTCTTTACTTAAATCTGCACTTTTAAAAAATCTCAAACAGCCATTTAAGGCATTTAAATTCATGTTGTTTTTGCTTTTGCAATGTTCTAGGCAATGAATCAAGTCTAAAATATAATCACCGTGTCAGTTTCTTCACACATATGTGCACTGTCCTCTGGTTTCTGTCCCATTTATTTTAGAGAATCAGAATTTGACTTCACATGTGTGTTTTAAGGATGTATAGATATAAACAAGATTCCTCTTGTGGCTGGAACCATGTTCACGTCAGAGGAGATGCATTAAAACTGACTTTATTGCTGTCCTAGGCTTTCCTCTTTACATCAGCATGTCACTATTTAAGTTTGTTTTCTTTATTTTTTATCAGAATGCTTTCAAATATTTCTTCTACCTTTAATAATAACTGTGGATTAATTATAGCCGTATTGTAAAGTTTCATACATGCAAACACCTGAGGTTTCAGAGTCTGAGTTATATACCATACAAACAGTTATTAGACTAATAACACTGGGTACAGGCAACATTTGACAAGGAAGAGCCTCAGAGTTTTCTAGGGAGAGGAAATCCCTGGAAAGAGACGTGTTAGGCTTGGCCATCCTAAGGTCGAAGTATGATCCACTGATCTTTTTATGCCATTACAGGAGAAGGTTGACAGGAAAGCTTCGAACAATCCTGACCTTCATCTGAACAGGGCAACGGTAAGACCCACGGGTTAGTAGTTATCTGAAGGTTAGATAAAAAAGACATCTAATCTTAGCCTGCAAGCATGACTGAGTATACATAGGGATAAGGCCAGATACAAAGTGGGAGGAAGCCAGATTATTTCTAGGAAGAGCTACCCTAGTTTAGTTTGACTTCAGTGTTGGATGGAGTCACTAGAAGGAAGGGGGAGGGACTGAGGAGGTAGGAGTACATGGAGAATGGGGAGATGGTTTAGAAGACTTCTGAGGTGTTAGGTGTAAGTGTAAAAATAGAGTGATCCAGTATATGTAACAGAAGTTACCTTCTTTGATTTCATTTGTGGCATTGTTACTCCTGTGGCCAGAACAAAGAATGCTCATGGTAGGACAGGAAGATAACTAGGAAAGAACACAGTTGTATTTCTATTGATTCTTAGCCCATTGTGACATTTCCTCTGCATAGTTTGAGTATAATCAGGAGGTTTTGGTTTACTCTTTTACAGTTACATAAATATGAAGAAAGTTATGGGGAGGCCCTGGAGGGCTTCTCCCGGGCTGCAGCACTGGACCCTGCTTGGCCAGAGCCCCAGCAACGAGAGCAACAACTCCTAGAATTCCTCAGTAGATTAACCAGCCTCCTGGAGAGCAAGGTAAAGATGTATAAAGGGGCTGAAGCCTGCTCTTAGAATAGGCTTAGGTGCAGAGATGCCACAGAAGCTAGTAGTGGGGAGGGAAGCACTAGATTCTCAAAGAGAACACTAGTTTCCAGCTTCTTAACTATTTCTGTTTTTTTTTTTTTTCTCAGGGAAAGATGAAGACTAAAAAGCTGCAGAGCATGCTGGGAAGCTTGCGCCCAACACACCTAGGCCCTTGTGGCGATGGGCGCTATCAGTCAGCCTCTGGGCAGAAGGTGACCCTGGAGCTCAGGCCACTGAGTGCACTGCAGCCTGGTGTGAACAGTGGTGTTGTGGTCCTGGGAAAAGTGGTGTTCAGCTTGACCACAGAGGAGAAAGTACCCTTGTGAGTTTCTCTTGCCCTTTCTTTTTTTTCCCTTCTAAGCTAATTGCTCTCAGTTTCTGGCCTTTCTCTAAGCAGTTAGGACATTATTAGTGTTAACACACTAGTGACTTCTGATTGCTTTCTGACTGTTCCATAAGCAGAAGTTACCCAGGTAATTCTAACAATCTCTTGATAGAGGCCTTTGTAGATTATTTCATTGCCTATTTTTTCCTTAGAGTTTGGTACTTTATGGATTCCAACATTCATTGCTGAAATTTGGGCTTTTTTTTGACAATATTTTTGTTAAAAGTCTCACACCTGTTAGGCAGGCGCTCTACCACTTGAGCCACTCCACCAGTTCTATTGCTGAAATTTGGCAGGTTAGTTTTCTTTTTGAGACAGGGTCTTGCTATGTAGTCCACACTGGCCTTGAACTTGCTATGTAGCCCACACTGGCCTTGAACTTGCTATGTAGCCCAGGGTGCCCTTGAATTCACAGTCCTCCATCTTCAGCCTCCTGAGTGTTGGGATTACAGCTGTGTGCTACTATGCCTGGCTAAGGTTTTCTTGTTTGTTTTCTTGTGGTGTTGGGGATGAACCCAGGACCTTGTTCATGTTAGGTAAGTGCTTTACCACTGAGCTACATCCCCAACCCAGGACATGTTTTTATATTATACAGACGTCTTAAAATTCTCCTATTCTTTTGTGTTTTGATAATCATAGAATTGAAAGAGGACAAATTGTCACTGCTGTTTGGATTTAGGAGTGCTTAGGCAATTCTGGAAGGTAAGCTTTGAAGCTGAATTTAAGGCCTGGTCGTGGAAATTATCTCAGATGTCATTCAACAAATACCTATTGTGCATTTAGTATATATATTATAGGGAGTGAGAAAAAAGGAAAAATGAAATATAAAGGACTTGGCAAAGGATGCTTACAGTCTAGCAGAGGAATGAAGTAAGAATATTTACTTAGAAATTTTTTAAGTCTTGAAAAGTTAGGGTTTAGTGAATGCCATCACTTCTTGGTCCTTCACTCACTTCCTGATTCTTGGTTGGTTACTTTCTTCTTTTTTTTCTACTGAACTGGTTTATTTTCTGGGATTACCAGTGTCTTTCTAGGCATCTGATCCAGTGGCTCCCACTACATGGCTCTGTAACATTCTGACTTACCTTTTCCGATTGCCTTTCACATCCTTTCTGCTTATCCAGACTTAATACACAATTCCTCTTACAGCTCTCACTGTTCTCTGGAGGTGTCTAAAGGTCCATGTATTTGCTGATTTGAAGAGCAAGAACATGAATGAGAAAAGTTTAGTTAATAGAGCAGACCTTAGAGCCAAGAGGAATAAAAAGGAATATAGACGTTGGTAGATTTTAGAGAAACCTGAGAACAAATAAATATTTTGCTACTCCTTAGTTTCTCTTTTTCTCCTCAACATCTAAATGTTGGGTTCCCAGAACTGTTTTTGTTCTTTTCCTCTCTCTATACCAGGAGGGCGTGTAGTTGTCAAGTTTAATCACCTGTCAATGGTGGTCTAATACAGTGTGTAGAAAGCTACTGGGGCTTTGACTGGATTCATCAAGGGAGAGCTATGCTTGATGGCACTGTTTCCTGGGTGTTCCGGTGTGTCAGTTGATGACCTGGCTCTGGTTTTTCCACCATTGCATTTATAGGGCATCTTGCTTGGTGATGTTGTGTAAACCCTGGGCTTTGGCTGCCTCCTATGTGCTCACAATTTTTATCTCTAGCCCAGGCCCCAGCTTCCTGAGTACTTGTATTACAGCCATGTGCAGTCATACCCAGAAAACCCAGCTACTTTTTCCATCTTTAGAAGTGGTAGAGTGCCTGCCTAGCAAGCACAAGGCTCTGAATTCAAATGTAACACTGCAAGGAAAAAAAAAATTTACATTGAGGGTTACCTCCTCCAGGATGTCTTTCCATTTTTCTGAGCCCACAGCCCAATTGTGGTTTCATGTAATGTAGTACAAAGGAAAAGCTGTTTGAGTACCTGTCACACTGTACTATAAGTGATATTATTATTTTTCTTTTTTGCAGTGCTGGGGATCAAATTTAGGACTTTTTTGCATGCACGGCAAGCCCTCTGTCACTGAGTTACACTTCAGCCCAAGTGGTGGTTTTGTTGTCTGGCTTCTGCTAGACTACAGGTCATTTATGGCTGGATTGGAATCATACAGCTACACACCGTCGACACGTACATAGTATTTAGTGAAGTCTGTGGAGTTAAGCTAGGCTGACACTGATGATGGCTGGAGGGTTGGGTTAAAAGTGGTAGTTCAACTGACAGGCCAGGAAGGTTTCAGCTGCAATGTTTTGGACTAGTTGATCATTAGTATTTGTTAGATAGCCTCAGTGTGCGTGTATTGTAAGCTTTTAGCAGAGTGACAGATTACTGAGTCCTGTGAGTATTTTCTAAAGATTTATAATAACCTAAGATAAATGAGTACATAGTAGAGAGAAAGCATTTGTTTGTTTTGCTAATATTTTAAAACTACTGTTTCTGGTTCTTTCCTGTCCACATCCTTTTTTTTTTTTCCCCTTCTTTCTCTCTTAACCCATCTTAACCTGGCAGCACATTTGGCCTGGTAGATTCGGATGGACCTTGTTATGCAGTGATGGTGTATAATATGGTGCAGAGCTGGGGAGTACTCATTGGGGACTCTGTAGCCATTCCTGAGCCCAACCTTCGGCTTCACCAAATTCAGCACAAGGGAAAGGTGAGTAATGACTAGGATTCTCTTGCAGCTCAGAGGCTCTGAAAGTGGAAACAAACTTACCTCTTTTGAAAAAATAAGCATAAAAATAATTCATGCCTGTATGAGTGTTTGTGTATGATACATATACACTTTCCAGTGTGTGTATGTTCTTTTTTATGTTTATGATTTTATTAGGATGTAATAGTTGTCCAGGGGGATACATTGTGATATTTGCATATGTGCTTACAACATATCTTATATGTACCTCCTCATTCTTCTCCCCCGCCTTAGAATAATTTCAAAGGTCCAACAGGTTTTATTCTTCTATTATCATGTATGGATACAAAACACATCCACCATATTCACCCTCATTCCCTCTTTCCTTGTGCCCACCCCCTCCCACTGGTACCCACCTCAGAAAAGATTTATTTTTCCCTCCTGCTCTCCATTTTTAAAAAATTACGTGTCTATTATCCAAGGGGGTTTCACCTTGGTACTTCCTGTCTGTATATATCGTGGTTTAATCAAATTAACCCCTCCCCTCCAGTACTTACTTATTCTCTGTCACCATGCTCTTCTAATATTCAATAGTTTACAGTGCATTATGTTATATTCATATATAAGATGGGGTGTTTCAGTATTTTTCATTCTCTAACATTTCTCTCTCCCACCTCCTGTAGCCCCCCTCAGACAAACTCACTACTACAATTTTGTTCTGTCACTATCTATATCTATATCTATATCTATATCTAGATATATGATCATATATACATTTAACTTCTAGGTCTAGCTTCCATATGAGAGAAAACATGCAACCTTTGATTTTTGACCTTGGCTTACTTTACTTAACATGAAGTTCTCCAGTTCCATCCATTTACCTTCAAACAACATAGTTTCATTCTTCTTCATGGCTGAATAAAACTCCATTGTGAATATATGTTACATTTTCTTAATACGTTCATTTGTGGTGGGGCATCTGGGCTGTTCCCAAAGCTTGGCTACTGTGAATAGTGCTGCACTAAACATGGGTGTGCAGGTGGCTCTGTTGTATCCTGGAGCACATTCTTTTGGACATAGCAGTAATTCATGCCTGAATGAGTGTTTGTGTATAATACCTATATACTTTCGAGGGTGTGTATATTCTTATATGTATACACACACATGCGTGTGTGTGTGTGTACATATATCTCTCTGTATATGTTTATATATATTTTTTCAACTATGAAGGGAAACTACTGGTAAGCAAAAAAAAAAAAAAAATTAAAAAAATGGAGCCGGGAGCTGGTGACTCATGTCTGTAACCATAGGTACTTGGGAGGCAGAGATCAGGAGCATCACAGTTTGAGGCCAGCCTGGCAAAAAGTGAGAACCTATTTAAAAAAAGAAGAAAAAATAACCCATCACAGAAAAGGACTTGTAGAGTGGCTCAAGTTGCAGGGCATTTACCGGAAAAAAAAAAAAGAGGACCGAAATAATGTCACTCAGATGTTACCGCTATTGAGTTTGGTGTGTTTATCATCAGTATTTTTCTTTTTCAGAAATACATACATACATTCATATGTATATTTTAAATCATGTATGGGATAGTATATACAAAAATTTGTGAATATTTTTCATGCTTTTCCATATTCCATTGCATTCTTTTGAATTGACACATAGTAGAGATGATAATAATAGTTAACGTTAACTGAAAACTTAACTGAGGTCTAGACATGGCTAAGAGTTTTACTGCCTCCGTTGCCTTACTTGTTATCTTCATCTCCTACATTGTCAGACCCATTCAAAAGATAATAACTATTTCAATAAAACTGTCATTTAAAAATATTTGCTAATTTTATGTGAACAATATAGCACCAAAATGTTTAATTTTTTTTCTTCACAAGGTTGAGATTTTATGAGGTTGAGCTTTTTTACATGCTTTTTGACTATCTTGTACAAATTGCTATTTTTTTCTTACTTGCCCATATTCTTGTTAGGACTCTGTAAAAAATTTATGAGAATTCTTTATTTTTACTGTGACTTAAAGGACCTTGCTTCATGCCATCAGTGAAATAATATTTTTGGGGTAAAGATTTTTTAGCAGCATATTTTACAGCTTAAAATACATTTGGACTGGTAAAGTGAGCTGGTATCTTTTCTGTTACTAGGAAAATGTCTACATTCTGTCACCTCATCTGTTTCTTCCTCTTGATGTAAAAAGGGGAAGTAACTTTAATCTGTGTTTGGCAGGTTAATTTAGGGCTTTACAAAGGAGAGCTGTCTCCTCTGGTTGGGTGCTCTCTATTGCTAATTAATTGTCAAGAAACACCATGGGAAAGGCAGATTCTCTGAGGGGAAATTGCCTTTTTTGAATTAGAGAACTGTACTTGTCCCATTCTTTTTTTTTTTTTTTTGCAGCCCTGGGATTTGAACCAGGGCCTCACACTTGCTAGGCAGGTACTCTGCTACTTGAGCCACTCCCACCAACCCTTTTTTTGTGTTGGGTATTTTTGAGATAAGGTCTCCTGGACTATTTGCCTGGGGCTGACTTCAAACTGTAATCCTGAGTAGCTAGGATTACAGGTGGGAGCCAGCCCTGCTAACCTGTTCCATTCGTATAGTTATACTACTGGTATCCTACTTTTCCCTTGATTTTCCTTCTGAGGATTGAAAACTGGGAAAATTTTCTCTCTTTTGATAGCTCAGTGAGATAGAGCTTTGACAGGAAGACTGGGGAAGAAAGTTGCAGGTGGTGTATCCCCATGCTGAAGATTTTTGCACCTATGGTCTATAACGAACCTTTGTCTATCTGTCTTTTCTAGGACTACTCCTTTTCCAGTGTTCGTGTGGAGACGCCCCTCCTGCTGGTGGTGAATGGGAAACCTCAGGGCTCCAGTAGCCAGGCTGCTGCCACAGTGGCATCACGACCACAGTGTGAATGATCTTCCTTGGCTTGCACTCTAAAAAGGAAGCAGAGGCGAGGAGACAGGCTCAAGAACTCAGCCCCTGGACCAGCCACCGACAGTGACTCATCTGAAATTGGAGGGAAGGGTAGAGGATGCTTTAAATGAAGACTGTCCCTGCTCCTGTCCTGTAAGATACCTTGTATCTCCTCTTTTGTCAGGTGCCACCTCTCTCCAGAGCCACACCTCCCCTGCTTTATCTCTGCTGCCTCTTGACTGCTCTCTTGTTTAAGCGAAGAACATGGAATTGGTAGATGTGTTGGGATCTTGCCATGAGGCAGAGTCCCCAAGATTGCTATTCTTGTCTCCTTCCTGAGTCTAATATGTATATATATATCAGTTCAGTATTTATTGCTAAGGGAGTGGGCTTAACTTTTCAATGGCTTTGTTATTGAGTAATTTTTTATTTTTAAGATTTAAGTTCTTCCTCTTCTTTGGGGCTAGAACAGAATTAAATTTGTTTGGAAAACAAAATACCCTATGGTTTGGTGTGCTTTATTCTCTCTAGGCTTGGGTTCTTGGTCTTAGGATCTATTTAGTCTATTGAAGTAGTACCCTTGTTTTTGCCTTTATACAAAATAGTTTATTTTTCTCCCAGTTAAAAGAATTCTCACAGTAGGTAACCCATGGCAGGAATGGTTGCTCCAGAAAGAATAGCTGGAGACCAGCTTTCTGCTTTCTACTGCAATCTCCAGGGAAGGTCCTCATGATGGTCCAATGCAACAGAGCAATGCTATCGTAATACTTTTTCCAGGATGAAAGACCAAAGAGAGCTGCTAATTTTGTTTTTATGGTCTAGTGGTACATTTTATAGTGGTTTCTGTTAATACACTAATGGAAAAATGAGGAAACGTGAGGATTAATAACCAGTTGAATTCTATAAGACATAAATGCATACAGATGTGTTTTGAAGACTTCTAGTGATAGAGCTCAGGTCTTTCTTTGCAGGCCAGTACTGTTCAACTCTTGTTTAGTGACTTGAGTGCCTTGGAAATTTATAAAGAATGTAAAATACAGAGGACTTCTCAGAGAATAGTGACATTGAGAGTAAGTACCTGTCTATCTGAACGAGTTAAAAAGGCTGATCTAATGAGATAAAATTTCGAAGTTCATTCTTTTTAGTCTAGATAGGTCAAAAAGAGGTGTATTGTCAACATTGTATATGAACCTTGTTGGGAACTTTCATAGATAAGGTAAATTCAGTATGAGTAGGCCATTTGATATAGTTGCAAAAACCTTCATGGACTATACCACCATACTTGTGACAGCCAGAGAGGGCTTTTAACACAGTCTGTCCATTACACCACAGGTGGAGATTTGAATTCGGTTTTAGGTATAGATTTTGAAGACTAATCATAAAAGAGTGATCAGGAGTTAGTGGGAGTATGAAATTATCTTCAGCAATGGCTGAATGCAACTGGGGGAAGGACCTTTAGATTTATTTGAGAGAGATGCCAAGTTTTGCTCCCCTTTTACTGAAGTCCTGAGATGGTCTGACGTTGAAGTAGGGCCAGTGATTTAAAAAAAAAAGGATCATCAGGTAGAAGAAGCAGATACAAGTAAGTATGCAAAATGTGTATATGTAATAAACATGTAAAGAATATTGGAATACTCATGAAGTATCTATCTACCTTGAAAACTGGAACGTCACTGGTAACCTCTGAAGCCCCGTGGGCCTCCTGTGATCTAGTCTGTGCTGTCATAGTCTTCCTAGTAATGCCCAGCCTCTTCTATGCTTGATGTTATCTTATCTCTTAAGTTTATTTATTAAAATAAGGTCTTGCTATATAGCCTAATCTTCCTGCCTCAGCCTCCTGAATGTGGGAATTACGGGATTGATGGTACCCTTTTAAGTATTTTAACCCAGTATTTTAGTTGTTTAAATTCTATGGCCCATTCA